>NC_090371.1:261894840-262201419 GCF_036365525.1 Heterodontus francisci
TTGTCGGTTGAACTTGCTTTTCATTGGGGCCCAGTATTCTTCTTAAGCCTTGTTCACTGTAGGAAACATTTCTCTCTTGGGGTTCATATCTCTTCAGTGGTTTTCAGTTCCGTGAGAAAGAGATGGGAGCTGGCAGAAGAGAGGTCTTCTCAGCCCAGGAGGAAGCAGCTTTCTGAGTTCAAATTCTCTGTGGCGAGTTCAAAACAACCTGCAACAGCCAGTTAGTCATCTGACCAGTTGACCTAATCAGTATTAGCCCTTGTGGATTGTCTTGTCCTCGCAAACCTTGGACTGTCTCCTCTGCACACAATATCTGCTGATCAAAGGTCCGTTGTGGGTTAAATTGGAACAGTGAATAGCCCCTTTGTCCTTTCAAGTACCATCTGTCAAATGCAAAAATCTTTTTCCGGCCAGTCTGGCAGCCGTTGTAATAGGCCTTCCCTTTTTCCCAGCAACAATTTGAAATTTAATGTCCATGTGGTGAAATTAATGTGCCTCATTCTTAACAGGTTGGGGCCTGCATGACGCTGACTCTCGAGGGCAGTACTGAGGAAGTGCTGCACTGTTGAAGGTGCTGTCTTTCAGATGAGATGTTAAACTGAGGCCCTGTCTGCCCTCTCAGGTAGATGTAAAAGATTCCATGGCACTATTTTGAAGAAGAACATGGGAGTTATGCTCAGTGGCCTGGTCAATAATTTTCCTTTAATCAAAATCACTAAAAACAGACTATCTGATCATTATCACAATGCTGTTTGTGGGTCCTTACTGTGTGCAAATTGGCTGCCGCATTTCTTACATTACCACAGTGACTGCACTTCAAAAGTATTTCATTGGCTGTATAGTGCTTTGGGACATCCTGAAGTCTTGCTTTATTTCCATCTTTCACATGCCACAGGCTTATATTAAGAGCCATTTTTGAGTTGTCACTTTTTGTCATGTTCTAGATTGACATGTATACAGTAAATGTAGAGGTATTTCTCTTTATAACATTGAGCATTATTTAAGTATTAATCAAAGCTTTCCACACTTCCCCTCAAAGGATACCTTTGATACAAAAGATACAAAGAATGGCACTTTTTTTTTTAACAATGCAAATTTATGAGACACTATTTTGATCTGGTGTTTATGCTCTCCTCCCCCTCCCACACTCTCTCAATGTGTAAGAAAGAAGCAGACATGATTAAGGACAGCTCTCTCGACGATGATCTAACGAGGGACCTAAGGATAGACCACAAAGCGGTGACTTTATAGTGAGATCTTCTATTCCAATATATCCTCCCTGTTGATCATTCCCTCATTGAGGAAGTCAATCATTAATACCAGTGACATTTTGAGCTGTGCCATTTTGGTAGGTGGAAGGAGGGGAATTAAAATAAAAATGGACTAATGATCTGTTCTGCACTAGGGAAAGGAATACAGTTGGGTCAATTGAAGGACAAGATTTATTCTTCCATGCTTCAGTTGCACTGCTTTTCTCAGTTCTCCAGTAAAATACATGTGGAGCCCATTATTACTATTTGATTGAACCTGCTGTTATTCAGAGTTAATTCAGCTGCTTTCTCACAGACTTGCCAGTTCCCCTGTAGACACACAGCTGAGAGTCAAAAAGCTGAATTGTAGCAGAGTTTCTTTCATTTCACAACAGACAATCACATCTCTACTCTTCCTACTAAATCAACACAAGCCTCACTCTGTGGAAAAGAATGGAATAATTGCAAATATATTTGCTTTTTGGGACACATGTAAATCTGGAGAAAGCGCCAAAAAATGACAGGGTATCACTCTCAGTAACCCCATGCTGCAAAAAGATCTTCAGTTTAGGTACAAAGGAAATTATTTGAGACACTCCATGTTGCAGCCTGGTTTGGAATTGCCATGTGAAGATTTTTCCAGCATTATGTTCATTTTGATTCAATAGAATTTTCGCACATCCAGACAAATTATCCCAAACTATTATAGCTTTTACATGAATTATTTCTAATAATTACTTAATTTAAGTAAAATTCAGTAACATCCTTGTTTTCTGATCTCATCTGCATCTTTCTTGAACTGTCTCTCAATTCCATCCCCCTGTGGCTAAAGCACTGAATCATTATAACCTCTTGTAGCTCAATGCAAGATCAAATTTAGAGAATTGCTCCAACAATCTGTGCATGTAACTGTGTAACGAATGTAACTGTGCATACGAAAGACCTGACTTCAATTTGAATTCAGCTTTACTAGCTGATCTCCAGTGCCATTAATCTTGGACAGAACTTTTTCCCTTGAATGTCTGAGGGTTTGCCTGATTGCTTGCTGATTCTTTGGAGAGAAATTGGTAGAACCTCTGGGAAAACAGTGTAAAGGTCCAGTTTTTAGCCATTTACGCCATTACTCCATTTCGTCCATCTCCCACTGGAGAACCTCTGGAAATTCCAGACATGTGTCTCTCTTCTTGTAATCTATTTCTCTGTTTATCTCCCACTCTGCATTCTTCCTGTCACTTCTTCCCTGGTTTTCAGTTTGTTTCCCATTCTTTCTGTCTTGCTCTTTCTCTCTCGAGTTCTCTCATGGTATTTCTCTCATTGTCGTCCTCGATTCTCCATTTGTCTCCAACTGTATTTCTCACTCTTTCCCACTCCTGCTTTTTATGTTTATCATTCCCTGTCTCCTATCTCTTCACTGTGACTCCGTTTACTCTGTAGCCTTGTGGCTGTAGACATGAAGCCAAAGTATTGATAGGTATCAGTATGTCTGAAAACTGTTCCAACAAATGCAGATAAAAGAAAAATGAAGTGCAGCAGTTAGGAGGGAACGGGGGCTCAGGCTGAAAGTGAGTAGGAATTACAGAGCCTTGGGGTGGAGGTTGGGAAAAGGAAGGTGTTAGGAATAAAAGCCAGGAGAGCCTGGGATTAAGGCTTATGGCCAGAGCTGAAAGCCAGGCTGTAAGGTTGAAGGCCGATCCAAGATAAGGACAGGCTGGGACTGAAGCCAAGAATGGGAGGTTGGTGCTGACCTTAGAAGGAGGAAAGAGTAGTGAAGTTGTGCTATGAGAATAAGATGGGTGGATCAGCATAGCGTTGCAAGGTCAGCAGGGTGCGAGGCCTTAAAATGGGCAAACCAGGGCATGACAGCTGCAAGTGATGTACTGCAGAATTAGCAGAGCATGGCGAGCTTGGCAATATCCTGGACTGGGACCAGGTGCTGAGGAAGCATTGTGGAGCACCTGGTTACCAAGCAGATGACTGGGAATGGATGAACATCAGACATGCAGAATTTTCTTCTATAGAGTACGTCATGATTGCACTCACAATAAAATGGTTCACTCATTCAGAAATTCAAGGCAAATTTAAATTCATTACGAAATAATGTTATTTCTCAGCTGAAGGAGTCAAGAATGCATTTATGAGCAACTGGAAGTGCATACTTGTCTGTTAATCTGTTACATTTTCACTTGCTAAAATTTGATTTGTGAAGCTAATTTACTCAAATACGCCCACCTGTTCACTTCTGTTTAAAATCTACAGTTTATGCCTGATGCTTATAATTTCATTCAGTGCAATCTGTCAGTTTATTCTTGGTGTTTTGCGATTCATAGCTTATTCATTGAAGTTTGCCAATATGTTGATTTTGTTAATCAGAATATGCTCATTTGATAAGGTCTTGTCGTTTACATGTCAGCTGCCACTATTCAATTTTTATTCATTATTAATAAGTCACTTTGCTTCTATTTGTATATTTATAAAAAAGGACAATGTTACAGGACAAGGGAATGGAAAAAATTATGTAAAGAGAAAGAATAATTAGTTCATTCATGTTTTTCCAGATTGTGTGCTGATCTGCGTGGGCAGATTTGTTTCCTAATTACTGCCAGAAAACAAAAACTTCTTTGACATGACTTCTGCAGAATTTACAAATCATGATGAATAATGAAACAAATAAGGCCATGTGGTACTCAAAGAGATGCGTGTGTGTGTGTGAAGGGAGTGGAAGTAAAATACATCCTTTTTGCCTCTTTAGATACTGAGTGTAAATGGGAAATCCTATTTGGTGCAGCTACTTGAGGACTATGTGTACATTGGAGAATCAAGACAGCATGGGGCAGTGGAGTTGATAACTTTCTCAAAATTGTCTTGATCTCTGAAATAATGTATTGTCTTTTTTTAAAATCATGCCAGTCAGCAACTAACACAAAAACAAAAGTAAGAAAATTAGCTCTTTCGCTCTGACTGTGGGAGAGTGAACCTGTGGCATTGCTGAAATTAATTTGTAACCCCTGCAAAAACTTAGTCGCTACCCGAGTTGATGTAGAAGATCAGCCATGATCATATTGATTGACGGAACAGGCCCGATTGGACATACGGCCTACTCCTGTTCCTATTTCTTATGTTCTACTGATGCAACTGTTATGAAGAATTTGTAAATTTAGAGAACTGCACGACAGACACCACCATGTACAGCTATCATCGACCAGCTAAAATTTGTTTTTGTCCAAAATATGCATGTGGTGGAGATCTTGCTTATTGACCTGATACTATCAATTCACACTGTCCTGTTTGTATGTAAAGTGCTTTGTGTGAAGGAATGGAAGTAATGCGGCACAGTGGCGCAGTGGTTAGCACCGCAGCCTCATAGTTCCAGCGACCCGGGTTCAATTCCGGGTACTGCCTGTGTGGAGTTTGCAAGTTCTCCCTGTGTTTGCGTGGATTTCCTCCGGGTGCTCCGGTTTCCTCCCACACGCCAAAAGACTTGCAGGTTGATAGGTAAATTGGCCATTAGAAATTGCCCCTAGTATAGGTAGGTGGTAGGGAAATATAGGGACAGGTGGGGATGTGGTAGGAATATGGGATTAGTGTAGGATTAGTATAAATGGGTGGTTGATGGTCGGCACAGACTCGGTGGGCCGAAGGGCCTGTTTCAGTGCTGTATCTCTAAACTAAACTAAACTAATTGTGACTTTGCTCAATAGTGTAAATAATAATGCTTCGGCAGCCTGAAATAAAAATTAGGAGAGATGTAAATCAAGCCACTGATTTTCTATTACCCATTTTACACTATCGCACAATGACACAATTACCTCCTTGCTGCATTAGTTTATCTACCAGGTCATTACAATTAGCAACATATATTGAGTATATGTTAGCATTATTTGGTGGGTTACCATTTTTACTGCAATACTTCTCATGCCTTAGGTGATACTGTGATAGCTTTTCCATGGTCAATGCCAACAACAACAAAAACTTACAATTATATAGCTCCTTTAACATAATAAAACATCCCAATGCACTTTACAGGAGCATTATAAAACAAAGTATGAGGCTGAGCGACAAAAGGCGAGATGACCAAAAGTTTGGTCAAAGAAGTAGTTTTAAGGAGTGTCTTCAAGGAAGAAAACAAGGTGGAGAGGTGCAGAGAGGGTATTCCTGAGCTTGGGGCCTAGGCAGCTGAAAGCGTGTCCACCAATGATGGAGCGATTACAAACAGGGATGCACAAGAGGCCAGAATTAGAACAGTGCAGATTTCGTGGAGGGTTGTGGAACTGGAGGAGATTAGAGATAGGGAAGGGGTGAAGCCATGGAGGGATTTGAAAACAAAGATGAGAATTTTAAAATCAAGCTGTTGCTTGACCGGGAGCCAATGTGGACCGGTGAACACAGGTGTGATAGGGGAATGGGACTTAGGGCGAGTTAAGCAGAGTTTTGGATGACCTCAAGTTTACGGAGAGTAGAATGTGGGAGACCACCCAGGAGTACATTGGAATAGTCAATACTCGTGGTAACGAAGGCATGAATGAAGGTTTCAGCAGGTGGGAATAGGTGGTCTTAGTGAAGGCATGAATATAAGATCGGAAGCTCACCTCGGAGTCAACTGTGACACCAAGGCTACGAACAGACTGGCTTAATTTCAGACTGTTGCCAGGGAGAGAGATGGAGTCAGCAGCTGGGCAATGGAGTTTGGAGCAAGGCCAAAAACAATGGCTTCAGTTTTCCCAATATTTAATTGGCAGGAAATTTCTGGTCATGCAGTACTGAATGTCAGATAAGCAGTCTGATAATTTCGCAACAATGGAGGAGTCGAGAGACGTGGTGGTGAGATAGATCTGAGAGTCATTAGCGTACATGCGAAAACTAATGTTATGCTTTCATTTGAAGTTGCTGACGGGCAGTGTGTAGATGAAAAATAGGAGGGGATCAACGATAAATCCTTGGGGGACAGCAGAGGTAATGGGAGGGGAGCAGGAAGAGAAGCCATTGCAAGTGGTTCTCTGGCTACGATTGGACAAAAAAGAATGGAACCAAGAGAGAGCAGTCACACCCTGCTGGATGACAGTGAAAAGGCATTGGAGGAGGATGGTGTGGTCAACTGTGTCAAAGATTGCAGACAGGTCTAGAAAAGCGAGGAGGGAACGTTTACCTTTGACACAGTTACATGGGATGCCATCTGTGATTTTGATAAGAGCTGTTTAGGTATTGTGGCAGGGGTGGAAACCTGATTGGAGGGATTCAAACATGGAGTTCCAGGAAAGATGGTAATGGATTGGGAGGCAATAACACGTTCAAGGGCTTTGGAGAGGGAAGGAAGGTTAGAGATGGGATGGTAGTTTGCAAGAGGGTGGGGTCAAGTGATTTTTTGAGGAGAGGGGTGATTAAAGCATGGCTCAGGTTAAAAATTAAAACCTAACCTGGGCCCGACCTGACCACAGCCAACCCAAACCCGACCCGGGCCCAAGTCCTTCAATTTTTCTTCATGCCTGACCCGCCCCGAAAATATCAAACATGTAGTACAGAAAAAAATAGCGTCAAAAACGTACAATAAAAAGAAAGCAATACAAAATAAAACCCGACCACAGCCAACCCCAACCCGACCCGACCTGAGCCCGAATGCTGGACACATGTAGTTGGGTTTGGTCGGGTTCAGGTCGGGTAGCCAGGCTTTAGGGGTGATGGTTGCAGATTTAAAGGGGAGAGGGACAACACCTAACGAGAGAGAATCATTTACAATACTGGCTAACATGGGAACCAGGAGGGGCAGTTGATTTTTTATTCATTCGTGGGATGTGGGCATCGCTGGCTAGGCCAGCATTTATTGCCGATCCCTAATTGCCCTTGAGAAGGTGGTGGTGAGCTGCCTTCTTGAACCACTGCAATTCAAGTGGTGTAGGTGCACCCATAGTGCTGTAAGGAAGGGAGTTCCAGGATTTTGACCCAGCGACAGTGAAGGAATGGCGATATAGTTCCAAGTCAGGATGATGTGTGGCTTGGAGGGGAACTTGCAGGTGGTGGTGTTCCCATGTATCTGCTGCCCTTGTCCTTCTAGGTGGTAGAGGTCGTGGGTTTAGAAGGTACTGCCAAAGGAGCCTTGGTGAGTTGCTGCAGTGCATCTGTGGATGGTACACACTGCATCCACTGTGCATCAGTGGTGAAGGGAGTGAATGTTGAAGGTTTTGGATGGGGTGCCATTCAGGCGAGCTGCTTTGTCCTGGATGGTGTCGAGCTTCTTGAGTATTGTTGGAGCTGCACCCATCCCGGCAAGTGGAGAGTATTCCATCACACTCCTGACTTGTGCCTTGTAGATGATGGACAGGCTTTGGGGAGACAGGAGGTGAGATGCTTGCTGCAGAATTCCCAGCCTCTGACCTGCTCTTGTAGCCACAGTATTTTTGTGGCTGGTCCAGTTCAGTTTCTGGTCAGTGGTAACTCCCAGAATGGTGATCAGCTGTTTAGAGGGAATAGGATCAAGGATACAGGAGGTGGGTCTCGTGGACAAGATAAGCTCAGAAAGGGCATGAGGGGAGATAGGAGAGAAACTAGAGAAAGATGTGAGTTCAGGGCTAGGGCAGGGGGTGCATTATAGGAAGTTTGGTCAGGTGGGCTAGTGGAAGGGAGGGAAGCAGCAGAGGCAGCTGATCAGATGGTCTCAATCTTAGTGACAAAGAAGTCCATGAGCTCCTCGCACTTATTGTTGGAGGTGAGAGTGGAGGGGACAGGGGAGAGGAGTTTAAGAATATAGTTTGCAGTAGAGAAAAAGAAGCTAGGGTGTATCTTTGTATTCCAAGATGATCCTGGAATAATGAGCAGTTTTAGCAGATGGCAGCAGGACCCGACAGTGTTTTAAGTGGTCCAGCCAGATCTGGCGATGGATGGATAAACCAGTTGTCCACCATATCTTTTAAAGTGTGCATCCCTTGGACTTAAGGGAGTGGAGCTGAGGACCGTACCGGGGGTATGGCCAGGGTGAGAGAGACTGATCTTTTTATTGGTGACTAGGGCATCAAGGTGGAGGTGAGGGTGTGGTTGAGCAAATCAGTAGCTGCAGAAATGTTGTGGTGAACAGATGGCCTGAAGCTACATTTGGCAAGTACAGCTGTAAGTGAAAAAGGGATAGTTTTTTCCAGGAACGGATACAGAATGAGGTAGGGTTGGGGTGTGAAACGGGATGTGGGTGGAGAGTGATACAAGGAAGTGATCAGAGAAGGCTTTATCTGTAATAGATACTGTCATGCTAGGCCCCCACCTGCCAAGAATGAGGCACATCAATTTTGTCATGAACATTGATTCTTAACTGTTGTTGGAGTGAGGAAATGACTTGTTAAACAGATCAGCTGTGGCTGGAAAAATAACATTTACATACCAATAGGCATCGACGTTGAGGAAGCGCATTCCAGGGCCTGCTAAGGAGGATACAATCCACAAGGGCCAGGACTGGTTAGACCAGCTAGCCACATGACTACCTGGCTGATCCAGGGTTTTCTTTTGAACTGGCAACAGAGAGTTTGAATTCTCCTGGACTGAGAAGATCTCTCTCCTTTCTGCCTGCTCCCATCTCTTTCTCACAAGCCTCTCAATCCACTGAAGACACATGAACCCCAAGAAAGAAAAGTCTCCTGCAGCGAACAAGGTTTAAGAAGAATACTGGGCCCCAATGAAAAGCACGATCTACCTACAATCAAGGACTCTACATTGAGCTCAAAGAACCATCACAAAAACTCTTCCGATATTGCCTCAAACTTTTCCACTTTATTTTTCTTTTGCTCTTTTTTGTCTCTATTTGCATGTGTGTATCGCATAAGCATGCTAGCGTGGACACGTCGTGTATCCGTAAGCGTTAACCAAATTAGAGTTTAAGTTTAATAAATTTCAACATTTCTTCTTTAAACCTAAGAAAGCCTGTTTGTGCTGGTTTCTTTGCCTTATAATTGGAAAGCGGTGAACAAAGATTCAACAAGGGCAAGTTAAAAACACGGTGTGTTTAAAATTAAACCCTGTTGCAGTAAGATCAGGTGATAGCTGAAAGGGAACCCGAGACCTCTTTCTCACCAGGTCGTAACAATAGAGAATGATAATTTTGAAAGAGAGTAAGGGGGCGGGGGTGGGTGGGTGTGGGGCAGGTGAAACAAGATGAGATGCTTGAAGGAGGAGAAGGTGCCAGAAGAGTAGGGGGTCAGGCTAAGGTGTGATTTGGTGATAAGTGCCATACTGTCACTGCAACAGTCTTGGCAGGGCAAGCAGTGGAAGATGTAGCCAGGTGGGAGGCTTCATTAAGTGGCATCACCCCCTCAGCCAGGTTTCTATTAAGGCCATGATGTTGATGCAATCATCCACCATAAATTCATGGATGACAAGGGCCTTGTTCACAAGTGAACGGACATTCTGGAAGGAGATGCATATCAGCGAGATAAGAACTGGCAGAGTGCACAGGGTCAGCAGTAGGAGAGGTGAGTTGGACAGGAAGAAGATAAGCAAGATTAGCCCTCAGCAGGTGCACTGGGTGGGAAGGACAAAGAGAGAGTGTGATTGGGCTATTGAGGTAGCTACTCATAATGAGCCAGCACAGAGTGCATCAATCAGCTTGTTGGAGGATACCTGAGAGGCGCAGGGGGAAGCTGAAGGCTTATCTAATAGGGAGTCAAGCCTAGGAGAGTGGCAAGAGAGCAGGAAGGTTGAGGAGTACTGAAGGGTTGGGGTAGAAAATTGCAAGGGGATGCCATGTAATATTATCAGCTCAAAAAACAAATCCACCTGCAATCTGTTGAATGAACATAGCATTATAATAAACACAACGACTATTATTGGGCAGCTCTGCTTCAATTTCTGTGCTTGATCCCTAAGGCTAATCTTCAGTTTTTATTTGTGATTTGTAAGTAGTAATTTCAATGTAACCATTTACAATTTACCTGTTCCAACATATAAAGCAAATGTTTATCAGGCCACTGGTTCAGGGTCCAGGTTAAGGGTCACTCGCACACAACAGTTAATCACCCCCATAGCCCAATGGTGATTTTCCCCTTAACACCTAGAACCCATACACGAGTCAACTGTGTGAAAGTATCTGTTCATAGCTCACCCACACTGACATCCTGTGCTGGCATGCAAACAGAAGTAGTAGCTCTACTGGAAACCTCCCTCCTTCTTTCCCCACTCCACCAAGAGTTCCACCATTTGGGTTTAACAAATGTAAATCCAGCTGTCCCTGTGATGTTGTTTAATGGTACTTGAAAATAAATATAAGCATTAAAACGCCTCTATTCCCAATGAAAGCATTATTTTAATGTTGGCAGTGACCAGCCTCAGTGTGGGAATGTCCTCTTCAATGTTCCCCTGTTGGAAACAGTCCTCGAACTCTTGAGTATGGAGAATTAGGAAACCACCCATTACCACCAACTACAGCAGTACAATTGTCAACGATACTGAGAATGGATCAATTGGATCAGTCAAAATTGGTATTGGAGGCAGGAAAGGAGGAGTCCTCGTGCCTCTGTGCACCTCTCTCCTTGTGAAAGAATCTGGCCATAATAAAGGGTTATAAGGTTAAAAGAGTTATTTTCCTATGAACGAGGGATTAAAAAAATTAAAAAGGGTTCAGCTTCCTAAAAAGTTAAAAAAGTTCCCGGGCATGCCTCTGTGTTAAAAAACGTACTTCATCTTAGAACTATAAAGGCAGTTTCTGATAAGAGGAATCTGTTCCTAATGTCACAAACCTCACTATACGGTAAAACATTGATAACATAGTTTTGCAAACTCACAAAAGCTACCACAGTGTAATAGTTGATAAGATGGTTTTATACCAACACCCCTAAACCACTGTCAACTGAATCTTTGACAAAGCTAACAAAACCCAAAAACTTAATTATAATCTTGAAACACAGTTAGATGACAAATGAAAAATTGATCATCACGCTGCTTGCCGCTAGGCTTTCTTAGAAATCAAGGAGGGACGGACCTTACCTAGAAATTAATAGTTATACAGCCTTATTTGGGAAATATAGGGGACGAACTTACTTACAGCCGAGGTAACACACCCTTGCTTAAGAAATTAGTTAAGCAACTTGAAAAACAGTATAAGTATTAGAAGCCGCATTGGATTTTTAGATTCATTGGACATGCTTCAACATCTCTCATAGTAAAGGTACAACTCTTGGAATGAAGCAATGATAGTTCTCCCCTTAACTGGGACAGAGGTATCTTGCTAACTCTATAGTCTTCTACTCAGGGATTTAAGGAACATGTTACTTTAATAATTGATGGATATCCTACTTAAATATTTTACTGTAACAATATTTAGATTTTAAAATTGAATTCTCTACTAGAAACAAGATTGTGCTTTCTATCCTTTCCTAGAACTATTAATATTGCAATTGATGGTCTCACCAACTGTGAACTGCATGTTTGATTCTTTCATAACTTTTATATAAATTAGAACTTTTATTGTCTCACTAGTCTTCTGTATTGCTAACTCATGAACCCATTTCTGCACACTCTTTGGTGGAAAGGTACATTAATGAGGAGATATATCTAAGTTATTATAATCTGTCTGAAACTTGTAAAAAATGCGATCTGGAGGATGGTAATATTCTCAGCTGGTTCCTTTCCTTTAGGAAGAGTTAGATCAGTCCTTCAGACCTATTCAAGTGTCTTTAGGATCTGTCTTTCTCAACCTTAAGTTGAGAGTGATCAACTGGGATAGCCCCAAAAAGGGGGATAGGATTATAATTCATTACATCCTCACCCTCCTTTCATCTGACTACTTTCTCCTCTCCATTGTGCTTTCCTGCAACCTTGGCCCAAATATCTCCCACCCTCTAACCCTAATAGTGACTAGGTTTCAAAACTACTTCATTGGCTGTAATGTGCTTTGGAATGTCTTGAGGTCATGAAAGGTGCGACATAAATACAAGTCTTCCTTTTACTTGACCTTATACTGCACTTAGTTTTGGCTTTCAATGTACAATGCCACAAGAGATCACTTTGTAGAATAAAAATAATGGGACAAAAAGATAAACAACTGAATATGATTAGAATGCACTAGGAGCATGGCACTTACAATAATGATTACTCTAACCACCAAGACTAAAACTCTGATCAGTACTCATTTCCCAAAAACTGTAAAAGATGGAAAATAAGGGTTGTATTGCTTGTTTCCTGCTCTTTTTTCCCCTATTTCTCTCATGTAAAAAAAGCAAAAAGCAAAATACTGCAGATGCTGGAAATCTGAAATAAAAACAGAAAATGCTGGAAATACTCAGCATCTGTGGAGAGAGAAAAAGGGGCTGAATTTTATCGGGGCCTCGACATCGAGATCCTTGGCAATGGGGTGTGGGGGGGGCATGAAGATTGCCCCAGATGAGGCCTGCCACTGACCTCAACACCAGCAGGGCCAGTTCCAATCTTGAGGGCAGCGGCGAGGCCTCGTAGCAGCTCCCCCGCCACGTGGCGATGGGCCCATCATTTAAATATTCAGATTAATTTACTTACCTGCATTAATGAAGTTCCTGTTGCCTCCTGATGTGCCACCACAACCTTCATCCCGGCAGCCGGCACTACCGTGCCTTCAAATCCACGTCCGGGTAAACGAGGCGCACTACCTATGGGGAGGGGGGAGGAGGGGCAGTTTATCAGTGCGGGGGAGGGGTGGGGTCAAACTTACTTGATTGGTCTAGGGGACGATGGGAAGGGGTAAAGGTAAAAGGTTCTGAACTTTGGGCTGGAGGGGAGGTCATATATGCAAGGTAAGTATTTTGGTGCGGGGGGAAAGGGCAGGAATGACATGTAATGCTATTGGGAGGGGCAGTAGGAGAGGAGCTGGAAAGATTTTTTAAATTATCGTAAATAATTCTAAATTCACTGTTCCTTTAAAAATTTAAATTGGCATTTAGAGCTCTAAGCCCTTTAAAAATGGCGCTGGTGCCTGCGCAGTGGGGCTGGATGCAGTTGCCGTGGACGGCTCACCTGACCCCTTCACATCATTGGGGGGATGGTCCGCCCCGGCCATGTTAATGAGGCGCCGCAGATAAGATAGCGGTGGCTCTGCCAAGTGAACGTTGCGCGCGTGAGGGCTGCCATGTTTTATGGCAGCAACACAAAATCCAGCCCAATGCTTCAGCTCTGTGACCTTGCATCAGAAGTCCAATTTTCACAGCTGGGTTCTGGAGTTAAAAACAAAATTGTTAAGAAGCAGAATATATTGCAATAAAAAAGGATTGAATCTTTATAATTAAAACCAACTCTCCGCCTCAATTATTCCTAATGTGGGGTCAAAAATGTGGCAGACTGGAAGACATTTAACTGCCACAGTTCGAAAAAAGCCAGAACCACAACTTACACACATTATATTGGTGAAATTACTTTTGCTGCCATTCCCAAAAGGTTCTTCAAATCCAAGGTGAAAATTCATCTATAGATTAGTCAGGTTCTTTTCAAATTTCTATGTCATGCAGGTGTATAGGCATCAGAAAGATTTGAGCATTGTTGCGACCAGGTGAGAAGGGGTCTAGGGGTTCCCTCTCAGGCTTTACCTGGTCTAACCGTAACAGGGTTTAATTTTTAAAACACCGTGTTTTTGCTCCCCCCTCAGTGAATCTTTGTTCACCGCTTTCCAATTGTAAGGAAAGAAATCAAACAGGTTTTCTTAGATTTAAATAAGAAAAGTGGAAGTTTTTTCATCTTAAACTCTAATTCGGTTAACGACTATGAATACGCAATGCGACCACACTAGCATGCGTACGCGATAAACATATAGGCAGATAGAAGCAGAAGAAGTAGAAGGAATAAAGGGGAGAAGCTTGAGGCAATATCTGGTAGTTACAGTCCCTTAAGTTGATGTTGAGTCTTTGGTTGCAGGTAAGTCTTGCTGTTCGTTGGGGCACAGTGCACCCTTTAACTTGTTTTGTTATAGGAGTCTTTTCTCTCTTGAGGTTTACGTTTCTTCAGTGGGTCCAGAGGCTTGTGAGAAAGTGAGAGAGAACCAGCCAGGAGAGAGGCTGTCTTGTTCCAGGCTCAGTTATACTCTGCAGTCTGTGTCTTCAAACTGTCCTGTGTCAAATTCAAAAAGCCTGGACCAGCCAGTTAGTCATGAGACCAGCTGGTTTTACCACTTCTGTGTTTGTGGATTCTATCATCCCAGCAAACCCTGTAATACAAGCTTCCTTACATCTTCAATGTCTGGTGATTGTCAGGCAAACCCCCCACCTGCCAAGACTGAGGCACCCATTATTTTGCCACAAGAACATTAAAACTTAAAATTGCAAGCCCCTGACTGGAAAGACATTTTTGTATAGTAACTAGCAGTGTTGGAACAAAAGGACCCAGCTGTTGCTTCCCCAGTACACAGAAGAAGTGGTCAAACCAGTTTTAGTCACATGACTAGCTGGCTGGAGTTTTTTTGAATTTGAACTTCCAACAAAGGGTTTGAACTGAGACAAAGCCATGTGCTCATGGAGTGAATATCTCTCCTGGAACTGAAGTAAGAATTACCTCCTCTCCTGTCTGCCTGCCTCCATCTCTTCCCCACGGAACTGAATCTTGTGAAGATATGTAAACTTAGAGACAGAAAAATCTCTAACAGTGAATAAGGTTTATGAAGAATACTGGGCCCCAACGAAACACAAGACCATATCTTCAATCAAGGACTACAGCGAGCCCGAAAAACACTAACACGATATTCCCTCAAACTATTCTACTAATCTTTTCTTCTGCTCTTTTCTGTTCCTACTTGCATGTATGTATCGCATGTGCATGCTAGCATGGGCGTGTTGTACATCCACAGGCGTTAACCGCATTAGAGTTTAAGTTTAAGGTTTACTAAATTTCATCTTTCTTCCTTAAACAAAAGAAAGCCTGTTTGTGCTCATTTCTTTGCCTTACAATTGGAAAGATGTCAACAAGAATTCACAAAGGGGGAGCACAAAACACAATGTGTTTAAAATTAAACCCTGTTACAATAAGACCAGGTGAAGAAAGTAACAGACCCCTAGACACCTTTCTCACCTGGTCGTAACATGAACAAAATCCATTTGGGTTAATTGGACCAGGGAGTAGTCCTTTGTCTCTCCAAGCACTGTCTCTTAGTATTCAAATATCCTTCCGGCCAAGTGTCTGGTGCTGTCTTGTAAAACAAGTCATTTCTTCACTCCAGCTTAAAAATTAATGTCCATATGCTGAAATTAATATGCCTCATTCTTGGCAGGTGGGGGTCTTCATGACAGCAAATTCCTTGAAACCATCCAGGATTACAACGTTTGCCATCTATAGCAGATGACAATTTAATTGCACTGGTGCTTCAAATCATGTAACAATCCCCAGGCCATGCAATTTTTCATTGATCTATGTTCAATAAGTAGAACAGAAAAAGTGCTACTTTGAGGTAAGTGGTTTTCAGCTCCACGATCATGCACTTGAAAGAGATTTTTAGAAATTTAGGGCCACTTTTTATTCTCCTTGCTGACTTTCATTAAAGGTAGACGTAAATATAAAGAAGTGTAATATTGGGGAAAATGGCAATGAATTATGTGTCTAGGTTTGGTACTGCTCCAAAGATTCCTATCCCTTCAAAAATGGAAGAATAACAACAAGAGTTTCATGATGATAACTGAGTGTTATGTGGACTTACATATTAGATATGTTAAGGTGAGGAGGGGGGGGGGGGTCTCAGGCTCCCCTTTCACTATTCCTCTTAATTGACCGCAACAGGGTTTATTGCTTTTAAAAACACTGGTTGTGCTTATCACCTCAGTGAGTGTTTGATCTTGTTCCACTAACGTAATTGCAAAAGAACCAATCAGACACGCTTTCTTGAGTTTAAACAAGAGGTAAGTTTATTACACTTAACACTCTAACCTAATTTAAAATACAAAAAATACGCTGCACATTCACACACACATTCACACAAGTCACACACATACAAATAGATTACAGAGGGAAACAGATTTGATTATTGGAGTAAAGTCCAGAATAAATGAAACTTAAATACATTCTGTAAGTCCACAGTCCTCAGCTGAAGCTGTAGTCTTGAAGTCCTCGCTGATCCATGCGCACTGTGGTTGGCATGCTTTGCTCAGGCTCCTGAAGGCAGAATTGGTTGTTGATTCTCTTCCCTGGTTGCTGGCTGTAGCAGTCTGTAGGCTTGGAGAGAGGTCCATACCATATGAATTAGGAGCAGAGAAGGCCATTGAGCCCCTCGAGCCTGCTCCGCCATTCAATAAGATCTTGGTTGATCTGTTTCTGTCTTGAATTCCACACTCCCATCTATTCCCGATAATCTTTGATTCCCCCAGTTGCAGCCAGTTCTTCTCTTATTTTCTGGGGAGAAAGTGAGAAAGACAGAGACATAGGGGGAGCAGCTGCCATCTTCGCTGCCGCACCCTCAGTTACTGCCTGTCTGCTACCTGTGTCATAAAACTTCAGTTTCTTCAGAGGCAGTCACATGGTTCTATCAATCCCCTTTGTTTCTAATGAGTTTTTTTCTGGAATCTTCTAATGAAATCCAAAAACTATAGGGCAATAATAGTTGGGGATTTCAACTACCCAATATCAACTGGGATACAAACAGTGTGAAGGGCACAGAGGGGACAAAATTCTTGAATTGCATTCAAGAGAACTTTTTTAGCCAGCACATAATAAGCCCAACTAGAGCAGGTGCAATTCTAGATTTAGTCTTCAGTAATGAGGCTGGGCAAGAGCATTATTTAACAGTGGGTGACTCTTTAGGACTACTTGAAGGAAAATCAGTGGCAAACCAGTGGGTGGCATTCAAAAGCGAGATACCGGAGGCACAGTGTAGGCATGTTTCCACAAAGATGAAGGCGGGTACTGACAAATCTAGAGCCCCTAGTTATCTAGAAGCTTACAGGGTAAGTTAAAGCAGAATAAGAAAGCTTATGATGATCACAAAAATCTTAATACTTTAGAAAGCCGAGAGGACTATAGAAAGTGCAGGGGTGAAATAAAAAAGGAAATTAGAAAAGCAAAGAGAGGCATGAAAAATTATTGGCAGGTAAAATCAAGGAAAACCCAAAGATATTTTATCAGTACATTAAGCGCAAGAGGTGAAGGTGGCAGGACAGGTAGATAGAGTGGTGAAGAAGGTATTTGGAATACTTTCCTTTATTGGCTGAGGCATAGAATACAAAAGCAGGGCTGTAATGCTGGAACTGTATAAAACACTGGTTAGGCCACAGGTGGAGTATTGTGTGTAGTTCTGGGCACCATATTACAGAAAGGACATAGTTGCTCTGGAGAGAGTACAGAGGGGATTTATAAGAATGTTGCCAGGGCTTGAAAGTTGCAGCTATGAGGAAAGATTGGATAGGCTAGGGTTATTTTCCTTAGAACAGAGGAGGCTGAGGGGTGACTTGATTGAGGTGCACAAAATTATGAGGGGCCTAGATAGAGTAGATAGGAAGGACCTGTTTCCCCTAGCAGAGAGGTCAATTACCTCGGGCACAGATTTAAGGTGATTGGTAGAAGGATTAGAGGGGACATGAGGAAAAACTTTTTCACCCAGAGGGTGGTGGGTGTCTGGAATTCACTGCCAGGAATGGTGGTGGAGGCAGAAACCCTCAATTCTTTTAAAAGGACCTGGACATGCACCTGAAGTGCTGTAACCTGCAAGGCTATGGACCAGGTGCTGGAAGGTGGGATTAGATTGGGCATCTTTTTTTTTTCTGGCCAGCAAAGACACAACGGGCTGAATGGCCTCCTTTTGTGTCATAATGTTTCTATAGTTCTATGATGACAGCATTAAACCAGTAGCTCAGCCTGTACGATGAACACCATTTGGATTGAGGAGCAAGCTTGAAGTCAAGATCCAAGAGCTCATTGATCAATCTATTTTTGAAACAGTAGAAGGACCAACACGTTGGGCGAGTCCAGTAGTGATAATGCCCAAGCCAAATGGCGGCATCGAACTGTGCATCGACATGACACAGGTGAATGAGGCAGTAGTTAGAGAATACCATCCTCACAGAATCACAGGATCGTTAGAGTGCAGAAGAAGGCCATTCAGCCCATCGTGTCCGCACTGGCTCTCTGATAGAGCAATTCCCTCAGTTCTATTCTCCCACATTTTCCCTGTAACCCTGCACATTCTCCCTTTTCATATAGCTGTCTAATTCCCTTTTGAATGCTTCACCACGTTCTCAGGCAGCACATTCCAGACCTTAACTACTCACTGCATGAAAATGTTTTTCCTCGTGTCACTTTTGCTTCTCTTACCAAATACTTTAAATCTGTGCCCTCTCGTTCTCAATCCTTTATCAAATCACCTCTCAGCCTTCTCTTCAAGGAAAACAGTCCTAACATCTCCAATCAATCTTCATAACTGAAATTCCTCATCCCTGGAACCATTCTTGTGAATCTTTTCTGTACTCTCTCCAATGCCCTCATATCTTTCCTAAAGTGTGGCACCCAGAACTGGATGCAGTACTCCAGCTGAGGCCGATCTATGGTGTTATACAAGTTCCACATAACTTCCTTGCTCTTGTACTCTATGTCCCTATTAATAAAGCCCAGGATACTGTATGCTTTATTAACCACACGCTTAACCTGTCCTGCACATATACACATAGGTCCCTTTGGTCCGGCACCCATTTTAGAATTGTACCCTTTATTCTATATTGTCTCTCCATGTTCTTCCTACCAAAATGAATCACTTCACATTTCTCTGCATTAAACTTCATCTACCACCTGTCTGCTCATTCTACCAACATGTCTATATCTTTTTGAAGTTCCACACTATCCTCCTCACGGTTCACAATGCTTCCAAGTTTTGTGTCATCTGCAAACTTTGAAATTGTGCCTTGTACACCAAGGTCTAGGTCATTAATATTTATCAGGAAAAGCAAGGGTCCCAACACTGATCCCTGGGGAACTCCACTGCAAAACCTTCCTCCAGCCCGAAAAACATCTATTAACCACAACTCTTTGTTTCTTGTCACTCAGCCAATTTTGCATCCTTGTTGCTACCATCCCTTTTATTTCATGAGCTACAAGTTTGCTCACAGTTCTGTTGTGTGGCACTGTATCAAACGCCTTTTGAAAGTCCATGTACACATCAACAGCATTGCCCTCATCAATTATCTCTGTTATCACCTCAAAAAACTCCAGCAAGTTAGTTAAACATGATTTTCCCTTAAGAAATCCATACTGACTTTGGTTAATTAACTCGTATTTGTTCATGTGACGATTGATTTTTTCCCGAATTATTTTTTCTAGAAGTTTTCCCACCACCGAAGTTAAACTGACTTGCCTGTAGTTGCTGAGTTTATCTTTACACCCTTTAACAACTGTAGATGAGATACTCCAGGAGCTGTCCACAAGTAAGACAGTTTCCAAATTGCACTTAAAGTGGGGGTACCACCAGCTAGAGTTGCACCCAGATTCTAGTTAATTGTCAACATTTGTTACACATGTGGACTATACCAATGTAAAAGGCTGTTATTTGGTATAAACGCAGGACCCTGAGATTTACCAGCACAAGGTCTGTAAAGTAATTCAAGGTGTGCCAGGAGTGGCCAGTATTTCAGATGACATCATCATTCATGGTGCCTGTTGTGAAGAACATGAGGTTGAGACTAGCGTTGGCAAGGTCACAAGCAGCAGGTCTAATGGTGAATGCAGACAAATGCATATTCGGAGTGTCAGAGCTGGTATTTATGGGTCACAATTTGACAAGTCAAGACATTAATCCAAGAGCGAAGGTAAAGGCAGTGGTAGAGGCAAGAGAACCACAAAATGCCAGTGAGGTGAAGCGTTTTCTTGGTCTTGTAAACTGTTTTGCCAAATTCATATTAAAGTTTGCTACAATGGCTGATCCATTGAGGAAGTTAATGAGGAAGAATGAATGATTTGTGTTTGCCTAAGAGCAGAAGGGTGCATTCAGAGCACTGAAGAAAAGTTTGATGAATGCTCACACACTTGGAAATTACAATCCCCAAGCACAACAAAGGTCATTGCAGATACTATTCTGGTGGGACTAGCAGCAGTGCCAGTGCAAACACATGCTAGAGGACCAAGAGTACATAAACCAGTCTTCGACGGATGTGGAGAGGCGATATTCTCAGACAGAGAAAAGGCCTTGGGACTGGTCTGGGCATGTGAAAGATTTCATGCATACTTGTTTGGCATTGAATTTAAGTCATGGACAGACCATAAACCACTGGAAACAGTATCCTCCCTGAGGACAAAACCATGTGCTCGGATTGAGAGGGGCTACTTAGACTTCAGCAATACAAGTACAAGGTTAGTCACATTGCGGGGAAGACGAACATTGTGGAATTACAATCAAGACTACTGAAGGTGAACAAGATGGAAGGGTCTATGCTAGAGAGGGAAGCAGAATCATTGGTGCGATTGAGAGAAAGACAGAGATCCAGAACAAGAAGACATCAGGCAGAGGATCCAGACAGGAGAGTGGGAGAAGTGTACACACAAGTCCTATGTTGCTGTGAGAGATAAACTGAGCACAATTGGGAAATGTGTGTTGAGAGATTGCTGTCTTGTAGTGCCAAGCTAAGGAATAGAATGGTGGCACTGGCTCATGAAGGTCATTTCGGAGTGGTCGGTACAAAGCAGAACCTGCGAACCATTCTTTCCAGTGCCATATAATGTTATTTCCAAGACTGGAACTAGGGTGACTGTGAGGTTACCAGAAGGAGTAGAATATGGCAGCATTAGGTCATGTGTCAAGAAATATCAGCATCACAGTAGTTTTAGGGTGCAGAACCCAGAATCCGAACTAAATCTGGATCCAGATCAAGATACGCAGATGGGGGTAACAGCAAATACCAGTTGGACATTGAGATGAGGTTCAGATGGTGGCATGGACTGATTAAGTACCTGGACCAGAGACCAGCGTTTTCAGAGTTTCTGACAGCAGGCTGACAGCTTGCAGTCCACAGGTCCTGATGAAGGCTCCTGAAAGGAAGCTGATACCGTTAAGTCCAGGGACAATAACCAGAGTTCCTGAGATGGCAGGCAGAGGAGGCATCAGAGGAGAGGCCCAAGAGATATGAAGATTTTATCTAATGTGCATATGTTTTCATCTGATAAGGGAGGGATGTCATGATGATAACTAAGAGTTATGTGGACTTGCATATTAGATACAATACAGTACATGCTGTACCAGTTAGAAGGTCGTCTGATCTGAGAGTTCAAAAGATCAGATAGCACATGTTGAAGGATTATATCTGTAGAGTAAAGATGGCTGAGTAAAGTCCGTGAAGCAAAGTTAAATCTCGGTCTTCCTAAGTGTCATTACTAGAGGATCAGACTGAGAGAACTCCCTGGCACCACATAAATATAAATTAGAAATAAAAAAAAAGGATTGATCTTTTGGCAGCCTCCAGAACCCCTTAAGGAACGTGCGATCAATTTCTGACCAATTTCAGAGAGGCGTTCTGAAGCAATCAATTGCCCCCTCATTAGCATATTCAAGGGGCCCAATGCCTTTTTATGACAATGGTCAAGGCTGCCTGAATATTTCTTAAGCCACTGCAGCTTTGGATGTATTTTAGGCACCTTTAGGGAGCGAGTCATAGTCCCATGAAATGAAACTTTTTTGTCCCCGTTTCATGTCTGAGAAATTTGTGAAATTTTTTCCTGACCTCTACCGGTTCCTTTAAGTCACAGACACTGTATCAATTCTTCCAATGTCAAATTGCCATGCTTGTTGCTCCCTTCACATATTTCAGTGCCATCCTCCCCAGCAGAAATCTCCCAATCTTTCTCAATTACTGCAGTTACCAGTGAAACCACAGTGTGGGCACTAAACTGCGCTGCTCTTGATCTGCACTGAGTCATTCTACATAAACAATACATGCTCAAGATATGCATTTCCAAACTTTTTGATATTCATGCGTTGAGTGGCTGATTGCTTCATGAGAAGTGTTAATGAATCATTATTACAGATATGTCACGGTTGACTGCTATTTATAATTCTTTAAATCATAAATTACCTTGGAAATAATTATTTCTCCTGTTTTTTGAGGAAAGAAAAGTGTAATTACAAGTTTCTTTATAAGACATTAGCTCAATTCAGCACCCTCAGGTTAATAACACTCACCAGGATTGAACCATTGAAAATCACAAGGTGTACAGCATTGATTGTTTGTCCATTCATCTTCATGGGTGGAAAGTCACTGGTTGTAAGCGAGTAATTTGCCATGATGCACTTGCCGTGAGCATTGTTCACGCACTGGGAGAGTAGAACTGGCACTTATATTTTCCCAAATAAAAACAAGAAATGCTGGAACCACTCAGCAGGTCTGGCAGTATCTGTGGAAAGAGAAGCAGAGTTAACGTTTCGGGTCAGTGACCCTTCTTTGGAACTCCGGAGTTCCGAAGAAGGGCCACCGACCCGAAACGTTAACTCTGCTTCTCTTTCCACAGATGCTCCCAGACCTGCTGAGTGGTTCCAGCATTTCTTGTTTTTATTTCAGATTTCCAGCATCCGCAGTATTTTGCTTTTACTTATATTTTCCCCTTTGTTTGAAAATGTGCCTCAGTAATCCTCATTATTTCTGACCTGCTAACAATATGGTGAATGTACACACCTTCTAAAGAGATTATTTCACACAAAGTGATTTCCTCAGCTGACTTTTATGTCATTTCTGTTAGAACAGTAATGTTCTGTTCATACTTCTGAACCAACCAATGAATATTTAACCAGAAATAAATGCAAGCCTTTTCTTTATTTAACCATTGAAAACAATGAAATGTTTATGATCCAGTATGGACCAGAAAATACTTTTATGAATTTGCCAGAAACATGACGAAAGAGCTGGATTTACCCATGAGGCCACACATGTCCTTATCCTCTTCCAAAGCATTGTCACCAGCATTCTTAAAAGAACAGCTCTTTATTGTAAATCATCCAAACTTGATTGACAGTAAAGGGGTTATAAGGAGAAAGCAGCATGAGACTCTGAGAGTAAGGTAAAATAATAAGCATTGAAAGCTGGATACTGTAATAACACTGCAATACAAAACTTATACAGCAAGGAGCAAGAATGGGATAACAGAGGTTGAATGTCATGCAGAAAAACGTTCTTTCACGCATTTTGATAATTTCTCCAATGTTATTATTGGCAAGAAGCAATCTCCAGGGCAGCAGTAAATGGAAATGATTGCTCTTTGTATCAGTATTACGCCACTGTTTTTGCATGTTTACATTTTTGTAAATTATTAATTAGAAGAAAATATGACCAATGTTTCCAACTGAAAAAAAAATCTTATTAATGACTTGTATGTTTTTGTTGGGAAATTTATATTGATACCATCTTCAAAACAATAGAAGTGTAAGGAGTCAAATAACAATAACAAGAAGCTTCAGTCACTGAGATCAATTTTCCAAGCTGAAATACTTTAGAACACATACCAGTGGATGCTTTGCCATGTATGCCGAACAATGCACTAGAACTTTTCTCCACACAGATGGCAGGAATAAAGAGAATAATAGATGTTGCGGAGGGAGCCACAAATCTGTAATTCAATCAAGGGCTTCCAGTGATGTCACAGACTGCAAAGGCACAGCTCGAATAATTTATGTCTACCAGTAGAACTCCTGAGACTGAATTACAGCATTTTTCTTCCTCTGCATCATCTATTTTATATAATGCACACTAACTGTGATTTTGAATTGCATGATTAAGTCTGTAACTCTTGCTGTTGCAACAATACTGCTGAGCAGACGGAGTGCTGTCATAGAAGTGCTAATGACAACTAGAAGAGTGCTGCCGTGATGCTCCACAAACAGAGATGGTAGCTGCTTGTGATATCCATAAAGCAGATTAGCAATATCCTGTGATGCAAAAAGAAGATTCTCCCAGGTGGTTTGCTATGTAATTATATAGTTGGCACATGTCATTCCAAAAGAAACAAATCTTGGCCAATCAATGTACTTTGAAGGGTCAGTTGACAGATAAAGCTTTTAGGTCATTGGTTTTCTGACTTAGATCAACAAATTATTATACGTTAAGGCACATCCTTAAAATGAATAAATCAGTCACTGTTGCTACACAGCAATAATAAATTAGATTATTTATTTAAAACATTGCTTCCATCAACTCTCACAGCATAACACTACAAACATAACTTGTTATCTATTTAAAGTGGCTTGCAGATCAATTAGTTAGATCTATAAACAGTAATATAACATAATAGCACAATAACATAACTGATGCAAGAAGTGCCTGCTGCTGAAAATATTGTGTTTATATTTTATTTGTTGAGTGCTGATGTAGCAGCTTCTGCAGCCTGAACTTTGCAAGCAGCCAATATTGGTTCCCCAGATGGCCACTTTCGATACAGGCTGTTCTCAAATCTTCGAGGAATGCTCCAGACCCCAAAAACTCTGCCAAAGGATCCTTTTGACCATCTCTAATGATCTACTGAAGGTAACATTCTAAATTTTATTGAGAGAAAAGCAAGCAGTTTTGACATAGGGGCTGCGAAATTGGACAGGGAACAAAAACAGCTGTGGCGTTATTTGCGACTGTTTCTTCTGATGCAGGCAGCGCTACACCTGAGCAGAAGGTGAAAAATGATGAGAGGCTAGCATGCGTTCAAGCTAGCCTGCACTACCTGCACTTTGTAAAGGGGAGGTGCATTGCGGCTGGAAGTGGTTTTGAAAGTGATTTTGACATGGGATATACTCAATAATAACACAACAGCAGGCTCCAAGATTTTCTGATGCTGTGCTGAGGCCTTGTTGCAGGAAGTGGAAAGGAGGAGAAATGTCATTTATACACAGTGGGCCAGGAAGCTCCCCAGAGAAACTTTGTGAAAGCAGGAGGACCAGACAACCGTGCAGGTCAATGTCTGGAGTCTAGCCCCAAAGATTTGAATGCAGTTCTGCAAAAAGTTCAATGGCCTCAAAGGAGTCAGTGAGTGTATCTTCAAATGCACCACTAACCTCAAACACTCACCTCGCAACATTATCAATCAAGATTCATAACTAATGTTCATAACTTCACCTCACCCTCACACACTGAACACTGTTGCGACTCACACCCACATCTCACAGCTTGCCCACACTGCCAGCTATTCAACCATGGTAGCCACATTCCCCAAACACATTGCCACCACACCCACTCACACGCTTCCCTCTCTCTTGAGGTCAAGATGGTGCATAACTGGAGTCAGCAGCACCTACCTAGTGGGGGACAGTCACATCTGTTCTCGTCCTGATGGAGGAGACAGTGGCCACTGTCATTGCAGCAGCTGTGGCTTAGCCTGTGGCCATCGAAGATGATGGTCTGCTCATAAATAATCCTCCTTCTCACATCCCACTTCCGTCTAATCCTACAATCTCTTCTGATTTAAAATCTGCGAATGGTGTAAGCATGCATCTCTTGCTTTACCCCCTCCCCTCATCACAACCCTACCCTTATGCCTTTCTCCTTTAAGACACCCAAGAGCTACAACATGACCAAGAAGTGCTGGGAGAGAAAGAGGTGGAAGAGCAGGAAGACATTGATGAAGAAGAAACATCAACACTCGATCTCACACTCGCTACCATCAGCTCAGACTCAATGGGGAGGCAGTGGCATAATGGTAATGTCACTGAACTAGCAATCCAGAGGCCCAGGCTAATGTCTTGCAGATACAGGTTCAAACCTCACCATGACAGTTGGTGGAATTGAAATCCAATTAATTAATCATTAGAATTGAAAACTAGCCTCAGTAATAGTACCATGAAACTATCATCAATTGTTGCAAAATAAAATCCATCTGGTTCACTAATGTCTTTTGAGGGAAGGAAATCTGCCGTCCTTACCTGGCCTGGCCTACATGTGACTCCAAACCCACAGCAATGTGGTTAACTCTTAACTGCTCTCTGAAATGTCCTAGTCAAGCCATCCAGTTGTCATGGGCAATTAAGGATGGGCAACAAATGCTGGCTTTGATCGAGATGCCCACGTCCCATGCTTTCAGCAAGCATAGTTTTGGCCTAGGAAGAACAAGAAAGCTCAGGAGACCTTTGCATATCTTCTTATCAATAAAACAGAGAGGCAATAAAGGTTGCAATAGAAAAAGGGAGAGCGAGAGGTTGGAAGTTAACGTTCAGGCAGGGATCACCTGTAGGATGCACACTGCCGAGAACAGCCACCTCCATTTTCAGCATCAAACACTGAGCAGTTCCTTATCTACAAACTTCATTGGATTGTTAAAAACGAATTCCCTAATGTCAGTTGATAACAAAAATTCAGACTCAAAGCAACTTACGTAAGTTCAGTGCTTTAATGTAAGAGCTATCAGGGTGCCTTGATTGTCAATTCACAAATAATTTTTCTGAATGAATGAGTACAAATAAATAAATCCAATAATGAATTCAAGAGACATTTCTTTGCCCGCAGAGTGGTTAGAATATAGAATGCGCTGCCACATGGAGCGATTGAAGCGAATAGCATACATGCATTTAAGGGGAGACTTGGTAAGTACATGGGGGATAAAGGAATAGAAGATATGTTTGTAGCATGGGAGGAAATAACATGGGAGGAGGCTCGTGTGCCACATAAACCAGCATAGACCTGTTGGGCCGAATGGCCTGTTTCTGTGCTGTAAAATTCTATATAATTCTATGATGGAATTTAGGGTCCATCCTAATTTAGCATCACATCCTAATTCTGGAATCAACATAGGCCTTCACCAGCTCACCCTTCGAGTTGTCAGAATTTATCATGCTGTGACATTGGGCAGAAAAGTGGCTGTCCCCAAACTCCCCTCTTTCCACAGGCCAAAATGTAATGTCCACCCTCTCTCCAACCCAGAATAATGGACCGAGAATGAAAACTTAAATTTGGATTAAGTTTTTCATAGTCATAGAGTCATTAAGGCACAGAAGGAGGCCATTCAGCTCATCGAGTCCATGCCAGCTCTCTATGGAGCAATCCAATCAATCCCATTTCCCCTCTCTATCCCCATAGCCCTGTAAATTTATTGCCCTCAAGTATCCATCCAACTTCCTTTTGAAATCATTCATCGTCTCCACTTTCACCACCCTCATAGGCAGCAGGTTTCAGGTCATTACCACTCGCTGCGTGAAAAAGTTCTTCCTCACGTCCCTCCTGAAGCTGTTGCCCAAAACCTTAAATCTGTGTTGCCTAGTCCTTGTACCACCAACTAATGGGAACAGCTTTTCTTTGTCTGCTTTATCTAAACCTTCCGTAATCTTGTACACCTCTATCAAATCTCGCCTTAATCTCCTTGCTCCAAGAAGAACAACCCCAGCTTCTTCATCCTAATCTTGTAGCTAAAATCCCTAGCTGGAACTATTCTGGTAAGTCTCCTTTGCGCCCTCTCACGAACCCTCACATCCTTCCTAAAATATGGTGACCAGAACTGGACACTAACTCTAGTTGTGGCCTATCCATAACTTCCCTGCTTTTGTACTCAATACTTCTATTCATGAAGCCCAAGATCCCATATGCTTTGCTAACTATTCTCTCAATATGTGCTGCCACCTTCAAATGTTTATGCACATAAACCCCCAGATTCCTCTGTCCCTGTACACACTTTAGAACTGTGCCATTTAGACTATATTGCCTCTCCCTGTTCCCTTCTGCCAAAATGCACTTCACACTTCTCTGTATTAAATTCCATCTGCTACTTGTCTGCCCATTCTGCTAGCCTATCTATGTTCTTTTGCAGTTGATTGGTATCATCATTACTGCCTGCCACACTCCCAAGTTTGGTATCTGCTGTGTGATCGCTTTGAGAGTGATGTCCCTTTAAGAACTCAGAATGCTAAGGAGCTTAGTACCAGGATGTAATTATGTGACTGGAAGCCATCGTCATTCTGCACTGTAACACCCTGGGCAAAGGTTCTGTATATAGTTTGTTCAGTATTGTGTATATTAGGCTAGCTGTTAATAAACCTTCTAGAGATCTTCAAGGAACTGGAATCCATGTATCTCATTGTGCTGTTTAAGATAACACAAAGAAACTCATAATATGGTGGCAGTGCTGGTGAAAAGACAAGACATAAGCTTGAAGACCACGGGAAAAACAGCAAACAAAATTTCAAAGTAATACAGAAGATAGAACAGAAAATTTGAAGCAACAAGTGAAGAAACTTTAAAACAAGTTCCTGAAAAGAGTGAAAGAAAGCTACATACCTTAGAAGCCTGAGAACAGCTCCATAGAACAGAAGCGTGGCTGAAAAGCAAGTGATCGGATGAGTCATTGTGCTGGTGATTGAGCAATCCCAGTAAAACAAAAACAAACCTTTGAAGTTTTTTAAAAATCATGTCAGTGAAAGAACAAAGGCGAAAACCCTGCAAAGTGCGCAAACTGAAAGAAAAGTCCGATAGAGGGGAAAAGAGCATGGGAAACCGCTGAGCCTCCATTAAAGCTGTCAAGATGAGAAAAATAATTGAACCAGTCAAGTGTGAAGAAGATAAATAAACTCTAGCAAAAAATAAGCAAAGGGGAAAACCCTTGAACTGCCTGTTGAACAACTATGTAAACAGACAAGCTAAGTGCTGAAACAGAAAAAACACTGTCAGGCATCTGCTACACTCAGTCAAAGCAGCTAGCCTGCAAAAAAGAATTTCTTAAAGGGGGATCAGCGCAGAGATAATAGAGAATGTTTTAAACCACAAATAGGAAATTCATAATCAGTACAGTGCTGAAGGCACACACAGAGCTGAACAAAATTAAATATAGAGCAGAAAGCAAATGAACAGCAAAAGGATGGATATCAATATTTCACAGCATGAATTGTAAGGCTATTGATATCCTATCCGAGTTCAAATTTTTAAAACAAAGAATGCAGTTCTGCTTTATAGACCAAGCGGTTGCTGAATGAAAGAAGCAAGCTGTGAAAATATTGATAGCAGTTGGAAATGAGGGGTTATACAGAATCAATAACTCTGGCTTATCTGAAGAGGACCAGAAAGATCCCGCAAAGTTATGGAAAGTGCTAGAAGATCAGCTTCGGGTAAGAGTGAATTTTAGAATTCATCGCCTGGAATTGATGTCCTACAGGCAACAGCCACATGAATCAATAGATAGATTTTGTCAGTAGATGCCGTAGTAAAGGCAACGAATGGGATTTTTCAGAAACTGAGCTGTAAGAGCTAATAATGGAGCTGGTGATTGTCACAATACCTATTGAAGCATTTCAAAAAGACCTCTTGAGGAAAAGGAAATGTTACAGCATTGATGCACGGCTAGAAGATGGCAGGAAATATGGTCATTATAGCTGCACAACAGCATCTGCAACCACTAGATGCAGGAGACAGTATTGGCATGGTAACCAGGTCACAAAAAGCAAGCAAGCTGTATGGTAAGTGTGGTTTGTCCCATTCACTGTAAAGTTGTCCTGTATTTCAAGATCTGTGCAAAGCATGTGGTGCAAAAGGACACTGGGCACGCCTATGCAAGAAATCTGGCTCTAAAGACACAACCAGAAGGCACAATAGGATATAAATGAACAGAAGACAAGCACAGCAACATGGCAACAGCAACAAGCAGAGTGCCAGAGAGCTGCATAAATGCAAGCTTATACACAAAGTCCATAATGAAATAGACCTGAGACAAGATTCAGAGTGGAGCGATTCTCAGCCAGAAGACGAGTAGGCATTTCACATTGTGAACCTGACACATTGTGTTGATGAAATCAAACAACTGGAAGCTTTTGCTACTATTAATATCATGTGCCCTAAGAAAGTTGGCACACACACACTAAGATTGACATGGGAGCTAGTGCAAATATCCTACCAATCAGAATCCTGAAGATATGTACTGGAGTCATTGGAAATTAAGGATACCACCAACAATTGCAAAGTAAACTGCATACAATGGGCCACCCATCCCTTGTAGTAGCACACTAACAATGCAATGCAGCTATGGCAAGTCAGCATGGAAACCACAAATATTTTCCCTGGTAGACACGAGCAGACCAGCAGTGGCAGGACTCCCAGTGTGTAAGGACCTCAACAGTGTGACTATCCACAAGACCACCAAGGTACCCAATACAGCAGAAGACACCAAGGGTAACCGCATTGAGTCAGTCCAAGAATTACAACAAATGTACCCGGATAGTTTCGACGCCATGGGAGATTTCAAAGGCGATGCCGAAATGCACCTCAGAGAGGATGAACTCCCTGTGTCCAATTCCCTGATGTCTTAGATTGAATCACAGATCTTCCAGAATCTTAGTGGTTCTGGTTTGGAGAGTATTAGCCCCTTCTTAGAGGTGCCACACCAAGACAGTGAAGATCCAAATTCAGATGGTGAAAGTTCTTTGTCAACAGGCAGTGTTTCTTCATGCTCCAGCGACTCAGAAGAAGAGATTGTAACCATTGAGAAGCAAAGGCTGGCAATGCTGAACATTGCCAAGGGGCAATCTCCAAGGACTGGAACCCACTAGCAGACTCTGGCCAGTATCAAACGGTGCAGTCTGAAAACCCAGCAACAGCACAACTATGCCGTGCCCTCACCTCTGCTCTCTAGAGAACTGCCAGCACCAAAATGAGCCAGAACGGACAGATATTTCCTTGATACCAAGTCCTCCTCCCCCTACAAGTCATCCTCGACCTTGATCCCCAGGCCTTCAGACGCAGAGAACGAGGAGAGGTGAAGGACACATACTGTCCTGAAGAGGCAGAGGAAGAATGAGTTGAAGTTGTCTGTTGGCTCTTCGCGATGAGGTGCCAGAACTTTCCAAAAATGACAAGGCCTCAAAAGTGGTCATCCTGAGAAAAGTAACAGAGTATCTTAGCAGTCTGAAGGCAGAGCAACAGAAACTGAATCCAGAGAGGGAGAAACCTCAGAAAAAACAGGAACAGCTTAGACGCAAATTCGCCGAGATGCAGGTGATGCTACTCGAAATACAAGGGCGAATGACGATGCTGCATGATCGACATGCAGTGACAGAACAACAGGCCAACAACCAACACATTGACAACACGTCTGCAAACCAAAAACAGCCAAGGGTGAAATCCACATCCCCAGAAGTTTATACCATAACAAGATATTGGAGAGTTGTCAAACCACCGAAACGATATATGGAATCTTAAGCTCCTGCACTCACAAATTTCACAATTCCTCCCTTTATACTTGTAAATTTTATAATCTCTATCTCTGTATAACTAATTTTGATATTATCCAATTTTATGTGTTTTTACTTGTAGCGTATGAGACTTATCTTTGGAAAGAAAGAGGATGTTGTGTGATCGCTTTCAGAGTGATGTCTCTTTAAGAACTCAGTATGTTAATAAGCTAAGTACCAGGATATAGTCATGCGACTAGAAGCCATCATCACTCTGCACTGTAACACCCTGGACCCTGAACAAAGGTTCTATATATAGTTTGCTCTGTATTGTAGGTGCTAGTTTAGCTGTTAGTAAACCTTCTAGAGATCCTCAAGGAACTGGAATCCACGTACCTCATTGTGTTGCTTCAGATAACACAAATAAACGCATGATAGTCTCATTGGCAAATTTTGAACTTTTTCTTGGTATTCCAATATCCAAGTCATTTATATATATCAAAAAAGCAGTGGCCCTATCACTGATCCTTGGGAAACAGCACTGTCTACCATCCTCCAGTCTGAAAAACAACCATTTACCACGACTCACAACTTTTGGCTTTCCTTCAAGTATGGATGCATCCTCTTTTTATCAGAGAAGGAAAACATTTACATACTAAATGTCCCTCCCTGTCCTCCAATCCACTGAGACTCCTGCAGATGTGAAATACTCTCGTAGCCATGATGCATATAAACAAGCTAAAGTTGGGGATTTAACCTAATAACATCAATCTAAATTGAAGCTTAGCATCGCACTTTCTTTCCATCTTTAACTCAAGAATAAAGACATTGCAACTTCAACAAGATCAAACAACATTGTAAAATTATATAAATCTGCCTCTGATATGATTAAAATCACCAGCCATATGCTCAGTGATCAAATGTGTCCTTCACACTTTCTCCTTCTCCTATCTGAGACCCAGCTTTATACAAATAATGTGACTCATATATGCATCTTCATTAGAACCTCAAAGCACAAGCTGTGCTTATGGCTGGTGTAATATAAAGGCTTATGGTGCATGCACAACCATTCCATTCTTTTGTTTAAACTTGCATAGAGTAATCAATGATACAGAACAATATGATTAGAGTTACAGATTATAAAAAGAGAAATAGTGATGTCTTAGAAATTCCTGAAATAACTGTTTGGCTGAATGATCATAATTTGATTTTAAATTATGTTACAGCAACAAAATAAGATTATTTGAAGTGCTATCTAATTCTGAGCAGTAACATTAATTTATTTTTGGGGCTTTACAGAAACCACAATAAAAAACAAAGAGGAGAAAATTATTTGTTGCAAAAACGTTCAGAGATTCTGCCTGTAATTTTGCTCCACAGCAATGCAATGTTTTAATATTATTCCTGTTTTGAGCTTAGCAATAAACCAGAGTTTGCTTATTTTGTTGTATGTTTGATGAATAATGCTTCTATTCTCTTTGTTTCATTAGTTTTGCATCTGTCTCTAGAATGTAGCAAGCAAGTATAGATAACATTTTATTTTTACAAAAAGTTTGGGAGAAATGTTGGAACTTTATTTTGGCAGTGAAATGGCTAGAACATTGTCTCTCACCTCGACTAAGAATCCAATCCAACCCAAACAGTTCAGATGAAATATTATCCCTCTCTGTCTCAGGGAATAATAGAAAGAAGAAAGAACTTGTACTTATATAATGCCTTTCAAGTCCTTAGGAATTCCCAAGGTATTTCACAACCAACAACAGTTATTGTTGTTTCCTGCACTTTGGCACCATTGTCCCTAAAAACTGTAGTGCTTTTCTCTGTATGCATGGGCTCACGATCAAATGGCTCCCCTGCTTTTGACCAAATATGAAGCATCCAACATCTGGACAACAGGAGATTTCCTCCCAAACCTCAGTCCAGCTCCAAGTCAATCTTTTCCTTTGTTTTCCCTGAGCAGTTTCAATGAAGCCACAATCTTCTCAAGCTCAGCTGCCAGTTAAGAAGGAGCTTGCATTTATATTGCACCTTTCATAATCTCAGGATGCCCAATGTGCTTCTTAGCCAATGCAGTACTTTTTGAAACTGCAGTCACTGTGTTAATGTAGGCAAACACAGCAAGCAATTTGTGCACAGTGAGGTCCCACAAACAACCGTAAGATAAATGACCAGTTAATCTATTTTTGCTGGTGCTGGTTGGGGGATAAATGTTAATCAGGGCAGCAAAAGATTTTCCTATCCCTCCTTCATATGGAACCATGGAATCTTTTACATCTGCCTGAACAAGCAAATAGGTCCTTGGTTTAATGTCTCACCCAAAAGAAGGTACCTCTTAAAAATACAGCACTTCCTCAGTACTGCACTAAAGTGCCAGCTTTAATTATATGCTCAGGTCTTGCAGTGGGCTGAGAACCCACAACCTTCTCATGGAAATTTAAATACAGAAAGATGTCCATCCACCTCTGCAATGATGCTTTATGCCTATAAAATTTCAATATGAAGTTAATCTGTCAAGTCTTAATCCAGTACGCATGTCCCACATCATAAATGTGCCCATAATTTAGTACTATCACTCAGTGTGGTCAATGGGAACATTAGGCTGATACAGTAAGAAGTTCTCTACTGAGGTTTGAGTACCGGAAATTTCAAATTAGTTCCAATTGATCCATTACCTGATTTGTGAATACTTGATACTGATGTGCATTCTGTTGCCCTTGTAGTGATATCTCCTCTTAACACCAAAAATAAGTACTTTGCAAATATTCAAACACATAAGTGGGAGAAATGCTTAGGACTTTGGAAATATATATTTAAACAATGTGATTAATGTTGAATTTTTCACTTCTACACCGCAGTTTATATAACATTATTTTTGTCTTAAACATAGAAAGGAATTGACTGTAGAACATGAGTGGATTTAAAACAAAACTGGTACAAAAAGAACAAACAGAGAACATAATGAGAGAGGAGGACTATTTCCATTGTTGGGATCTTCCAGGATGGGGCAGCGTGTGCTGGCTGGGATATCACAGGCAAGCAATGTTTGATTTTCCATTCATTTAGATTACTGAGTTAAAAAGTAAAGTTTAAAAGATGGGTGAAAATGTGAGATATGATAACATTGGAGTTGGTCAAAATGCAATTAGCTGCCATGATGGAAGGATTAATGCAATTGAGGAATTGACTTTGATGGACTGAATTGCCTTTTATCCTCCCTCACATTTTTGTTTTGTTTTTGGTTGACAATCAACAATTCTGTTCCCCATGTACTGTGAACAACCCGTTATCTGATAATTAATAACTACATTTTAATTTGCATAATATTTCACCGCTGGGGAAGTTTCCCAGTGGAGGGCTGCGAGGCGGATGGGCTGCTCGCTCCTTGGATGTGGATAGCCGATTTGCATAATTAAAGGCCCTATTAAGGGCCATTTTACAGGGCCAACAGCATTTTGCTCTTGGCAGGGTGGTCTGCCCACCATGTGGGGAAGCTGCCAGCTTCATGGAGGCAGCCTGTCTGTGGCTGCCCCACAGAGGGGTCGCGGGCAGGAAAGGTATCCCCTGCAGCCCCGATGATCCACCTGGAGCAGTTTCCCCTCCATCCCGCGGGACCCACCAGCCTCAGCCCCATAAATTTTCATTTATATTTACGTGTCCGTGACCTGCCTCAGCAATGCCCAGGTCTCCCTGTGACGCTGCTGAGGCTTCAGAGCTGCCAGTCCTATTAATTGGGCCAGCGGCATCAGGAGCCCGCCCGTCATCCTTAATTAGTAGGCCACAAGTGGTAAAATTGCCAAGCTGGTCACACTGCTGGCAAGTGTGGGCTCAGTACCCACTTTTCGCTTTGACGGCGGGATCCCAAAGCCCCTGATAAAATTCAGCCGATAGAGAGAGAGAGGGAATATTAAGAGGTTGAGTATCTTTGAAATTAGATACATCATCAGGCTCAGATGAAATGTATCCCAGGCTGCTAAGACGTGCAAGGGAGGAAATAGCGCAGGCTCTGACTATCATTTTCCAATCCTCTCTGGGTACAGGCATGGTGCTGGAGGATTGGAGGACTGCTAATGTTGTACCGTTGTTTTAAAGCAGAGAAAGGGGTCAACTGAGAAATTACAAGCCAGTCAACTGAAACATGGTGGCAAGCAAATTATTGGAAAACATTCTGAGGGTGAGTAGAAATCATCATTTAGAAAGACATTGATTATTCAAGGACAGTTAGCATGGATTTGTTAAGAAAAGGTCACGTCTGACTAAACTGATTGCATTTTGTGAGGAGGCAACAAGAAGGGTCGATGGGGGTTGCGCATTTGATGTAGACTACATGGATTTCAGCTAGGCTTTTGACAAGATCCCACATGGCAGACTAGTCAGAAAAGTAAAAGCCCATGGGATCCAAGGGAAAGCAGCAAGTTGAATCCAAAATTGGATCAATAGCAGGAAGCCAAGGATATTAGTTGACAAGTGTTTTTGTGGCTGGAAGGCTCTTTGCAGTGGGGTTCCACTGGGTTCAGTACTCAGTCCCTTGCTTTTCATGGGATATATTAACGATCGAGACTTAAATTTAAGGGCCAAGATTAAGCAGTTTGCAGATGGTACAAAATTGGCCATGTGTTTCATAGCAAGAAAGAAAGCTGTAAACTGAAGGAAGATATCAATGATATCATCAGGCAGATAGAAAAGTGGCAAATTTGGATTCAACCCAGAGATGTGTGAGGTAGTACATTTGGGAAAGGCAAGCAAGCAATAAATGGGAGAATAATGAGAAATGTAAAGGAACAGAGAGATCTTGGAGTGCATATCCACAGATTCCTGAAGGTAGCAGGACTAGTAGATAAGCTGGTTAAGATGGTACGCAAGATATTTTCCGTTATTATCCAAGGTATAGAATATGAGGAGGGAAGTTATGCCCGAATTAGTTGGTCCACAGTTAGAGTACTGCATACAATTCTGGTCACTGCATTATAGGAACTACGAGGGAGAGGGTACAGAGGCGATCTCTGAGCATGTTGCCAGGAATGGAAAACTTTAGCTATGAGGAAAAATTGAACAGGCTGGAGTTGTTTTCTTTGGAACAGAGGAGGCTGAGGGGAAATTTAATTGAGGTGTATAAAATCATGAAAGGTCTAGATAGAGTGGACAGGAATGACCAATTCCCGTTAGCAGAGAGGTAAATAACTAGGGACATTGATTTAAAGTAATTGGTGGAAGGATTAGAGGGGAATTGAGGAGAAAGTTTTTCACCCAGATGGTGGTGGTGGTTTGGAACTCACTGCCTGAATGGACGATTGAGACAGAAATACTTACTGTATTGAAAAAAAAAACTTACATATGCACTTGAAGCGCTGTAACCTACAAGACTACAGAACAAGAGCTGGAAAGTGGAATTAGGCTGGATAACTGTTTTTCAGCTGGTACATACACAATGGGCTGAATGGCCTCCTTCTGTGCTATGTTTTCTATTTTTTAATAAAATAAATGAAATACTATCTTGTGATTTTGAATTAACAGAATCCCAATGTGCACAGATGAAACTTGATATTAATGAGACTTACCCAAGTTCAGATTTTCCAAGTATTAGGACCCAGACAGATAAGGAATATAGGCTAGTAGCACATAGTATGGTGACTATTCATGATCTATCCTTGCCCACTCCTATTTCTCATCTATATGCTGCACCTCAGCAACATTATCCGAAAGCACAGTGTTAGTTTTTACATGTTACCTGACGACAACCAGCTCTATCTCACCATCACCTCTCTCGAGTCCTCCACTTTCACTAAATTATCAGATCGCTATCTAACATCCAGCACCAGATAAACAGAAATTTCTTCCAAATAAATATTGGCAACACCAAAGCCATTTTCTTTGGTACCCACTACAAACTCTGTTCGCTAGCTACCAATTCCATTTGTTACGCTCAGGTGAGGAGGAGTCAAAGGCTTCCCTTTTGTCCCTCTCCTTGTTTGACAGGGTTTATTTCTTTTAAACAGTGGATGTGCTTACCAATTCAGTGTCTGCTTAATCCTTTATGCTATGATCATAGAAGAGCCAATAGGACAGGTTTTCTTGAGTTTAACAAAGAAACTAGTTAGTTTGTTGTACTTAAAACCAAAACCCGATCGAAGTAAAAACTAATAAACTGTGCTCCAACTTTCACACACATACGAAGAGAATCACACACACACACAAATAGGTTACAGAGTGAATACGGATAGTTTGGTTGGATTAGACGCCCGAACAAACAAAAAAATATACAGTCTGTGGAGTCTGGTAATTCATCAGTCTTTGGGGTAAACTCGTAGTCCTGAAGTTTCTGGCTGGTAGAGGTGACCACCTGGTTCAGGGTTTTCTTGGAGACAGTGATGTAGATGGTTTTCTCCCCGGAGTCTCTGTCTGCAGCAATGATAGACTTGGATGTTTTGCAGCCTGTAGACAGCATACAAAATTACAGTATAGCCTGGAGAGAGAGAGCGAGAGACAGAGACCCACCTGGGTCCTGCACTGGTTGGCTAAGATGATTGTTTGATCTGTCCAAAAGAAACTTCAAATTTTCACACAGATGGAGAGACAGTCACATAATTGCCCCAGTGTATTCTCTATTGTACTTTAATGAGATCCAGGTCTAAGAATTCCAATCTCTCTCAGGTCTTATTGTTTCCCATTACTTATCTACAAATACATAATTGTGAGGAGAACACAAAGTGTCTCCAAACAGATATACATAGCTTAAGTTAGAGGGCAAAAATTAGACTGATGGAGTATAATGTGGGAAAATGTGAGATTGTCTACTTTGGTGGGAATAATAGAAAAGCAGAATATTATTTAAATGGAGAGAGACTGCAGAATGCTGCAGTACAGAGGGATTTGGGTGTCCTCGTACTTGTATCTCAAAATGTTAGCATGCAGGTACAACAAGTGATTAGGAAGGCAAATGGAATGTTGGTATTTATTGCAAGGAGGTTGGAGTATGGGCTGGGTGTAATGGGGCCCCCAGAAATGGGCTAAGAGGTGTGGGGGTCCATAGAATTGAAACGGGGTGATGGGGTGTTGGGGGGTGCAGAGGGCCCATCACAATATGGTTAAGTCGGAGATGGGAAAGGCCTAAGATGGCCTTACTGCCCTGAGGCCAATTGAGGCCCTTAAGTTGCCTATTATTAGCCACTTAAGGGTCTCTTTCCACTATGGCTGGAAATAAGCCAGCGGCAGGGGGACCTCTGCCACATGGGAAAAATAATTTTAAAAAAACGGGATTGGGCAAAGTCAGCATGGGTTTACGAAAGGGAAATCATGCTTAACAAATCTACTGGAGTTTTTTGAGGATGTAACAAGTAGAATAGATAAGGGAGAACCAGTGAATGTGGTGTATTTGGATTTTCAGAAAGCTTTTGATAAGGTCCCACATAAGAGGTTAGTGTGCAAAATTAAAGCACATGAGATTGGGGGTAATATACTGGCATGGACTGAGAATTGATTGACAGACAGGAAACAGAGAGTAGGAATAAATGGGTCTTTTTCCGGGTGGCAGGCTGTGACTAGTGGGGTACCGCAGGTATTAGTGCTTGGGCCCCAGCTATTCACAATATATATTAATGACTTGGGTGAGGGAACTAAATGTATCATTTCCAAGTTTGCAGACGACACAAAGCTGGGGGGGAAAGTGAGCTGTGAGGAGGATGCAAAGAAGCTCCAATGTGATTTGGACAAGTTGGGTGAGTGGGCAAATGCATGCCAGATGCACTATAACATGGATAAATGTGTGGTTATCTACTTTGGTTGTAAAAACAAAAAGGCAGATTATCTGAATGGTGATAGATTGGGAAAGGGGGAGGTGCAACAAGACCTGGGTCTCCTTGCACATCAGTAGCTGAAGGTAAGCAAGCATTCAGATGCAGCAAGCAATTAGGAAGGTAAATGTAATGTTGGCCTTCATTGCAAGAGGATTTGAGTACAGGAACAAGGATGTCTTACTGCAGTTATACAGGGCCTTGGTGAGACCACATCTGGAGTATTGTGTGTAGTTTTGTTCTCCTTATCTGAAGAAGGATGTTCTTGCCATGGAGGGAGTGCAAAGAAGATTTAGTAGGCTGATTCCTGGGATGGCAGGATTGATGTATGAGGAGAGATTTGGTCGACTAGGCCTATATTCACTAGAATTTAGAAGGATGAGAGGGGATCTCAAAGAAACCTATAAAATTCGAACAGGAATAGACAGGCTAGATGCAGGGAGGATGTTCCCGATGGCTGGGCAGTCCAGAACCAGGGGTCACAGTCTCAGGATACGGGGTATGCCATTTAGAAGTGAGATGAGGAGAAATTTCTTCACTCAGAGGGTGGTGAACCTGTGGAATTCTCTACCGCAGAAGGCAGTGGAGCCCAAGTCATTAAATATATTCAAGAAGGAGATAGATATATTTCTTAATGCCAAAGGGTTCAAGGGATATGGGGAGAAAGCGGGAACAGGGTACTGAATTAGATGATCAGCCATGATCTTTTTTGAATGGCAGAGCAGGCCCGAAGGGCCGAATGGACTACTCCTGCTCCTATTTTCTATGTTTCTATGTTTCAATGCTTACCCCTTGAGGTTTGTCTCCACTAGTGTTAATGTTCCAAGAGGGCTTTGAATGTCTTGCTAATGAAAGCAAAACCGGATAGCTCATTCAAACTGCTCAAGCCATTGTTCTAGATAAGGCTATTCAGACAAGCGTCTCCACTTTGATACCTTGGAATGTGAAGTATTTCAGTGCAAATTGTGGTGGCCATCTTAGCTGCTTTCCTTTTTAGAAGTTTCATTTAAGTTTCCAGATTTCTGTTTAAAAGTTCAATTTAGGTTTCCAACCGATGAATTAAAAATTATCATTCAACATAGCACATTCATGACACATTCCTCTCCCCAGCAACTGTCTGAGGTTGAACATTGTTCAGATCCTTGCAGCTGGATTTTCATTCCGGGGTGGGGAACCCGACGCCTGGAACATTTCTGGGTCTCAACACCACACTATTTTTAAATGCAAAGGCCCTGATTGGTCAGGGAGAGAGTGAGGCGCCTCATTCACAGTGTTTGGGCTTGCATGGAGGCCCTGCTGAACGGGCCACGCTGTCACAGGCAGGCATCCACGGGCAGCCCCACACTTCTCTGATGCCTCCCTTGAGGCATTAACTGAGGCAGCTGGGGACAGGTGACATATATTATTCCAGACATCTGGGAAAAGGAATGCTCCTAGATACACAAAGAGGGCCTGGATAGAGGTGGCGATGGCAGTCAACGGCCGAGTAGTGACCTGAAGGACGTGGGCACAGTGTCATAAGAGATTCAATAACCTACTGAGGTCTGGAAAGGTGAGTGGTAAGCAACATCCAGGTGACAGGTCCGCAACTCAGTGTACACCAGCGTGCAGACAAACTGAATTCACAGAAAGTCTATTGTTCTCCCTAACATTGTCAATTAAGTGTCCAGTTGCAGCATTGAGGCAGCAGCGACCCTCGCATTTGGGGCACAATTCAGAGGGGGCATCACTGAAGAGCACAGCAGTTCACGTGAATGTCATGCTGGAAGAAGTGGGGGAGGGCAACCTTCTCATGAATCATTGTGATCTCATCCTGCAGGGAAAGAGAGTGCACAACACATGGGAAATGGCTCGAATGAGTGGTTGTGTCGCTGAACTCCACACTTCTATCCCCATGGATAATGACGACATGTCAGTCCATGGGCAATAGTGAGACAGGAGGCCGTGAAGAACAGGGTCATTTGATCGCTCACTACTGAGGTGAAGGGCATGGAGGAGATTCCAGCTCAATGCATGCTGTGGCTCTTCAACCGCCGTCATCTATGGGATTGGTTGTGCTGGAGCACTTACTGAGTAGGCTGAGTTCTCATAACGACACTTTTGAGTTTCCCACAGAGCCAGTTGCAGAGGAGGAGCAAAGTGCCCAAGCACAATCGTCACCAACCTCTCGGCAGGGGGACAATTAATGCAGGCAGAACCGTCGTATCATTCCTCTGCATCTTTTCACCAGTGCAGACACACCTCAGTTGGGCCTCAAAGTAGTTTAGAACAGGGAGCACTGGGTGAATCTCACAGCCTGCATGAGCAGGAGGAGGAGTGTGATACAGAGTCAGCTGTTGGCAGTCCCCTAAGAGAACAGAGGACAGCGATGCTCCACGGAGTAAAGATGCTGGGACCTGGATGTCACAAACAAAGAAGGTGTTCCTCGAGAACCAAAGGCAGATAAGTTCCCATTTGTAGGAATTCCCTGAGGCCTTGAGGAGCCATGGTCAGACAATGGAGGAGTCTATGCAACACATGTGCTCTGTCATGACTCAGGGTTTCGAGTGCATGAGTTTAAGAGATTAGAGAATCTATTGGAGGGCCATATGCAGCACCACTCTGAGTGGGTGTGAGCAGTCAGTAGCATTGACTGTTCAGTGTCGCTGATGGCACTGAGATGCTCTGAGTGGATGCCAACTGCATCCCAGTCAGTGGCTTCATCCAGCATCCAATGGTGCCAGGAAAGGGCTGAGATGGTCGAAGTGGCAGATAAAGGGGCAAAACCTCAGAGGGCACCAGTGTCTCCCTTCAGCCCCTCCCCCCTCCGACTCAGGAGCCATCTGTGCTTCAAGGCCCTGTGACAGAGGCTTCACCTGCAATGGCGCAGGCACGACAGCCTATGGAGGAGCCCCACATGTACCTCCAAGATGAGGACGAAAGCCACAGTATCTGAGCCAGAGGCAGAAACTAGGAAGCAGGCTGCCTCCACCTCATTCTGCCACAGGGGGGCAGACCCCATAGAATTGGTAGGGAAAGAAAGGTGCCACAATGTTGATTTCACTTAATGGGCCACCTGGGTGCTGTTCTCCACATTTATCTGCCCTTTTGTTTTCATTTCAATATTAATTGTTTATGTAATCAAACTGATATGTGTGTTATTAATGTTTCAGGTCAAAAGGGAAATAGAGTTTCGTTGGGTGGATGGGGACACTAGGGAGACCTGGGATTCCTGTATTTCCATGCTCTGTGATGTTGAAGAATGTTAGTAGTGGAAACCTCAAACTCCTTGGTCATGGTGGGCAATGGGACTGCTCACTTAGGGGTTATTGTGAAATGATAGCTCTCTATGCTATAAGGTGAGTTTTGGGAACATCTGTCATAAGGCTTTGGAGGTGATCAGGTGAAATGCTGCTAAATCAGCATGACCTCTGCGGCCATGCCAGCCTGCCATTTTCCCTGTAGTCTGGGAAAGCATTTGCGAACATCCTCCAGTGCCTGGGCATGGGACACCTCTGGAGCGATCCTTTCCTCTTCCTCTTCCTCCTCTCCTTCTTCCTTCTGGACCTCCTATGAGGTCCTCCTCTTCATCCAACTCCAGGCCTCTTTGTACCATCATGTTGTGCAGGAAACAGCAGATAACCACAATATGAGACACTCTGGCTGGCTCGTACTGGAGGCACCACCTAACCGTCAAGGGAATGTCTTAACGTGGATAAGTGTGAGGTTATCCATTTTGGTCGGAAGAATAGAAAGGCAATTTATTATCTAAATGGAGAGAAACATCAGAGTGCTTCAGTGCAGAGAGATCTGGGTGTCCTCATGCATGAATCGCAGAAAGCTAGTATGCAGGTACAGCAGGTAATAAGCAAGGCAAATGGAATTTTGGCATTTATTGCTAAAGGAATAGAGTATAAAAGTAGGGAAGTGTTGCTGCAACTGTACAAGGCATTAATGAGACTGCACCTAGAGTATTGCGTACAGTTTTGGTCCCCTTACTTGAGGAGGGATGTAGTTGCATTGGAGGCAGTTCAGAGGAGGTTCACTAGATTGCTTCCAGACATGAGGGGTTTGTCTTATGAAGAGAGATTGAGCAGTTTAGGCCTTTACTCTCTAGCGTTTAGAACAATGAGAGGAGATCTAACTGAAGTATATAAGATGATTAAGGGGATTAACAAAGTAGACATAGAGAGGATATTTCCTCTTGTGGGGCAATCTAGAACAAAGAGGTCATAGTTTTAAGATAAGGGGTAGCAGATTTAAAACAGAGATGAGGAGAAATTACTTCTCTCAAAGGGTCATGAGTCTGTGGAATTCACTACCCCAGAGTGCGGTGGATGCCGGGACATTGAGTAAATTTAAGGAGGAGATAGACAGATTTTTAATTAGTAATGGGTTGAAGGGTTATGGAGAACGGGCAAGAAAGTGGAGTTGAGGCCGAGATAAGATCAGCCATGGTCGTATTGAATGGTGGAGCAGGCTCGAGGGGCTGAATTGCCTACTCCTGCTCCTAGTTCTTATGCCAATTATCTGTTCAATGCTGGTTCATGTTAATAGGTGGCTCTGGTTGTAGCACCTCTCTCCATTCACGTCTGTGGGCCTGAAGAGTTGTGGCACCTGGGACTCTCCCAAGAAAAAGGAGTCATGACAGCTACCTGGGAACAGAGCACAACCTGCATGATTCATTTGCTGTGGTCACAGACCAGTTGGACGTTCAATGAATAGTAACCTTTACTGTTCAGGAATCTGGCTGGCTGGTGTGTCGGTGCCTTGATGGCTACAGGCGTGCAATCGATAACCCCTGGATTGGGGGAATCCATCGATGTTGGTGAAGCTCAATGCCCTGTATGCCTGAGCTGACCCATCTGTGTCAAAGTGGATGTAATCTCCGCTGTCCTGAATATGGCATCGATGACCTGCCTGCTGGTGTGATGAGCTGGCAACAGTGCGATGCCACCTAGGTCTGCAGCTGATCCCTGGAATGATACAGTTGCATAAAAAATTAAATGCCACGGTGACCTTGAGAGCTGCAGGTAAGAATCTGCCATGGCGGGGCACGAGGCCTCAGGCCATTGTGGATCAGAGCACAAATGTCCGAGACCACCATCTGCCTAGATAGGCGTAGCCTCCCATGACACTGGCACTCTGTCATTTGTAGGTAGCTGACTCTTGGGCAATACACTTGATGTTTTGGGTACAGCTTTCTTCCCTTTGTAGAACACCCCCCCACCCCACCCCCCACACCCCACACCCACTATGCTCCTCTGGCCTCCTCCATTCCAGGAGGTTGTATCTGCTAAACTCATCCTGGCTGCTCTGTCCCCATTGCAACTCTCCCAGTTAGTGCTCATTTGTTCACCAGGCCTTCCCCTGCCAACCCCAGCTGCCCAATTGATGTCAGTGGCCTCACATCATACTCCAGTTTCCTACCACTCATCACTGACAAATGCAAGTCTTCCAGCTCCAGCGTTGGTTATTCTGTGCCACTGTTTGAACAGCTGAGTTGTACTTTGCACTTCTAAAATATGTTAAAGAGCCTTTTCGCAAGACACCATGTTCACACAGTGTTCACAATGTATACACCCTGCCGCATTTCAGACATTATCTTTTCCCCGTGCACTTCCATTGAATATCACTAACAAGCCTTTCAATGAACATCTCATTGAGCTCAACAGCCAATGAATTAGAATTGGAGGTGTGTGCGCTTCCTGCCAACCCACTAAAGGCCTGCTAGGGTCTGCAAAAAAACACCCGACCCGAGCCCGACAGAACCACATCTGACTCGAGCCCGACACCGGACCGAGTCCTTTCACTTTTTCCCACGCCTGACCCGACCCGACCTGACCATCAGTTAATTTACCTTCTGTTTTTCACTTTGTTGCTGATCTGCAAAAGCTTAAAATAACTGTAACAAAACCATCTTTCTAGTCCAAAAGTTAAATTAACAGTGGAGCCACTTACCTGTGATGAAGCGTGTCTGACCCAGCCCAACCCAAGCCCGAATGCCGGACCTGGAAGTGTAACCCGACTCGACCCGACCCTGACACATGTCGTTGGGTCCCATTGGGTTCGGGTCGGGTAGCAGGCCTTTACACCCCACCTCCCCCTCCCCTTTCCTGGTGTTCCTTTCAAAATCACTTCATGTTCCGGAGATGATGGGACCCGGTCCTACTTTCTGGGAACGTGATTTCAGATCATGCCCACACCCATTCCCACCCCTAGTGGCATTTGAAAATACAGCCTTTGTTGTCATATTTGGTCCTGAGATGAGCTTCTGACAACATATTCCTCGTCATCACTAATCCTACCTATTTCAACTTCCATTAGTCACCCAACTCTGCCTCTGCCTCAGCTCATCTACTGCTGGAACCCTCATTCATGTCTTTGTTACCTCTCGACTTCACTATTCCATCACACTTCTGGCCAGCTTCCAATTCTTCCCTCTGCAAACTTTCCAAAACTCTGCTACCCATGTCCTGACTTGCACTAAGTCCTGTTCACCCATCTCCCTTAAGCTCCCAGTTAAGCAACACCTCAATTTTAAGATTCTCATCCCTGTTTTAAAATCCTTCTATGGCATCGCCCCTTCCTATCTCTAATCTCCTACAGCTCCAAGAACCTCTGAGATGTCTGCGTTCATCTGGATCTGATCTCTTGAGCATCCCAGATTTTAATTATTCCACTGTTGGTAGCTGTGTCTTCAGCTGTCTGGGCCCCAAGCTATGGAATTCTGTCTCTAAAACTCTTTGCCTTTCTTTCCTCCAATAAGACACTCTTTAAAATCTACCCCTTTGACAAGCTTTTCTCCATCTGCCGTAATATCTTTTATGTGTCTTGGTGTCAAATTTTATAATTTTTCTTCAAAGCATCTTGTGGCATTTTATTAAACTAGACACTCTATATAAATACAAGTTATTGTTGTTATAGTTTGGTTCCAATCAATGATCCCTTTCTTCTTACTTAGCTGCAATTCCTGATTCCTAGCAAGGAAAGTTACCATAAATATATATGAAAACAGGATGCCTTGCTGAAAACTAGAATGATAAAATACAGATCGGTGGCCAAATCATTCTACACAGTAAGGCTGAATCTTATCTGTCAATCTGGCGTGATGTTCATATAAATGCGCATATCCTTCTGACAGGGAATTAGGGAAAACTTGAGGGAAAGTCACAAAGGAATATCAATTACATAGCAGTGAAAATGGTGCATGGAGCCTGACAACTAGAAAATGTGCACTATTTAACCTTGCCAATTTTCTTTAATAAACTCCCTTTACACTTGTTGCTGGCACAAACTGTATCTGCCCTTGAATGTTAAGGATCTGTGTACAAATATGTGAGAGAAAATCAATATTTAGGGTCAGGCCTCTTGCAAGCTAAAGGCAAAGCCAGGTTCATTTTGATCCATTACTGTTGCTTTTTAAGCTCTGTTCACTCTACTATTTATATTTGCTGTGATCGTGTGTTTGATTTCACAGCAGAATTGCTCGTCCAAGCAGGTCAGAATTGATTGCCCTAATTTTCATTTTAGCATGAAGCTCCCACCTTTCTGGTATACAGCTATCTGTGGATTGAGGGACTGGTATCAGCTGGTGCAAATGGCCTAGTGCAAATCTCCTGATATTTTCTGTCACACTGCATATTCAATGAGCTGATAATTTAATACCAGTCAGTGGATGAACAGAATGAAACACATGTCCAGAAAACACCTTCAGTTCAGATCATTTTGATCCAAACTGAAAGAAACTTTGCAGTATGTAAAAAAAAAGCACTCCTGCTCTTCCCAGCTCCACATTCAGGGAACTTACATACCTACTTTGTTGCACACGATCCCTGGGTCTGCTTTCCCTTTGTGTAGCCCACGATTGTGCTGACTGTCTCAGGGCAAACCAATCTTGGAGAACTGCAAGCAGGTGTTAGTACTCCCTTACTTGTATATGCAAAAGGCCGATCTCCTGATCTAGATGTGGGTAAAGGACACCTCTTGTTTCTCCATACCCAGTTTGACAGGGTAAATGTTGAGATGATGTTTCCACTAGTGGGGGAATCTCCAACTAGGGGATGTTCTTTCTTTCTTTCTTTTGGGCCTCCTTATCTCGAGAGACAATGGATACGTGCCTGGAGGTGGTCAGTGGTTTGTGGAGCAGCGCCTGGAGTGGCTATAAAGGCCAATTCTAGAGTGACAGGCTCTTCCACAGGTGCTGCAGAGAAATTTGTTTGTCGGGGCTGTTACACAGTTGGCTCTCTTCTTGCGCCTCTGTCTTTTTTCCTGCCAACTGCTAAGTCTCTTCGACTCACCACACTTTAGCCCCGCCTTCATGGCTGCCCGCCAGCTCTGGCGAACACTGGCAACTGACTCCCACGACTTGTGATCAATGTCACAGGACTTCATGTCGCGTTTGCAGACATCTTTAAAGCGGAGACATGGACGGCCGGTGGGTCTGATACCAGTGGCGAGCTCGCTGTACAATGTGTCTTTGGGGATCCTGCCATCTTCCATGCGGCTCACATGGCCAAGCCATCTCAAGCGCCGCTGACTCAGTAGTGTGTATAAGCTGGGGATGTTGGCCGCCTCGAGGACTTCTGTGTTGGAGATACGGTCCTGCCACCTGATGCCAAGTATTCTCCGGAGGCAGCGAAGATGGAATGAATTGAGACGTCGCTCTTGGCTGGCATACGTTGTCCAGGCCTCGCTGCCATAGAGCAAGGTACTGAGGACACAGGCCTGATACACTCGGACTTTTGTGTTCCGTGTCAGTGCGCCATTTTCTCACACTATCTTGGCCAGTCTGGACATAGAAGTGGAACTAGGGGATGTAGTTACAGAATAAGGGGACACTCATTTAAAACTGAGATGCGAAGGAATTTCTTCTCTCAGATGGTAGTGAATGTCTGGAATTCTCTACCTCAGAGAGTTGTGGAGGCTAGATCACTGAAAGTATTCAAAGAGGAAGTAGATAGATTTTTGAAATATCGGGGAATTGAGGGCTATGATGAGCTGGCATGAAAGAGGAGTTGAGGTCTGAGGCAGATCTTATTGAATGGCGGAGCAGGCTTCGGGGGCCAAATGGCCTACTCCTGCTCCTATTTCTTATGTTATTATGATGGGCGACTCACTTCTGACCATAAGTGTGCACATGCTTGCTGCCCATTGCCCAGATAATTGAATTTTACTTCTCTCAGCTAATGCTGTGGGTATTTTGCTAGCTCTTAGGACAGTGTGAAGTTATTTTCCCTACTTTCAGAGGCCTTTTGTTGTGTTCTCCAATAATGAAATGGGTGCTACAGTTAAGGAGGGGTCTAACCTGTAGGAGTAGGCTTATTCAGAAGCATCAGGGATTAAATTGGCTAACCCCCAAAAACAGATCTGAGGATTATGACACACGATTGGCTCGCACCCGTTCATTCCATTACAGACAGCAAGTTAAATTGGTATGGCGTGTGTTTTAAATGATTTCGACGTGCAACCCGCGCTACCTGTGGTGTTTATTGTCTGCACACATCAGCTTAGTGCCGGGTATTGTGAGTGGCGAGCGTTACTCTTGAAAGAGAGGTGCATTGTGGCTGCAAGAAGTGCTTCAAGTTTTTTCAATAGCTGTGATACCTAGAGCAATGGCTGAACATATCAGAGAGTGAGCACTAACGTTTTCAGACACTGCACTGAAAGGCTTGATGGAAGAGGTGGAATGAAGGAGAGACATTTTGTCTGGGATTTTACTGGTCCCTCCGAAGTGAGATCCGAGTTGGGAGGGGTTGGGGGGGTGGTGGTGGCAGAAAGTATCGTGACGGGTGTCGGGGGGGAGGCAGTGGGGTAGAGGGCCCATCGTCTCCCCATTGCTCAGCGATCTTGCTGAGGGTGTGATAAGCCGATAGGCCGATAACGGCCTTCCCACCCAGAGGTCAATTAAGGCTCTTAAGTGCCTATTAATGGTCAATTAAGAGCCTCTTGCTTTTGCTGTTGGGACCTTACCAGCATTGGAGGGCCTCCACCATGAAGGGAGGACGCCTTGTAAAAGAAGTGCCCTCCCTGCGGTTTTATGGGAAGGGGTCCCTCTTCTGTGGGCAATTTGTGACCCATGGAGAACCCCCGCCTGGAAGCAATTCATGCCGCTGGACCCCCTTCCCCTGGACTAAATGACACCCCCACCCCCCCCCCGCTAGGTCCTTCCGGAATGGCCCCAGCGACCCTGCCTCACCTACCTCCATTCCCGGGTTCCACCGCTGGGCCTGGGTCTGAGGCCTCTGAAGTACCAGCAGTGGCCACTGCTCCCGGTGGCGCTGCAAATTTTGCTGAGCTACCAGCCCTGTGATTAGCTGGCAGCTCTTGGAGGTGGAATCCCTGTTCCGTTAAAGTCTTTAAAGGGACGGGGATCCTACCTCCTAAAACTTTGAATCAAAAAGACCGGAGGATTGCTCCGGGGTGTGGGGCTGGGGGGCACAAATAGGCAGAGGCGGGGATCCCCCTGCCTTTTCAGCCCAGCACCTGGAGCCCCACCTCCAGCACAAAATCCAGCCCTTTGTATCTGCAGGGGGAGCAGGTGATCCTCCAGACAGATTCTTGAGAGGTAGTGGGAAGAAATATCAGCAGAGGTCAATGCCAGGAGTGTTGCTTTACGAACATGGATGCTGTACAGGAAGAAGTTTAATAATCTGGCATGAATTGTCAAGGTGAGTGAGGCTATCTTAAAATGGCATATTCTACCAACTACACCAGTCGCCTCATCCACTGTTCAATTCACTCTCACACCCACCTACTAACAACCTCTATCAACCAGTAATCAACCCTTCATATGCTTTACCTCATCCTCACACTCTTGCAAGCCTTGCACCCACAACTCACAGCTTGCACACATGGCAGTTATTACACCATAACAGCCAAATCACCCAAATATATTGTGGGACAGTGACTCACTGACATACTTCCCTCTTTCTTGCAGGAGAAGGTGATGCATAACAGGAGGCAGCAGGAAAGAACTGGAGGAGGACAAGCATGCCTGCATGCTTTAACCCCCAAGGAGGAGATAGCGTTTAAAGCGTCGAAGATCAGAATGAATTTTATGATTGCTATGGCCTTCTAGATATGGAGGAGAAAGAGCAGTTCCTGAGAGGACAGAATAACACATGCAATATATCCATATGACCCTTCCCCCAGGAACTGTATTTCTTGTGCATGTCAGCAGAGACTGGTTTTCAGTGCTTCTACTAAAGGGTGCATTCATGTAGTCATGTAACATTTTGGAGGTAAACCTACAAACAGCTTGTACTACAGGGCCATCTTTTCCCAAGACTACATGGCATAGTAGAACCCTCTCTGGAGCACATTAAATATTTAGTGCAACAGATTCTTCCAAGCCACTACCAATATCATAGGCAGAATCAGATTTACACTGATGTACCAAGCAAGTGACAGAGATCTGGTTTGCTGGGGGCAACACATTCAGCTCCCTCTCCATAGAGAGGTGGCATCAATTTGACTGGACACAGCATGTTTCCTGGCTCCCAAGAGTAAAAGGTTTAGTAGATAGCACCCATGCATTTTGCAAACCAACGAGCCTTGCTGCCAACTAATAACATGAAAGGTGCATTGCTCTCCTCTGGGCAGAACGCCCTGAAGTGGCAAATAAGGAAACCTCCCACATAATGCCACATATAGCAGCACATCCAGTTTTCCAATAATTACATAGATCTGCTCTGACACTCGCGCACTTACTTCATTTCGTGCTTCAGATTGCATTTCATTTGACTCAAGTGTCTGACAGTTTCTTAGCAAGGACAGACAAACACTTAGCATTGATTTTGATGCTTGATAAATACTGAAACAATACTTGTCTCCATATGCAACCACTTACACATAGCCCTTTAAGTTTGAGATGTTGACCAGATCCTGTGTATCTTCATTAGGCTGGATGCTGGCGCAAGGCCGAGGTTGTCCTGGGACATCAACGAAAGAGGCAGGATTGGAGCGATAACATCCCCTACTAGAAAACCACCAGTTCCACCTCTCCTGCACCTGCATGATGCAGGTGTAAATGTTATCCAAAGATGGGCATGGTGTCGATTGCCGAATGAAAACTGATTGCAGAGCAAACAGCTGCTGTTCGAAAAGTGGTCACAAAGTCATTGTCTGCATTTCCTTTGAGAGTTCTACTCCAGCCCAGCGCCTTCCACAGAGCAGCCAAGCAATGCTCCACTATTCTTGACTTCTGCAGAGTGGATATCCAAGCAATGCTGTAAATAGTGGGGGTGCCTGCCCCCTTTACGCAACTGACCTCTGACCCAGGTTTTGGAACGGGGTCCGTGCCATGACCGAATTGCAGCTGGAAATCCAGCCCTGCTGAAATCTCCTGCATTTTTTCCATCACTTTTGGACACAATCGCTTTAAGAACTTCATTGAGTTTATTCTGTTTTATTGATTGGTCTGTTTCTAATTCCACACTCCAAACAGTAGATTCCTTCAGCTCCCACTCGGCTTTTGCCAGCTTCTTGAAAACACTCCCACAGGGGATGCTGAGACCAAGTGGGCCCACATCAGAGACACCATCTATGAGTCAACTTTGACCACCTACGGCAAAAGTGCGAAGAGAAATGCAGACTGATTTCAATATCACAATGAAGAGCTGGAACCTGTCATAGCCGCTAAGCGCATTGCACTATTGAAATACAAGAAAGCCCCCAGCGAGTTAACATCCGTAGCTCTTAAAGCAGCCAGAAGCACTGCACAAAGAACAGCCAGGCGCTGCGCAAACGACTACTGGCAACACCTATGCAGTCATATTCAGCTGGCCTCAGACACCGGAAACATCAGAGGGATGTATGATGGCATTAAAAGAGCCCTTGGGCCAACCATCAAGAAGATCGCCCCCCCTCAAATCTAAATCAGGGGACATAATCACTGACCAACGCAAACAAATGGACCGCTGGGTTGAGCACTACCTCGAACTGTACTTCAGGGAGAATGTTGTCACTGAGACTGCCCTCAACGCAGCCCAGCCCAGTCTTCTATAGTCTTATTTCCTTCAGAGATGATACCCACACCCTTAGCAATGGCTTTAGCAGTGATTGGATGGTCACCAGTTACCATTATAACCTTGATCCCAGCACTTCTGTCATGGATGAGCTGGACATACAGCCAACAAAATTGGAACTCAGTGATGCCATTGATTCTCTAGCCAGCGGAAAAGCCCCTGGGAAGGACAGCATTACCCCTGAAATAATCAAGAGTGCCAAGCCTGCTATACTCTCAGCACTACATGAACTGCTATGCCTGTGCTGGGACGAGGGAGCAGTACCTCAGGACATGCGCGATGCCAATATCATCACCCTCTATAAAAACAAAGGTGACCGCGGTGACTGCAACAACTACCGTGGAATGTCCCTGCTCAGCATAGTGGGGAAAGTCTTTGCTCGAGTCGCTCTGAACAGGCTCCAGAAGCTGGCCGAGCGCGTCTACCCTGAGGCACAGTGTGGCTTTCGTGCAGAGAGATTGACCGTCGACATGCTGTTCTCCCTTCGTCAGATACAGGAGAAATGCCGCGAACAACAGATGCCCCTCTACATTGCTTTCATTGATCTCACCAAAGCCTTTGACCTCGTCAGCAGACGTGGTCTCTTCAGACTACTAGAAAAGATTGGATGTCCACCGAAGCTACTAAGTATCATCACCTCATTCCATGACAATATGAAAGACACAATTCAACATGGTGGCTCCTCATCAGACCCCTTTCCTATCCTAAGTGGTGTGAAACAGGGCTGTGTTCTCGCACCCACACTTTTTCAGATTTTCTTCTCCCTGCTGCTTTCACATGCGTTCAAGTCCTCTGAAGAAGGAACTTTCCTCCACACAAGATCAGGGAGCAGGTTGTTCAACCTTGCCCGTCTAAGAGCGAAGTCCAAAGTACGGAAAGTCCTCATCAGGGAACTCCTCTTTGCTGACGATGCTGCTTTAACATCTCACACTGAAGAGTGCCTGCAGAGTCTCATCGACAGGTTGGCGGCTGCCTGCAATGAATTTGGCCTAACCATCAGCCTCAAGAAAATGAACATCATGGGGCAGGATGTCAGAAATGCTCCATCCATCAATACTGGCGACCACGCTCTGGAAGTGGTTCAAGAGTTCACCTACCTAGGCTCAACTATCACCAGTAACCTGTCTCTAGATGCAGAAATCAACAAGCGCATGGGAAAGGCTTCTACTGCTACGTCCAGACTGGCCAAGAGAGTGTGGGAAAATGGCGCACTGACACGGAACACAAAAGTCCGAGTGTATCAGGCCTGTGTCCTCAGTACCTTGCTCTATGGCAGCGAGGCCTGGCGAACGTATGTCAGCCAAGAGCGACGTCTCGATTCATTCCATTTTTGCTGCCTCCGGAGAATACTTGGCATCAGGTGGCAGGACCGTATCTCCAACACAGAAGTCCTCGAGGCGGCCAACATCCCCAGCTTATACACACTACTGAGTCAGCGGCGCTTGAGATGGCTTGGCCATGTGAGCCGCATGGAAGATGGCAGGATCCCCAAAGACACATTGTACAGCGAGCTCGCCACTGGTATCAGACCCACCGGCCGTCCATGTCTCCGCTTTAAAGATGTCTGCAAACGCGACATGAAGTCCTGTGACATTGATCACAAGTCGTGGGAGTCAGTTGCCAGTGTTCGCCAGAGCTGGCGGGCAGCCATGAAGGCGGGGCTAAAGTGTGGTGAGTCGAAGAGACTTAGCAGTTGGCAGGAAAAAAGACAGAGGCGCAAGAAGAGAGCCAACTGTGTAACAGCCCCGACAAACAAATTTTTCTGCAGCACTTGTGGAAGAGGCTGTCACTCTAGAATTGGCCTTTATAGCCACTCCAGGCGCTGCTCCACACACCACTGACCACCTCCAGGCGCTTACCCATTGTCTCTCGAGACAAGGAGGCCAAAGAGGAAATGTGTTGGTGGATAGCCTTTCATTAAGATAGAAAGTGAATTTCCGCATTCTCTTGCTTCTCTACCCTAACTTCAATGGAAGAGTTACGAAACCCCCTAACAAACAGTGTAAACAACTATTATGCCACTTTCCTAAGGTTTCCACCAACGATAATGTTGATGAGCAGAGGAATCTCAATACAATTCCATACCCATGTTATTTTATATTGAAAGCTACATTAATCGACTACCTAATTACATTGGCTCCTGGTCTGGCAATGCCTCAATATTAAAAAGCTCAGCTCTGTTATCTTGCTCCCCTATCTCTGTAACCTCTTATAGCCCTACAACCCTATGATCAAATTTCTCCAATTCTGGCCTCTTGCTCACGCCAATTTTTATTGCTTTGTTATTGGCAGCCATGGCTTCAGCTGTCCAGACTCCAAGTTCTGAAATTTCCTCCCGAAGCCTCTCCATCTCTCTGCTTGCCTCTCCTCCTTTAAGATACTCCTTAAAACCTGCCTCTTTGAACAAGTTTTTGCTCACCTGTCCTAAAATTTCTTTTCTGTGGCTCAGTGTCAAAATTTGTCTGATAAAGCTCCTGTAAAGCACTTTGGGAAATGTTACTATGTTAAAGGTGCTATATGAATGCAGGTTGTTATTTTTGTTAATTTAGGGAGGATCCAGAAAATACACAGAATGTTGAGGACAGATGCCCTCTAACTTTCCCTTGATTTTTCTTATCTTCTTGTCTAAAGGCAACTCCTAATATTCATTGAATGACTGGCAAGTGAGACTGGCTGTCAGGAATTCTACCATCCCACACCACCAGTATGTCACATGACTTGTGCTGTACATTTGTTGTAAGGTTTTCCATTGCAAATCTAGCCTTGTTTGTCAATTCTATCATGTCTCTTTGAATACTTGCAGACAAGCTTACCTCTCTTTTGACATTATATTGGAGTCTGGAGTTTCTGACCTCCATCTCTTGAAGTTTTCAGAGCCTTGTCTTCAATTTATTCTGCTTGGTGCCAATGGCTGTAGACAGGGAGGTTTAAGATGCAGGTCTTTAGCTTTCTGCCACATATCTTTCACTTGAGTGATTTTCACAATGTCTGTATTTCACATGCCTGATGTACATGTAACATTTCTTCTTTTCCAGGGCGCATTTGATGCACTGTCTGCCTGTGGAGCTCCTACTCATTTCCCAGCTTAACCGAACACCATTCTTTCTAATATAAATGCCATGACACTGGGGACAGATGTAAACTATTTTTCTCATTTGCTATCACTGTAACAAAAAGATTTTGACAATAAGGCTTATAACTTGAATCTGATCTTTCCTTTTGCAGACAGATTTGTACCATCTCTGGCTATGATTAACTGGCAGCTGTAGGAGGACAGGACCCAGATAGTGGGTCGCTAATTGGCTGCCCGCCATGGAATTCGGCCAGGATTCCAAAACAGGGCCAAAGCGCCCCCTGCCTTTCGGTCTGTCGCTGGGATCCCTGCCATCAGGATAAAATTCAGCCCTAAGATATCCTTTTTTGGCTCAAATCCATTTTGTTTCTGATTAGGTTCTTTAAAGTACTCTGTAATGCTTTTCTACATTAAGAGTGCTAAATATATATATATATATATATATATATATATATATGCAAGTTGTTGTTGTTGTTGCTGTTGTATTCCTTTTTATGTCACATTAGAAAAGAAAACAGGCCAGTTAGATTAACATCTGTCATAGGGAAAATGTTAGAAGCTATTATTAAAGACATAATTGCAGGGCAGTTAGAAAAATTCAAGGTAATCAGGCAGAGTCAACATGGTTTTTTGAAAGGGAAATCATGTTTGCCCAATTTATTGGAGTTCTTTGAAGAAATAACATGTGCTGTGGATAAAGGGGAACTGGTGGATGTACTGTACTTAGATTTCTAGAAGACATTTGATAAGGTGCCACATCAAAGGTTATTACAGAAAATAAAAGCTCATGGTAAAGTGGGTAACATTTTGGCATGGTTAGAAGATTGGCTAGCTAACAGGAAACAGAGAGTAGGCATAAATAAGTCATTTTCTGGTTGACAAGTTGTAACGAGTGATGTGCCACAGGGATCAACTTTTTACAACTCATATAAATGACTTGGATGAAGGGACCGAAGGTATGGTTGCTAAATTTGCTGATGACACAAACGTATGTAGGAAAATAAGTTGTAAAGAGGACATAAGGAGGCTACAAAGAGATATAAATAGGTTAAGTAAGTGGGAAAAGATCTAGCAAATGGAGTATAATGGGGGAAAATGTGAAATTGTCCACTTTGGCAGGAAGAATAAAAAAGAAGCATATTACCTAAATGGTGAGAAATTGCGGAGCTCTGAGATGCAGAGGGATCTGGGAGTCCTAGTGCATGAATCGCAACAGGTTAGTATGCAGGTTGGGCAAGTAATTAGGAAAGCTAATAGAATGTTATCATTTATTGCGAGTGGAATTGAATACAAAAGTAGGGAGGTTATGCTTCAGTTATACAGGGCATTAGTGAGACTACATCTGGAGTACTGTGTACAGTATTGGTCTCCTTATTTAAGGGAGGATATAAATGCGTTGGAAGCAGTTCAGAGAAGGTTTATTAGACTAATACCTGGAATGGGCAGGTTGACTTATGAGGAAAGGTTGGACAATCTAGGCTTGTATCTGCTCGAATTTAGGAGAGTAAGAAGTGACTTGATTGAAATATATAAGATCTTGAGGGGTCTTGACAAGGTGGATGTGGAAAGGATGTTTCCCCCTGTGGGAGAATCTAGAACTAGGAGTCACTGTTTAAAATTAAAGAGTTGCCCGTTTAAGACAGAGATGAGGAGAAATGTTTTTCTCTCAGAGGGTCATGAGTCTTTGGAACTCTCTTCCTCAAATGGCAGTGAAAGCAGAGTCTTTGCAGATTTTTAAGGCGGAGGTAGATAGATTCTTGATAAACAAGAGGTTCAAAGGTTATCGCGGGTAGATGGGATTGTGGAGTCAAGCTTACAATCAGATCAGCCATGATCTGGTTGAATGGCAGAGCAGGCTCGAGGGGCTGAGTGGCCTACTCCTGCTCCTAATCGTATGTTCACATGTTCGTATATATGTATCAGTGGTCAGGCTACAGTGCTCATATGCTATTTTACCTTAAGTTTTCAAATTTTCTGATATCTTATTCTCCCTCTTTAGGAAAGCTGGTCCCTTGATCCAAACAGCATAGCAATGGCTGACCAATGGCTGATAACATAGCTCATGCTTTGAGTCCTTCTCCTTCTCAGCCGGTCTATTTCATTGGAATGGTTTCCTTTGATTATTATGAGCAATGTGAACATTGCTCACTTACGTTGTCCTTTACAGTTCTGCTTCTGGACTGCTGTCAAAAGACTTAAATCTCCTGCTGAAAAATCTCCTGGTTAGAATTTCTGTCCCAAGTGACCCTGATACTGGCCCCAATGAAGGGTCAACAAATTTGCCTATTTTAATTTGTTACCTGTGCCGCTTTGTTGCAGCTTGGACTCTCATCCCAGGGTACCAGAGCCAAGTGAGCTAGACAAAGTTTACAGACATATAAAAAAAATGACAGTTCTGGAAACACTCAGCAACATTTTTCCACAGATGGAACCTAAACTGCTGAGGTTTTCCAGCAATTCTTTTTGTGGTTTTATTTCAGATTTCCAGCATTTTCAGTATTTTGCTAATATTTTACAGAAAGGAGCGGAGAGGCGGAAAACTTAAATTTCCCTCTTCAAAAAAACAGCTATCTATCACTCTCTGAATGACTGCTGCATGTTAACTAATGTTCAATGCAGTCTTGAGCCTGCTTACATCTGGATTTGGCGCTGTGTGCCTGCTTCAGGCTGACATGCAATGTGTTGAGGCAACTGAGGCAGAATTATAATTTAGGATACCTGACATCGGTGTCACAAATGTCCCCAGTCAAAATTTTGAATTGGGGGCAAAAAGCGATTGAGACACAACGGAATCTGGTTCTACCCCAAACCCCCTACACCACCCAAATCATTCAATGTTTGTATTGTAAAAGTGAAGGAATAGCCTGTTGAATTTAAAAGGTCCCAGTTTGTATAAATAACATGTTGTTATCACATCAATTATGAGAGTTGTTGACAGACTTTATTTATGTGGTTTTTCTTCTTCTTTGGCCTCCTTGTCTCGAGAGACAATGGGTAAGCGCCTGGAGGTGGTCAGTGGTTTGTGGAGCAGCGCCTGGACTGGCTATAAAGGCCAATTCCAGAGTGACAGACTCTTCCACAGGTGCTGCAGATAAAATTGGTTGTCAGGGCTGTTTCGCAGTTGGCTCTCCCCTTGTGCTTCTGTCTTTTTTCCTGCCAACTGCTAAGTGTCTTCGACTCGCCACACTTTAGCCCCGCCTTTATGGCTGCCTGCCAGCTCTAGCGATCGCTGGCAACTGACTCCCACGACTTGTGATCAATGTCACAGGACTTCATGTCGCGTTTGCAGACGTCTTTAAAGCGGAGACATGGACGGCCGGTGGGTCTGATACCAGTGGCAAGCTCGCTGTACAATGTGTCCCTGGGGATCTTGCCATCATCCATGCGGCTCACATGGCCAAGCCATCTCAAGCACCGCTGACTCAGTAGGGTTTGATAAGGTCAGATACGGTCCTGCCACCTGATGCCAAGGATTCTCCGGAGGCAGCGAAGATGGAATGAATTGAGACATCGCTCTTGGCTGACATACGTTGTCCAGGCCTCGCTGCTGTAGAGCAAGGTACTGAGGACACAGGCTTGATACACGTGGACTTTTGTGTTCCGTGTCAGTGCGCCATTTTCCCACACTCTCTTAGCCAGTCTGGACATAGCAGTGGAAGCCTTTCCCATGCGCTTGTTGATTTCTGCATCTAGAGACAGGTTACTGGTGATAGTTGAGCCTAGGTAGGTGAACTCTTGAACCACTTCCAGAACGTGGTCGCCGAAATTGATGGATGGAGCATTTCTGATGTCCTGTCCCATGATGTTCGTTTTCTTGAGGCTGATGGTTAGGCCAAATTCGTTGCAGGCAGCCGCAAACCTGTCGATGAGATTCTGCAGACACTCTTCAGCGTGAGATGTTAAAGCAGCATCGTCAGCAAAGAGAAGTTCCCTGATGAGGACTTTCCGTACTTTGGTCTTCGCTCTTAGACGGGCAAGGTTGAACAACCTGCCACCTGATCTTGCGTGGAAGAAAATTCCTTCTTCTGAAGACTTGAACGCATGTGAGAGCAGCAGGGAGAAGAAAATCCTGTGCCTGAGGGTAGACACGCTTGGCCAGCTTCTGGAGCCTGTTTAGAGCGACTCGAGCAAAGACTTTCCCCACTATGCTGAGCAAGGAGATTCCACGGTAGTTGTTGCAGTCACCGCGGTCACCTTTGTTTTTATAGAGGGTGATGATATTGACATCGCGCATGTCCTGTGGTACTGCTCCCTTGTCCCAGCACAGACAAAGCAGTCCGTAGAGTGCTGAGAGTATAGTAGGCTTAGCACTCTTAATTATTTCAGGGGTAATGCCGTCCTTCCCAGGGGCTTTTCCGCTGGCTAGATAATCAATGGCATTACAGAGTTCCGATTTTGTTGGCTGTACGTCCAGCTCATCCATGACTGACAGAGGCTGGGCTGCATTGAGGTGGTATATATATGTTAAATAACTGCTTGTCTTTAAAACATATTTTATACACATAATATATTCATGTTGGTTAACTGGGGCTAATCTACTGTATTCTTTTCCGAGAACTGCCCCAGTTAATGCAATGAAACTAACATATGTTAATCGTTTGCCTGGGTATTGGTTTAAATTTCTACCCCTGTAGCTTGTAGGTGCAGGGAAAATGTATGTTTTCATAAATATATATTTTTAATTGAATTTCAGCAGGGAACTGAAGCAGTGATCATCTCCAACTCACAATTAGAAGTAAGGTCAGATTACTGCACTGATAGCATTTATTTCTGTTCTTATTTTTCAAAGTTCAAAAAGTCAAGGAGCTGGAAATCTAACCTACCTGCAGCAGAATCTATTAGAATAGATGTGCCGACAATATTCTTTGTTTTATCTTCAATCCCATCAATATAAATTTAAAAAGATGAAGAAAATTAAACGGAGAGAGAAGAAAATATCATAAAAAGAAAGACCTGCATTTACATAACGCCTTTCACAACCATCAGATGCCCCAAAGCACTTTACAGCCAGTGGAGTATTTTTGAAGTATTGCCATTGTTGTAATATAAGTTAGTCATAATAGAGATACATGGGACATACTAATCTAAAATTACACTGTACAATATCAACTTCACACTAGCATATGAATGTGTCACACGTTGTTCTAACAGAGGCGTAATTCTGTTTATTTTAAATTATTTTAACCCATTTATTATTAATGAGTTAAAACATCTCCAGTAATGGAGTGAATGTGCAAACATATTGGGCCAGATTATGAGGTAAAAATACAGTGAGGCTATCAGCGCATACCGTTATTAAAATGTAAAGCGGACAGCAACTACCGGCGACCGCACGTGCATAGTTAAATGCAGAAACCAGGCAGTTGTTGTCCAAGTTGCCCTGCTCCTCCAGAAGCTGTGCTATACCAGTATCTCACCGAGTGACTCAACATTGAAACACATGAAACAACGTGAAGTTGCAGTTCTTACGTGACAGCTACCCACTTGAGAGAAAAAGTTAAGACTTGTTCCTTTCAGTGCATGTAATTTTTTAACAGCATGTTCAGTCTTAATTCTGCCAAACTACCCCTTTTGTCTGAAAGTTAATTTTTACAAATATTGAGTCTTATTCATTCATATTTTAAATATTGTTGGAGTTTTTAAAAATATAAAAATTTCAATAAAATCTTTCTATCACTTTTATATTTATTAATCCCAGCTTTCTTTCCCTCTCTTTATTTCACTTTCTATACCTGATTTGTCATTGAATGCAATATTGTAACTTACACTGCCTGGTTCAGACTCTGCATGCAATATCAATAATTTGATTGGCTAAGGAAATACACAGTTGCTTGCCCTGTTCACATAGGCCCTTTGTAGTTGTTGCTGCGCTGAAATGGAATTCCAATCACAGCAAGTTCCAATGCAAAAGGCCACAGAAAGTCTGTAAGCAAGTACAAGTATACTGAATGGTTGTCAGCATTCAATGGCCATAACATCCAGCCATTAAGTATTCATATAAGTACTGGATGTCAGCCATAGTAGCTCAGTAGGGGCACTCTCACTTCTGAATTGGCAGGTTATGGGTTCAGGTTCCACTGCAGAGACATGCCACAAAATCTGAACTGACACTTCAATACCATACTGAGTGAGTACTACATTGTTATGGGCGCCATCTTTCATATAAGACATTAAACTGAGGCCTGCTCAGATGGATGTAAAAGATCCCATGGCACCATTTCAAGGAGGAGAAGGTGAATTCATCCTGGTGTCCATAGAAGCATTACGGTACAGAAGATGGCCACAAGCCATCCTTCGTGTCCATGCCTGCTGAAAAAAGTAGCCGCCCAATCTAATCCCACCTTCCAGCACCTGGTCCATAGCCTTGCCAGTTACAGCACTTCAGGTGCATGTCCAGGTAATATTTATATCCTGGGTAAATATTTATCCCTCAACAATCATTACTAAAACCGATTACCTGGTCATTACCTTAGTGTTCTTTGTGCGACCTTCCTATGCCCAAATTGGCTACTGTGTTTCCTACATTACAATAGTGACTGCACTTCAAAAGTACTTAACTGGCTATAAGGTGCTTTGGGATGCCCTGAAGTCATGAAAGGCACTATATAAATGCAAGCAGTCCGTGTCTGCATGCAGCAAGACCTGGACAACATTCAGGCTTGGGCTGATAAGTGGCAAGTAACATTAGCGCCACACATGTGAGAGGCAATTACCATATCCAACAAAAGAGAATCTAACCATCTCCCCTTGACTTTCAATGCCATAACCACCTCTGAATCTCCCACCATCAACATCCTGTGGGTTATCATTGACCAGAAACTTAACTGGACCAGCCGTATAAATACTGTGGCCACAAGAGCAGGTCAGACGCTGGGAATTTGGCAGCAAATGATTAATCTCCTGACTCCCCCAAAGCCAGTCTACCATCTACAAGGCACAAGTCAGGAGTGTGATGGAATACTCTCCAATTGCCTGGATGGGCGCAGCTCCAACAACACTCAAGAAGCTTGACATCATCCAGGACAAAGCAGCCTGCTTGATCAGCACCTCATCCATCACCTTAAACATTCACTCGCTCCACCACTGGTGCACAGTTGCAGCAGTGGGCATCATCTACAAGATGCAGTGCAACTACTTGCAAAACCTCCTTCGACAGCACCTTCCAAACCCGTGACCTGTACTTCCTAGAAGAACAAAGGCAGCAGGCATATGGGAACACCACCACCTGCAAGTTACCGTCCAAGCCATGCACCATCCTGACTTGGAACTATATCGCTGTTCCTTCACTGTCGCTGGGTCAAAAACCTGGAAAACTCTTTCTAACAACACTGTTGATATACCTACACCACACGAACTGCAGCGGTTCAAGAAGTTGTTTCAGCACCACCTTCTCAAAGGTAATTAGGGATAGGAAAGAAATGCTGCCTTGCTAGCAATGCTCACATCCCATGAAATAATTTTTTAAAAGTCTTTTTATAGGCTAGCATTGCACAGTGTAATGTCTAGATTACTGTGTCAGAGCTTTCTCAAAATTAGATAAATGTTGTACTATAATACCTAATTTTCTTCTATTATTACATCACCATATTTGTGGTATGAACATAATATTGGATGGAAAGCTTTGAATACAGTATTAAGGCAGAGTTAATATTTCAGGTCTGTGACCTTTCATCAGAATTGGCAAAAGTAAGAAAAGTATTCCACCACCTCCAACGTGATGCCACCACCAAACACACCTTTCCTTCCCCTCCCCTGTCAACATTCTGAAGGGATCATTCCCTCCACGATGCCCTGGTCCACTCCTCCATCATCCCTGACATCCTGGTCCACTCCTCCATCATCCCCCACAGCTCGTCCCCTACCCACGGCACCTTCCCATGCAATCACAGGAGGTGTAATACCTGCCCTTTTACTGCCTCACCATCCAAGCACCAAACACTCATTCCAGGCGAAGCAATGATTTACTTGTACTTCCTCCAATTTAGTATACTGTATTCGCTGCTTACTATGCGGTCGCCTCTATATTGGAGCGACCAAACATAGATTGGGGGTGATCACTTTGAGTCTAAAAGCATGACCTGAACTTCCAGTTGCTTGCCATTTCAACACACACCCCTGCTCTCATGCCCACATTTCTGTCCTTGATCTGCCGCAGTGTTCCAGTGAGCATCAACGTAAGCTCGAGGAGCAGCACCTCATCTTTCGAGTAAGCGCTCTACAGCCTTGCGAACTCAAAACTGAGTTCAACAATTTCAGAGAATGACTGGCCTTATTTATTTATTTTTTAAATTATTTTAGTTTAGTTTATTTTTTCCCCATGTGCCTGTTTTTCATGATGTGCTTTTGGACAGAGCTGCTCATTATTCTGACATTAACACTCTCTCTGGACTAATGCTTTGTCTTTCACCACAACTATTACCATGCTATTTGCCTTTGTCCTATGACATCTTTGTTATTTCATCCCTCCTGCCCTCTGTCCTATCAAGCATATTCCCCTTTGTTCTCTTCCCCACCACCACCCCTTCACTTGCTTAAAACCTAAAACCTTTCTCACCTTTGCTAGTTCTGATGAAAGGTCACAGACCTGAAACATTCATTCTACTTCTCTCTCCACAGATGCTGCCTGACCTGCTGAGTATTTCCAGCACTTCCTGTTTTTATTTCAGATTTCCAGCATCTGCAATATTTTGCTTTTATTATCTATTAAGGCAACTTGGCTCATGTTCACTTTATGTAGAATCCATGCATAGATATTCTTTCATAGATTTATAGTCTATATTCCATGTGGTGCAGCATCTATTAGTTACTTTGATGAGCACAACTCCCTCATAGCTGCAATGTTTCTGAGTTATCAGTTCCCTATAAGTGCGGAATAAACCTTACACTTATAGGGCTGGATTTTGTAGTCTCCCCGCCGGGAATATGGTGGCCATCCCCCATGGGACCCACGCTGTCACGATTACATGGCGGCTGCTCCCCCCCCCCCACCCCAATCTCGTGGCGGGAGTGACCTCGGCGATACCATTCAAGGTGTCACTTGTTGAAGGAGCAGGTGCTGGTGCCATTTTTTAAAAGGCTGCCACCTGCCCTGCAAACAGTACACCATAATGCAGAGGGCACCCTTTCCCCCCACCTCCCCATACTCATCAGAGTGCAGGGTTCACCCCTTTCCCACCTAGTGGTGCCAGCTTTCCCCGGACGGGAAAGGGAACATGCATGAGTGCCACTCATTGCGCTGATGATTGGGAATTAAAGGTAAGATTGCTGCGGATTACATTTTAATTAATGCAAAGATGTAATTTAAATATGCCAACTCGAGTCCCGTCACAGAGCGGTGGAAGGGCCGCCACAGAGCTTCCCGCCCCCCCCCTCACCGAGAAGATCGGGCCAATCCTGGCGTTGGGTTCTGTGGCGGCTGCTACCGCTCCGATTCTCTGCCCCCCACCACCCCCCACGGAACCTGGTGTCGGGCTGGGAACAAAATATAACCCATAAGCTTGCAAATTAGTAGCTCCCTCAATCTATTGGAAGACTGAAGAATAATTGATATATGGAAATGTTATGACAGCAAAACATTTTGATCATGCAAAAAAACAGAGATTGACCCTCATATTATGCCAGTTCATGTACCCTTCAGTTGCCTACATCTGCCTCAGCAGCACATTTCTGGCATCTCAGACATAAAAAGCACTGAGTACGCACATGAAATATTTATATACTCAGGAGGCTCTTCTCAAAAGAGCTTCATTTCACTTAATTCAATTCAAAGTCCCAAAATGCTATTTTTTTTCTGTGCAGCTACACGTGGAAACTTATAACTTCATTTCGGTAACAATGATTTGTTCTTACCTCCAATAGAAAGCTGCTTACCAGGACATTAATTCACAGAAAACATTTTTTCTTTTCTTTGATAATGAATCAAATAATTAATTCTGTTTAATTTAAAAATTCTATTATCACTATAATTCAGATTTTGGTTAGCATTATTTTAGATTGCCTTACAATCAGTTCATTTTCCCTCTGTTAATTTTATTCTTTTAATTATTACTATGATTGCAGTAATTATGTTAATGGATAACTTATGCTAAACTCTTAGCTGAAAAGTATCTTTCTATTATGGCTCATTATTTTTGGTTCAATTGGTGCTGAAAAATGAATGAATTCCAAGTGGGTTTGTGAAGCCAAAATGTTATCTTTAGCTCATATATAAAAAGACAAGAGCAAACACATGGTACAGATCACTTGTGCTAAACCTATGCTGCTGCCACCTATGTCTTAGACCACCCAAAAGTTAGAGGTTAAGACCCTAAATTCTCTCAGCCTAGAGGTGCAATGGTGTGGATGCCGGTGGTTAACTGGGTGAAAAAAGTTCAGCAGGGGAATAAAATCGGGCAAGATCCAGACTTTCTGTCAAAGGAGAATCATCCAAAGTTTCCTCTCGGACCTGGGATGTGCAGAAGTTCCATTGGCCCTACACAAGGCCTGTCACATGGCAAGGAAGCAGGATCAATATGGGGACTCCCCTTGCTGAATTTTCCAAGGCTCCAGCTTTCTCTGTGATCTGAATTCCAAGAAGAAACTGGTCCATGTATTTGGAGGGGTGGAGGTGGCACCCACATGGTTCTTGAATATTCTAGAAATGCTCTTTCTCTTTTCATTTTGGTCCTCTTACAAAGGGGGCCAATAAATTATATAGTTGCACCTTTTGAGAGAGGAGGATTCCCTCTCCGACAGTGCCTCATTTTCCTGCACACTATGACCACTCCCATCCATACCTCACCAGGCACCATACTGCAGCAGAGATCTACTGAACATATTTAAAAGCGATGAGTCCACCCTAATCCTGGATACACAAGCAGGATGGAAAAGGAGATCATTGGGACTCTTCAAAGCTGTTATAGGGTCGCATCAAACAAGACATCTGTGTGGACAAATACAGGGTAGCTATTTGCATTTGTCAGCTTATGAGCTGGCAAAAATGACTGCTGCGTATGATTCAGTTTTAGCCAGGCCACCATTAAACACAAACCCAACTCCTCAGCTTCTGAGCACCCAAATGAACAGTGCTTACCAAATTACTGGCTTGTATAACAATCAAGTCTTGCCATTTGCTTGAGTGTGAATAAAGACTGTGTCCCTGATAAAAGATGAAAATTTAGTCTGATGTCTTATTTGCAGTCACATTCATTTCAACAACAACAACATATATTTATATAGCGCCTTCAACATAATAAAATGTCCTATGGGATTTTACAGGAGCATTTTAAAACAAAATATGATACTGAGCCATATAAGGAGATATTAGGTCAGATGACCAAAAATTTGGTCAAAGAGATAGGTTTTGAGGAGGGTCTCAGAGGAGGAAAGCAAGGTAAAGATGCAAAGAGGTGTGAGGAGGGAATTCCAGAGTTTTGGACCTAGACAACTGAAGGTGAGTCCACCAATGGTGATGTGATTAAAATTGGGGATGCTTCAGCAGATGAGCTGAGATGGAACAAAGGTGGGCAACGTTACGGAGGTGGAAATAAACAGTCATAGTGATGGGACGAATATGAGGTTGGAAGCTCATCTCTCTGTCAAATGTGACACCAAGCTTGCAAACAGACTGGCTTAATCTCAGACTGTTGCCAGGGAGAGGGATGAAGTCAGTAATTAGGGAATGGAGTTGGGACAGAAAACAATGGCTTCAGGCTTCCCAATATTTAATTGGAGGAAATTTCTGCTCATCCAGTACTGGATGTTGGTTAAGAAGTCTGATAGTTTAACAACAGAGGAGGATTCAAGAAAGAAGGTGGGGAAGCTGGGTGTCATCAGCGCACATGTGAAAATTAATGCTGTACTTTCATCATATGATGTCGCTGAGGGGCAGCATGTAGATGAGAAATAGGAGGGGACCAAGGATAAATCCTTGGGGAACACCAGAGGTAACAGTGCGGGAGCAGGAAGAGAAACCATTGCAGGTGATACTCTGGCTTTGATTCGATAGATAAGAATGGAACCAGGTGACAGCCACCCCACCCAGCTGGACGACAGTGGAGAGGCATTCGAGGAGGATGGTCTGGTCAACCGTGTCAAAGGCTACAGACAAATCAAGAAGGACGAGGAGGGAATGTTTATCACAGTCACATCGGATGTCTTTTGTGACTTCGATAAGAGTCATTTCAGTATTGTGGTATGGTGGAAACTTGATTGGAGGAATTCAAACATGGAGCTCTGGGAAAGATGGGAATAGATTTAGGAGGTGACAATATGTTCCAAGACTTTAAAGAGGAAAGGGAGGTTGGAGACGGGAATGATAGTTTGCAAGGTTGGTGAAGTCAAGGGTTTTTTTTTTTAAGGAGAGTAGTGATGATGGCAGATTTAAGGGAGAGAGGGAAACACCAACTATACCAACTAGTTTTGTTCAAGAACCATTTAAGTGATTTCTTGGTCAGATTTTCAATATTTTATAGTAAGGGAGAATTATTTATCAGGTTGCATTGATTGCATTGCTTTCATTTTCTTTAGTGTGATTACCCTATGATATAATTTACATCCCAACTATCAATAACCTTATCATTTCTGAGCTTCCAGTACATGGCTTTTGTATTATTAATTCTCAGAGCTCAGACTCCAACATGCTCTGCATAATTTTAGTGATTCTTTATTCTTAGTTGAAGGGATACAGAGAGGATAATTTTAACCCAAAAAATGAGTCAGGTGGGAAGCTAAAATGCAACAAATTTCAAACCTGAATCCAACCCGCCTTGAACCCATCCACTTCCATTTTTCACAGAGACAGGCTGGAGAGGCAGGTGGAAAACCTGCTTTCAGGAGATGGGTCCCTCAATTAAATGTTTTAATGAGGCTACATACCTGAAACATTTTTCTTTGTTCCAATTTTAACACTGGCTGCCTGGCATTTCAAGGCCTTGGGAGACTCAGCAACTAAAGGAAGGTGTGGGCTGTTCGATGGTACAGGTAAGAAACTCCAGCATTGATTTTAACTCAGGGCAGGTGTGGACCTGGCAGGGCAAGTCTCAGGACTACATGAACAATTTTCCATATTATTGGGTGTTTGCAAATATTGTAGTGTGTCAGGACTACCTGAACAATTTTCCATATTATTGGGTGTTTGCAAATATTGTAATGTGTCAGGACTACCTGAACAATTTTCTATATTATTGGGTGTTTGCAAATATTGTAGTGTGTCAGGACTACCTGAACAATTTTCTATATTATTGGGTGTTTGCAAATATTGTAGTGTGTCAGGACTGCCTGAACAATTTTCTATATTATTGGGTGTTTGCAAATATTGTAGTGTGTCAGGACTGCCTGAACAATTTTCTATATTATTGGGTGTTTGCAAATATTGTAGTGTGTCAGGACTGCCTGAACAATTTTCTATATTATTGGGTGTTTGCAAATATTGTAGTGTGTCAGGACTGCCTGAACAATTTTCTATATTATTGGGTGTTTGCAAATATTGTAGTGTGTCAGGACGACCTGAACAATTTTCTATATCATTGGGTGTTTGCAAATATTGTAGTGTGTCAGGACTACCTGAACAATTTTCCATATTATTGGGTGTCTGCAAATATTGTAGTGTGTCAGGACTACCTGAACAATTTTCTATATTATTGGGTGTCTGCAAATATTGTAGTGCGTCAGGACTACCTGAACAATTTTCCATATTATTGGGTGTTTGCAAATATTGTAGTGTGTCAGGACGACCTGAACAATTTTCTATATCATTGGGTGTTTGCAAATATTGTAGTGTGTCAGGACTGCCTGAACAATTTTCTATATTATTGGGTGTCTGCAAATATTGTAGTGTGTCAGGACTACCTGAACAATTTTCCATATTATTGGGTGTCTGCAAATATTGTAGTGTGTCAAGACTACCTGAACAATTTTCCATATTATTGGGTGTTTGCAAATATTGTAGTGTGTCAGGACTACCTGAACAATTTTCCATATTATTGGGTGTTTGCAAATATTGTAGTGTGTCAGGACTACCTGAACAATTTTCCATATTATTGGGTGTCTGCAAATATTGTAGTGTGTCAAGACTACCTGAACAATTTTCCATATTATTGGGTGTTTGCAAATATTGTAGTGTGTCAGGACTACCTGAACAATTTTCTATATTATTGGGTGTCTGCAAATATTGTAGTGTGTCAGGACTACCTGAACAATTTTCCATATTATTGGGTGTTTGCAAATATTGTAGTGTGTCAGGACTACCTGAACAATTTTCTATATTATTGGGTGTCTGCAAATATTGTAGTGTGTCAGGACTACCTGAACAATTTTCCATATTATTGGGTGTTTGCAAATATTGTAGTGTGTCAGGACTACCTGAACATTTTCCATATTATTGGGTGTCTGCAAATATTGTAGTGTGTCAAGACTACCTGAACAATTTTCCATATTATTGGGTGTTTGCAAATATTGTAGTGTGTCAGGACTACCTGAACAATTTTCTATATTATTGGGTGTCTGCAAATATTGTAGTGTGTCAGGACTACCTGAACAATTTTCTATATTATTGGGTGTCTGCAAATATTGTAGTGCGTCAGGACTACCTGAACAATTTTCCATATTATTGGGTGTCTGCAAATATTGTAGTGTGTCAAGACTACCTGAACAATTTTCTATATTATTGGGTGTCTGCAAATATCGTAGTGTGACAGGACAACCTGAACAATTTTCTATATTATTGGGTGTCTGCAAATATTGTAGTGTGTCAGGACTACCTGAACTATTTTCTATATTATTGGTGTGTCTGCAAATATTGTAGTGTGTCAGGACTACCTGAACAATTTTCTATATTATTGGGTGTTTGCAAATATTGTAGTGTGTCAGGACTACCTGAACAATTTTCCATATTATTGGGTGTTTGCAAATATTGTAGTGTGTCAGGACTACCTGAACAATTTTCTATATTATTGGGTGTCTGCAAATATTGTAGTGTGTCAGGACTACCTGAACAATTTTCCATATTATTGGGTGTTTGCAAATATTGTAGTGTGTCAGGACTACCTGCACAATTTTCCATATTATTGGGTGTTTGCAAATATTGTAGTGTGTCAGGACTACCTGAACAATTTTCTATATTATTGGGTGTCTGCAAATATTGTAGTGTGTCAGGACTACCTGAACAATTTTCCATATTATTGGGTGTTTGCAAATATTGTAGTGTGTCAGGACTACCTGAACAATTTTCCATATTATTGGGTGTTTGCAAATATTGTCGTGTGTCAGGACTACCTGAACAATTTTCTATATTATTGGGTGTCTGCAAATATTGTAGTGTATCAGGACTACCTGAACAATTTTCCATATTATTGGGTGTTTGCAAATATTGTAGTGTGTCAGGACTACCTGAACAATTTTCTATATTATTGGGTGTTTGCAAATATTGTCGTGTGTCAGGACTACCTGAACAATTTTCTATATTATTGGGTGTTTGCAAATATTGTCGTGTGTCAAGACTACCTGAACAATTTTCCATATTATTGGGTGTTTGCAAATATTGTAGTGTGTCAGGACTACCTGAACAATTTTCCATATTATTGGGTGTTTGCAAATATTGTCGTGTGTCAGGACTACCTGAACAATTTTCTATATTATTGGGTGTCTGCAAATATTGTAGTGTATCAGGACTACCTGAACAATTTTCTATATTATTGGGTGTTTGCAAATATTGTCGTGTGTCAAGACTACCTGAACAATTTTCCATATTATTGGGTGTTTGCAAATATTGTAGTGTGTCAGGACTACCTGAACAATTTTCCATATTATTGGGTGTTTGCAAATATTGTAGTGTATCAGGACTACCTGAACAATTTTCCATATTATTGGGTGTTTGCAAATATTGTAGTGTGTCAGGACTACCTGAACAATTTTCTATATTATTGGGTGTCTGCAAATATTGTAGTGTGTCAGGACTACCTGAACAATTTTCCATATTATTGGGTGTCTGCAAATATTGTAGTGTGTCAGGACTGCCTGAACAATTTTCTATATTATTGGGTGTCTGCAAATATTGTAGTGTGTCAGGACTACCTGAACAATTTTCTATATTATTGGGTGTTTGCAAATATTGTAGTGTGACAGGACTACCTGAACAATTTTCCATATTATTGGGTGTCTGCAAATATTGTAGTGTGACAGGACTACCTGAACAATTTTCTATATTATTGGGTGTCTGCAAATATTGTAGTGTGTCAGGACTACCTGAACAATTTTCTATATTATTGGGTGTTTGCAAATATTGTAGTGTGACAGGACTACCTGAACAATTTTCCATATTATTGGGTGTCTGCAAATATTGTAGTGTGTCAGGACTACCTGAACAATTTTCTATATTATTGGGTGTCTGCAAATATTGTAGTGTGACAGGACTACCTGAACAATTTTCCATATTATTGGGTGTCTGCAAATATTGTAGTGTGTCAGGACTACCTGAACAATTTTCTATATTATTGGGTGTCTGCAAGTGTTGTAGCTGTATTTGAATGGCTTGACTAGTTCCGGGTAACATATAAGCAGGGATAGAAGATTGACTGGCTATCAGAAAACAGAGATTAAGCATAAATGGGTCCTTTTCTGAATTGCAAGATGTGATGAGTGGAGTTCCGCAGGATTCTGTGCTAGGGCCTCAACCTTTTACAATTTATATCAATGACTTAGATGAGGGGAGCAATGGCATTGTAGCTAAATTTGCAGATGACATAAAGATAGGTAGGAAAGAATGTTGTGAAGTGGACATAAGGAGGTTGCAGACTGATGTAGATAAGTTGAGTGAGTGGGCAAACATTTGGCAGATGAGTATAATGTGGGAAAGTGTGAAGTTGTTCACTTTGGCAGGAAGAATAAAAAGCAGAGTATTACTTAAATGGAGAACAACTGTAGAATTCCAAGATGCAGAGGGATCTAGCTGTTCTGGTGCATGAACCACAAACAGATAGTACGCAGGTACAGCAAGTAATGAAGAAAACTAATGGAATGCTATCCTTTATTACGAGAGAAATTGAAAATAAATGTAAGGATTTTATGCTGCAGTTATACAGGGCATTGGTGAGACCAAATCTCGAAAACTGTGTGCAGTTTGGTCTCCTTGTTTAAGGAAGGATGTAAATGCATTGGAGGTGGTTCAGAGGAGGTTTACTAGATTGATACCTGGAATGAGCGGGTTGTCTTATGAAAAAATGTTGGACAGGCTGGGCTTGTTATCACTGGAGTTTAGAAGAGTGAGGGTGGATTTAATTGAAGTTTATAAGATTCTGAACGATCTTGACAAGGTGGATGTAGAAAGGATGTTTCCTCTTGTGGGTGAGTGCAGAACTAGGGGGCACTGTTTTAAAATTCGGGGTCGCCCTTTTAGGACAGAGATGAGGAGAAATTTTTTTCTCTCAGCAGGTTGTGCGACTTTGGAACTCTCTGCCTCAGAAGGTGGTGGAGGTGGGGTCATTGAATATTTTTAAGGTGGAGGTAGACAGATTCTTGTTCGGCAAGGGAATCAAAGGTTACCGGGGTTAAATGGGAGTGTGGAATTCAAACCTCAAACAGATCAGCCATGATCTTATTGAATGGCAGAGCAGGCTCGAAAGGCTGAATAGCCTACTTCTGCTCCTAATTCGTATGTTTGTATGTTCATATGGAGCACAAGTCTTCAGCATTGCAGCCATGGTGTTGTTGGGATCCATAATCATTGATACGTCCAGTGCGGTGAAGTGAGTCAAATTGACTGTAGATTGGCATCTGTGATAGTGGGGATCAGGGAAGAGGCCAGGATGGATCATCCATTTGGCACTTTTGGCTGAAAGTAATTGTGAATGTTTCAGCCTTGTTTCTTTCACTCACATGTAGGGGTCTGCCATCATTGTACATGGAGTCTCCTGCTCCCATTAATTGCTCAAATGATATTTAAATTTAAGTCTTTTGGGGCTGGACCGATGGATAAAAATGATTAATTCCTGGCACTGGGTTGTGGAACTGTAGCAAGTTCAGCACTGACCTGTAGGCATAATGAGTTCCTAGTTTGGCCCTTCAGGTCCATGCTTGCTGTCAGCAGAGGATGGCAAGTAACATGTTGCTGCAGTTCTCCAAGGCTGTCGCTACTAGTTAATGTGCCTGCTTCATTGTTGCTGGTCAAAAAACTCTATATGGATGCCTAATGATGCAACTCATCTTAATTTTCTTCTTCTGCTTTAGAGGTGTTTCTGTAAGAAATGCAACGAAGGATGGTTGCCCTGTTTGGAAGCCCAGGAAGCCTCCCTACAGGAAAAGCATGCAGGATGTTTGGCAGGGGGTGATGAGAACAGTAAATTGTGGTGTTAAGTAACCGAAGCAGGAGGTGGAGATCAGAAAAAAAATGTTATAAATTCAGTAAATCTAATTCAGTAGCCAGTACTTTAGAACAAGTATGTTCTAAAGTGGCGCACAGTGGTGCAGTGGTTAGCACCGCAGCCTCACAGCTCCAGTGACCCTGGTTCAAATCTGGGTACTGCCTGTGTGGAGTTTGCAAGTTCTCCCTGTGTCTACTTGGGTTTCCTCCGGGTGCTCCGGTTTCCTCCCACAGCCAAAAGACTTGCAGGCTGATATGTGAATTGGCCATTATAAATTGCCACTAGTATAGGTAGGTGGTAGGGGAATATAGGGACAGGTGAGGATGTGGTAGGAATATGGGATTAGTGCAGGATTAGTATAAATGGGTGGTTAATGGTCGGCACAGACTCGGTGGGCCGAAGGGCCTGTTTCAGTTCTGTATCTCTAAATCTATAAATCTAAAGTAGGTGGACAACTTAAGTACCACAAAGAGTTTTCGTTTACGCTGTTATACTATGATTGAAACTGTATTTTAAACTCTCAGGGAAAAGCATTTTCCAGCCCCATTTATCTGCCCATAATATAAAGTACATTTTATTACTGCCACTTCAACTGGAACTGTTATTGCATTATCAAAAGTGAGCCCATAAAGCAAACTTACAACACAACCCTGTTGCATGATGCATAATCATTTACTCACACAGAAGCTGGAATACATGGTAGAAATTGAATACATGACCAGAAACTGAACTGGCGTAGCCATATAAATACCGTGGCGACAAGCGCAGGTCAGAGGCTAGGAATCCTATGGCAGGTAACTCATCTCCTGACTCCCAAAGCCTATCCACCATCTACAAGACACAAGTCAGGAGTGTGATGGAATACTCTCCACTTGCCTGGATGGATGCAACTCCAACAACACTCAAGAAGCTCGACACCATCCAGGACAAAGCAGCCCGCTTGATTGGCACCCCATCCACAAACATTCACTCCCTCCACCACCGACTCACAATGGCAGCAGTGTATACCACCTACAAGATGCACTGGAGCAATGCACCAAGGCCCCTGAGACAGCACCTTCCAAACGCATGACCTCTACCAACTAGAAGGACAAGGGCAGCAAATGCAAGGGAACACCACCACCTGCAAGTTCCCCTCCAAGTCACACACCATCCTGACTTGGAACTATATCACCGTTCCTTCACTGTCACTGGGTCAAAATCCTGGAACTTCCTTCCTAACAGCACTGTGTGTGTGCCGACCTCACATGGACTGCAGCGGTTCAAGAAGGCAGCTCACCACCACCTTCTCCAGGGCAATTTGGGATGGGCAATAAATGTTCGCTTAGCCAGCGATGCCCACATCCCATGAATGAATAAAAAAAATGCTTTGTTCTCACTCTACGTGGTCTCGAACCTTTCAATATCTCATCACTAGTCTGTTTGCAGAATGAAGTAATGTCTAACCGAAGGCAGCAACCAAGAAAAGGAGGAGAGCCCTCTAATTTTGACCATTGGCATTCATTTGAATAAGCTGTACTGGACATCCAGGAATCTGAGAACATGGAGGGAATAAGCCAGATTAAAACTGGATGTCTCCATCATCTCAGAGCTAGTACCATGCTTTACCAGTTATTTTTTTCCTTTCTGTTCACTCACATGCATTTTTCTGGCATGCTATCATAACTCAACTTATTAGCTGTGTAGGTCTTCTGCAGACTGTAAATCGTAAAAGGGTAGTAAAAAGGGGGAATGGGCCAATTAGGGACCAAAAAGGGGATTTACCATGGAAGCAGAAGGCATGGCTGAGGTACTAATGGATGACACAAAGCTTGGAAGTATTGAGAGCTGTGAGGAGAATAGTGATAGACTTCAAGAGGACATGGGCAAGTGGAAAGGGTGGACATATGGCAGCTGAAATTTAATGCAGATAAGTTCAGCAACTGCAGGTCAGTCAGTTTAACCTCATTAAAGGGAAAGCTTTCAGATACAATAATCTTGGACAAAGTTAACAGTCACTTGGACAAATGCAGATTAATTAAGGAAAGCCAGCATGAATTTGTTAAGGGAAAATGGTATTTAACTAACTTGATTGGGTTTTTTGATGAGGTAACAGAGACAGTTGATGAGGGTAGTGCGGTTGAAATGGTGTACATGGACTTCCAAAAGGCGTTTGGTAAAGTGCCACACAACAGGCTTGTTGGCAAAGTTAAAACCAATGGAATAAAAGGGACTGTGCTGTAACTATTCGATGATTCTACGTAACATCTGTGTGACGGGATGTCTTGCAACCAGCATTCTGTCGTATACTCCTCATGTTTTTATTGATGAACCCCAAAGACCAGATACAAGTCCCTATGACACTTAAAATGCCAGTGCCTCACAGCTTTACTCACTCCCTATTACTCCCTCTATCCACAGCAAACATCGACACAAATTTTGCCCTCCACTTTATCTCAGACCTTCCCCTTTGTTCCTGTTCCCCCTTGCCCCCTTTTACTTGCTCAAAACCTATTACATTTCTAACCTTTGCCAGTTCTGATGAAAGATCATTGGCCTGAAATGTTAACCACAGATGCTGCCTGACCTGCTGAGTATCTTCAGCACTTTCTGTTTTTGGATCAACATAAAGTGTATCCAGCCTTGGGGAGAGTTCATGAGCTGAGGTGCAGAGCACAAGTGGACTGGTGCAGATAGTGGTGGCAGGGGAATGAAGAGGAATAGGATGGACAGAGGGATAGTTCTTATCAGTCCTTACTTGCAAATTATAGGGATTCAGATTTCGTGAACCTAGATCTAAAAGTAGGATGTTATCTGAGCACCAACATTTCTTCCCATCCTTGGAGAATGTGGTTAAGTAGAGCTTAACAACAACAATAGAGGACTCCACTATCTGCATCTGTGCAATTCAGTATGAATGCCTCATGGAATTGAAGTTCAGTGTGGTAACTCTGAGGCCCATCTCCACATGAACTCTGAGGGCCATAGGTCCGACACACATTTGGAGTATCCCTTGTGAATACTCAGTCTGCTGATAGAGTGGCTTTGGATTCCAATCTAGAACAGGCTGCCGAGCCCAGCCTCAACATTCTGAAGGACACCGCTATTACACAGTGCTCCACTACCTTCATAGGTCCCAAGGGTATATTTTCAAGCAGATCTGTGGATATTACGAGGGAGTGCCTAGCAACAGAGGCATGATGCAAATAGACATGGATAAGGTTGCTACCTTTCAAGGAAAAAACACATTTAGCTAATCTAGCACCCTTTTCAAATGGCATAGATGTGCTTGGAAGCAGGCAGGGCCAGCCAGATTTGGATGCAACATTAGTTGCAAAGCCATCTCATGGCCCTGTATGAATAGCTACTTTGAACTTAAGATAGACACTGATACCCTGCAACTAGCTACGACACTTACTTTTGCTACTGGGAAGCTTCAGGAAGAAGCATGAGATTAGGATGTACAACACAAAAATCACACAGTATCAGCAAGGAAAAACACTCGGGTAAAGAATATGAGCTACAATTTGGTTGCAGTTTATTTCAACTCTTTCAGGAAAATTATATTCTAAGGGTGCAGAATAATATATGTATATACGATATAGGAACTGGAGATCAAGGCGTAAAAACAGTCTGGGTAGAAATAAGAAATAGCAAGGGAAAGAGGTGACTGGTGGGAGTAATCTATAGGTCCCCAAACAGTAGTTCCACAGTGGGGCACAGTATAGACCAGGAAATACTGATAGCTTGTAAGAAAGGTACGGCAATAGTCATGGGTGATTTTAATATGCATATAGACTGGATTAGTCAAATTGGCAAGGGTAGCCTCGAGGGAGAGTTTATTGAATGTATTAGAGATTGATTTTTGGAGCAATATGTTGTGGAACCAATCAGGGAGCAGGCTATTCTCGATTTGGTGTTGTGTAATGAGGTGGGATTAATAAATGATCTCATTGTTAAGGATCCTCGAGGAAAAAGTGATCATAGCATGCTAGAATTTCAAATTCAGTTTGAGGGCGAGAAACTGGAGTCCCACGCAAGCGTTCTGGAGTTAAACAAAGGTAGTTATATAGGCATGAGGACAGACTTGGCCCTAGTGGACTGGACAGGAAGACTACAAGGTAGGACAGTTGACGAGCAGTGGCAGATGTTTAAGGAGATATTCAATTTATCCCAGCTAAAATATATTCCAGAGAGGAAGAAAGATTCTAGGAGGGGGAAAAACATTCATGGCTAAGCAAGGAATTAAGGATAACATAAAGACAAAAACTAAGGCATACCATATTACAAAGGCTAGTGGCAGGCTGGAAGATTGGGTAACTTTTAAAGATCAACAAAAGGTTACTAAAAAAAATCATAAAAAGAGCAAAGGTAAATTATGAAAGAAAATTAGCACAAAATATAAAAACGGATAGCAAAAGCTTCGATAAGTATATAAAAGGGAAGAGAGTAGCTAAAGTGAATGTTGGTCCGTTGGAGGATGAGACTGGGGAGTTAATAGAAGGGACACAGAAATGGCAGAGACACTAAATCAGTATTTTGCCTCAGTTTTCACGGTGGAGGACACTAGTACCATCCCAATAGTACCAGGTAATGCAGAGGTTATAGAAAGAGAGGAACTTAGAAAAATCATCATCACCAGGGAAAAAGTACTGAGCAAACTATTGGGATTGAAGGCAGACAGGTCCCCAGGGCCTGATGGCCTACATCTGAGGGTCTTAAAGGAAGTGGCAGTGGAGATAGTGGATCCATTGGTTATAATATTTCAAAATTCTCTGGATAAGGGAAAGGTTCCAGTGGATTGGAAAAAAGCTAATGTAACGCCCTTATTCAAAAAGGGAGGGAGGCAGAAAGTAGGAAACTATAGACCAGTTAGTTTAACATTTGTCGTTGGGAAATTGTTAGAATCCATTAATAAGGAAGTATTAATAGGACATTTAGAAAGTCAAAACGCAATCCATCAGAGTCAGCAATGTATTATGAAGGGTAAATCATGTTTGCCTAATTTGCGAGAGTTTTTCAAAGCTGAACAAGCAAAGTGGATAATGGGAATCCTATAGATGTAGTTTATCTGAACTTCCAGAAGGCATTTGATAAGGTGCCACACAAAAGGTTAATACACAAGATAAGTTCACATGGGGTTAGAGGCAATTTATTGGCTTGAATAGAGGATTGGCTAACGAACAGAAAACAGAGAGTCGGGACAAATGAGTCCTTTTCTGGTTGGCAAGATGTAACTAGTGGGGTGCCACAGGGTTCGGTCCTTGGGCCCCAACTATTTACAATCTATATAAATGACTTGGACGCAGGGATAGAAGGTACTGTAGCCAAATTTGCAGATGACACTAAAATAGGTGAGACAGTAAGTTGCAATAAAGAAATAAGAAATCAACAAATGGATATGGATAGATTAGATAAATTGGCCAAAATTTGGCAGATGGATTTTAACGTGGATATGTGTGAGGTTATTAATTTTCATCAGAAGAATAGAAAGGCAAATTATTAACTAAATGGAGAGAAACTTCAGATTGATTCGGTGCAGAGGGATCTGGGTGTTCTCGTGTATGAATCGCAGAAAACTAATTTACAGGTGCAGCAGGTGATAAGGAAGGCAAATGGAATTTTGACATTTATTGCTAAAGGAATAGAGTGTAAAAGTAGGGAAGTGTTGCTGCAACTGTACAAGGCATTGGCGGAACCACACCTGGAGTATTGCGTACAGTTTTGGTCCCCTTACTTGAGAAAGGATGTGGTTGCATTGGAGCCAATTCAGAGGAGGTTCACTAGGTTGATTCCAGAAATGGGGGGGCTTGTCTTATGAAGAGAGATTGAGCAGTTTAGGTCTTTACTCTCTGGAGTTTAGAAGAATGAGAGGAGATCTAATTGAAGTATGTAAGATAATTAAGGGGATTGACAAAGTAGACGTAGAGAGGATGTTTCCTCTTGTGGGGCAATCTAGAACGAAAGGTCATAGTTTTAGGATAAAGGGTGGCAGATTTAAAACAGAGATGAGGAGAAGTTACTTCTCTCAAAGGGTCTTTAATCTGTGGAATTCACTACCCCATGGTGCGGTGGATGCCGGGACACTGGGTAAATTTAAGGAGGAGATAGACAGATTTTTAATTAGAAATGGGTTGAAGGGTTATGGAGAACGGGCAGGAAAGTGGAGTTGAGGCCAAAATGAGATCAGCCATGATCGTTTTGAATGACAGAGCATGCTCGAGGGGCTAAATTGCCTACTCCTACTCCTAGTTCTTATGTTCTCATGAACAGATCACAGGATTAGTGTAAAGGAAAGTTGAGTTAGTACAGTAACCAATGATACTAAAGATGTTTTGGGCCACTGCATTGAGCCTATATGGAGAGATATAAAGAAGGAGGTGGGGAAAAGCTCAGTGAAGGACAAGAGGGTGCTGAAAAAGATGAAAAGAGAAGGAACAGAAAGCTCAGAAAAAATAAAGGAAGAGAGGGTAGAGAAAGTAAAGCAAAAGAGGACAGGGTAAGGAAAAGGGAAGTAAAGGAGGAAAAGCCAATGGAAAAGAAAATTGGGCAGAACATAAAAGCAGCTGCCCAATCGTCATCGCTTATTTTGTACCACTGTCCATGAATTTCATCCCCAAAGTCTCTTTTTTTATTAGTTCATGGGATGTGGGCATCGCTGGCTAGGCCAGCATTTATTACCCACCCCTAATTGCCCTTGAGAAGGTGGTGATGAGCTGCAATCTTGAACCACTGCAGTCCTTGGGGCGTAGGTACACTCACAGTGCTGTTAGGAAGGGAGTTCCAGGATTTTGACCCAGTGACAGTGAAGGAACGGCGATATAGTTCCAAGTCAGGATGGTGTGTGACTTGGAGGGGAACTTGCAAGTGTTGGTGTTCCCATGCATCTGCTGCCCTTTTCCTTCCAGGTGGTAGAGGTCGTGGGTTTGGAAGGTGCTGTCCATGGAGCCTTGGTGAGTTACTGCAGTGCAACTTGTAGGTGGTACATACTGCTGCCACTGTGCGTCGGTGGTGGAGGGTGTGAATTTTGAAGGTTGTGGATGGTATGCCAATCAAGCAGGCTGCTTTGTCTTGGATGGTGGTGAGTTTCTTGAGTGTTGTTGGAGCTGCACCCATCCAGGCAAGTGGAGAGTATTCCATCATACTCCTGACTTGTGTCTTGTAGATGGTGGACAGGCATTGGATAGTAGGATGTGATTTACTCGCTACAGAATTCCCAGCCTCTGACCTGCTGTTGTAGCCACAGTATTTATGTGGCTGGTCCAGTCAGTTTCTGGTGAATGGTAACCCCCAGGATGTTAATAGTGGGGGATTCAGTGACGGTAGTGCCATTGAATGTCAAGGGGAAATAGTTAGATTCTCTCCTGTTTGAGATGGTCATTGCCTGGCACTTGTGTGGCGCAAGTGTTACCTTAGCGCTTATCAGCCCAAGCCTGGATATTGTCCAAGTCTTGCTGCATCTGAATATGGGCTGCTTCAGTATCTGAGGAGTGTGAATGGTGCTGAACATTGTGCAATCATCAGCAAACATCCCCACTTCTGGCCTAATGATGGAGGGAAGGTCATTGATGAAGCAGCTGAAGATGTTGGGCCTAGGTCAGTACCTTGAGGAACTCCTGCAGTGATGGCCTGGGACTGAGATGATTATGTCATTATGACTGAGGTTAGTGAGTAAAAGAGGGCAGATGGAGAGCTAGTCTGTTTGTGAATGTTGGAAAGATAGTTCTTGTCAGGAGAAGGGAGAAGTGGGTGAAAAAAATAACCTGTTCCAAGAGAATATTAGCTATGGCTCAATTGGAGCAGGAAGCACGGTTGCTCACAGAGCAAAGCTGCTACAAAATACTATACCCTTTCAATCCCCAAAAGCAATGCCACGGGAAATCCGGCAGTAATTATTAATAGCACGAAAGCGCATAGAGTTTACTCTGTTAAAAAATCTGCTGCTCATGTCCTATTCAGCACCAAGTCCCATTTACCTATCATTTCTTACTTTGCTGACCTACATTTCCTTCTGGTTTACTGATGTCACAAATCTAGAATTCTCATCCTTGTGTATAAATACCGTCCTGTCTTCCTATCTCTGTAATTCTGACACTTCTACAACCACTGCACCCCCACCTGAACTTTCGATTCCTCTGACTTTGGCCTTTTGTGCATCCCTCTTCTCGTTGATCCACCATTGGCAATCGAGCCTTCAGCCATCGAGAGCCCACGCTCTGCCATTCCTTCCCTGACGTGGAAACTTTGTAAATTAGTTCTTGCTGCCAGATTGATAATTATTTTTCGACTATGTCCCTCGTCCTAGACTCTGCAACTAGTGGAAATATAGGAACAGGATGAGGCCATTTAGGGCCTCAAGCCTGTTCCACCATTCATAGAGATCATGGCTGATCTATGACCTAACTCCATGGACCTGCCATTGCCCCTTATCCCTTATTATCTTTGGCTAACAAAAATCTACCAATCTCAGTTTTAAAATTAACAATTGATCGAGCATCAATTGCCAATTGTGGAAGAGAGTTCCAAACTTCTACCACTCTTTGAATGAAGAAATGTTTCATTATTTCACTTCTGAAAGGTCTGGGCCTAATTTTTATACTAACTCCATGATTCTGGTTATGTCACCAATGTTGTGTGTGTCTATCCCATGTCCCAGAGGGCTCCATAGGAAACAGCAGGACTTTGACCTTGAACTGTCCTGAGAGGTCCCAGAAAACTATGACTGACAGGTCCATTTCTCAATTCCTGCAACTCAGGACTAGCCCTTTGGCTGATTTGAAGTGACAGCACCTTCTGCTTCAGCCAGAGCCAATCAAGAATGAGTAATGATTCCCTTTCACAGGGATAGCACTGGAGGGGCCGAGCAGGGAGAGTCAGTTTAAGTGTCTCCATAACATCAAACTAAATTCTGCTGAATCTTTCCCCCAACTTACACCACCACCCCCTCCTCATCACCTCTATATATGATACAGAAATACTTTGGAGAAATAACACTCCTTGAGACTGTCCTTCCACCTTAATGCACAGCATAGCACTGAGAGAGTTTAAATGTTGTAAAAATCCTTCGAGCAAGGAAATTGTTTTAAATTGAAACTGTAATTGATCTGTAATGTAGTGGTAAAGCTAAATATTGCAGACTTTTGCTGATTTAGCACAAGCTTCATTCTGATGGTTATGGGCCTCCACTCCACTGCAAATTCTAAATTGATCTTGCAGCCCTGCAATATTCATATTTAACAAATTTAAAGGCCTTAAAATTCACTGGGGCCTCAACTGGTCTCCTGCAGGAACTCTGATGGAAGACTCAGTAAAACCCCTGGAGAAATGGCTTAAAATGGCCAGTTCCCCCATTTCCCTTTTGTTCCCTTTGGAGCTTACAGTAAGGGTACAATAGTGCAGTGGTTATGTTACTGGACTAATGTAAGTTCAGATCCCACCATGGCCCTGATCATTTGTCACTGCCATAGATGTTGATTGCAAAGGCGCTGTTTAAACAATATCAAGCCCATCAAATATTTTGGACAACAAAACAGGTGTTCTTACCTCATTAAAGTGCGATTACCTGTCATTAACTTCTTCCAGGCAGTCCTGTTGCCTTCAGTCACCCGCCACCCCTCAACCCCCAGCCCACAATGTAGATGCTGGTAATCTGAAATAAAAACAGAAAATGCTGAAAATGTTCAGCAGATCTGGCAACACCTGGGGAGAGATAAACAGAGTTAATAGGCTGAATTTTGTTCTCTTGTCAGAGGTGGGTTAAATGGCATGGGGTGGGGCAGAGAATCTCCACAGAGCCATCTACCGCGAAACCTGGCATCGTAACGCAGTGTGCCAGTTCTGTCGAAGATGTGGAAGTACCATGGCAGTACTGATGCCCTAATGGAATGGCATCATCATTTATATGTTGTATGTGCTGCTTTAAATAAATTTGAATCTAATTCACTGCCATCCAACAAAGGTTTCTCAATTTTCTGGTTGGCATGTGGCATTCACATGCCTTCAAATTTGTGACTTTGAAATGCTGGCACCACTGAGGCAAGCGTCCTCGGTGATGCGAAAGGGAAGGTAACCTAACCAGAGTAGCATAGGGGAAGTGGGGTTTACAGCAGCCATTGCCGCTATGCCGAGTGTCCAAGGGGCTTGTGTGTGATTGGGAGGCAGTCTGCAAGGAGCTTGTATATAGTTTAGTTTAGTTTAGTTTAGAGATACAGCACTGAAACAGGCCCTTCGGCCCACCGAGTCTGTGCCGACCATCAACCACCCATTTATACTAATCCTATACTAATCCCATATTCCTATCACATCCCCACCTGTCCCTATATATTTCCCTACCACCTACCTATACTGGGGCAATTTATAATGGCCAATTAACCTATCAACCTGCAAGTCTTTGGCATGTGGGAGGAAACCGGAGCACCCGGAGGAAACCCACGCAGACACAGGGAGAACTTGCAAACTCCGCACAGGCAGTACCCAGAATCGAACCCGGGTCCCTGGAGCTGTGAGGCTGCGGTGCTAACCACTGCGCCACTGTGCCGCCCCGAATGGGGGGAATCTCTACAGAGGAACATAGGAAGCTAGGAACAGGAGTAGGCCATTCAGCCCCTCGAGCTTGTCCCGCCATTCAATGAGATCATGGCTGATCCTCGGCCAAATTCCATATTTGGCCCATATCCCTTAATATATTTTCTTAATAAAAATCTATCTATCTCATATTTAAAATTAACAACTGTTCTAGCTTCAACTTCTGTTTGTGGGAGAGAGTTCCAAACCTCTACCACCCTTTACGTGAAGAAGTGCTTCTTAACATCTCTCCTGAGCGGTCTGGCCCTAATTTTTAGACTATGCCCCCTAGTTTTAGAATCTTCAACCAGTGGAAATAGTTTATCTTTATCTAGCCTGTCTTTTCCTGTTAATATCTTAAAGACTTCAATCAGATCCCCCCTTAACCTTCTAAATTCTAGCAAAAACAGGCTTAATTTGTGCAAGGGACTTGTGCGTGAATGGTGGAATCTCTGCAAGGGGCTTGTGTGTGAATGGGGGAATCTCCGGAATGGGCTTGTGTGAGAATGGATGGAACTCTGAAAGCATATAGGTTGTGTGTGTCGGGGGGGCCATTAGAGAGAATCCTAAATGATGTTATTATGGGTGTGAAGTTTCACACTTCTGGATCAGATATTAGACCAACAGTAATTGTTACTCTAGAGGCACATCAGGTATCCAGAAGAGCAAAAATAACCATCATTCTTGGCCAGACAGATTAATTTTGGATGCATGGAGAGAGTAAATGCAGGGCTAGCAGCCTTTTAAAGGTGGCACCAGCACCTGCTCCTTCATCGGATGAACAACATCTCAATTGTTGCCTCCGCCACATGACTGGGGAGATGGCCGTCACCATTATGCAGAATGGAAGAGGCACGGACGCCATTTCGCGCACCCATCGCCGCTCAACATTTCAGTTCGATGATTAACAATTTTCCTCAGATGCTTACTGTTATGAAAGTGATTCTGTTTTCTGTTAAAAATATTTTTAAAGGAATTTCTCGTTAAGCTAAATAAATGTTGGATCAGTTTTTTTTTAATCAAGAGGACATTGAGGGAGCTAGATTGGCAACAGTGTTGCTGATTGTTACATGGCTTGGGTCAGGCTTCGAACAGAACCCCTGGTAACAGAGACAGAAAAGTGACAAGTGCTCCTTTGATTGGGAAAGCCTAGAAGTATCAGAGCACACCTGGGATGGGCAGAAAAAAATTCAACAAGCTTTTTGGTTGTTGGTCAGTGTGTGTGTGGTTATATCTTCTAGAAGGACATAAAGTCAAGTCTGAAGAAAAAGTCAAGAAATAAGAAAAGATCACAACCCAGATCGCTTCCCAGAAATGCCATAAAAGACCCTGTGAAGTTCACTGTGTTGATTTGTCTTGTTTCCTGTATTTGAAGAAAGCCTGCTCAAAATAATTCTCAACGCCACTTGAAGAGAACTGTCCCAGGGGATCTCAGTGGCCTGTCTGCATGTGCTTGGAGGTTGGACTGTGAGCCAGTTTGGTGTAGCATGTCTCATCTGCAATTTTACTTCAGGGGTGGGCAAGAGATCTGCCGGGTGTGTTTTTTTGTCTGTAATACAGCTCTAATCTAAAAATCCCTTTTTATTTTTTCAGTTAACCGGTGTATACGTGTGTGAAGAGTCCAACGTAAAAGGGGACTTTTAAAATTTAATGTTGGATTTTTTAAAACTTGATCTCTGTGATATTGTTTTACTTCATGTTAAGTTAAGACTTGTTTTATAATAAACTGTTAATTTTGTTGTTCATTAAAGAAACCTGGTTAGTGTATTTTATTCTGGGGAAAATAGTGTATCTGATAAACTGTTTCAGTAAGTGGGAGAATTTTTTAAAATATGTTGTGACCTGTGGAGAAGTGGGACTGAATTAATAGTGCACTCCTCCCACCTCAGTCGTAACATTGCAAAAAAGAAAGACCAGAGATGCAACTGATCAGACCACTGTGTACTTCAGTCCCATTCAGCCAGATCAAACAATCCCTCAATTGGTAATTGCTTGTTCATTGCAGACCACTTTGTCTCCAGCATCCTTTTGTAAACCTATTTATAATGACAACAAACTCCCATACAGAATGGCTGGGCTGAACATTTGCTCGATTCAACATGTTCTTATCTAAAAGGGAGTAAATGGTTATGGGGCCATGGAGAAAGACAGAAGGTTTTCTTCCTTAAAGGAGCCAGTTGCATTTTCACAACAATCCAGCAGCTTAATGGTTACTCTTATTGATTCGTGCAAATGCACTTTGCCCACTTTACATGATGGCCAGTGTGATTAAGAAAGTAACAATCTATATGATAACATACAGCAGTTGTTAGTAATTACAACTTAGTCAACTGCTTAAAAACCAGTATGGGAAGGTAATAAATTCTGGTGTTGACTTATAATATTCAATAAGTTTCAGTGATTTTGGGAAATTTTAACCTAACCTGCCTGTTGATAAAGTGGAGTTAAGGCCACAAACAGGTCAGCCATGATATTATTGAATGGCAGAGCAGACTCAAGGGGCCAAACGACCTACTCCTGCTCCTATTTCTTATGACTATAGAATCTACTCTGCTTTGTTCTGAGCACAGGGATGGAATTACATTGAATTTACAGAACACAAGCAGGCCATTTGACCAAACAGCCTTCATATGAGCCTCCCCCATTCTTACTTCATCTCACCCTATCAATCTATCCTTCTATTCCTTTCTCCCTCATTGCTTATTGATCTCCCCCTTAAACCCACCTATGGTAGAAGGCTCAAAATGAATAGAATCAAAATTTTCCAGTGAAATAACAATCTCATCCATTATGTACACATTCTCAAATAATAACCACTTATTTCTAGCCAATATAAGATGGGAACCCCGATGCTGTTTCCTTTTGATGGGTTGGAAGCCGGTCCCAGGCGTCTGTTTCATCCTCAACAGCATCAAAATCCGCCAAAAACATGAATTCAGGGGCAATTTTTTACCTAGCTCACTGGGCAGGAAACTCACAGGCTTGGATGGAATACCAGTTTTACACCCCACCCGATGTTATTCAGTAATGGAGGATAAAATCAGGCCATGTGTAATACCAGCATTGCACCTGATCCTGTCAGTTTCCCAAAAGGCAGGTTAGGTTAAAATTTCGCAAAATCACTGAAGCTTATTGAATATTATAAGTCAACACCAGAATTTATTACCTTTCCATACTGGTTTTAAAGCAGTTGACTAAGTTGTAGTTACTAACAACTGCTGTGTGTTATCATATAGATTGCTACTTCCTTAATCCTACTGGCCATCGTGTATAGTGGGCAAAGTGCATTTGTATGAATCAATAAGAATAACCATTAAGCTGCTGGATTGTTGTGAAAATGCAACTGACTCCTTTAGGGAAGAAAACCTGCAGTCTTTCTCTGATCAGGTCTATATGGTTGATTCTTAACTACTACCTGATGTGCCATAGCGAGTCACTCATTTGTATCAAATATGGGTAACTAGGGCAAGTCAATAAATGTCAGCCTTGCCAGTGATGCTCACATCCTGAGAATGAAATAAAAAGGAAACTGCTAGCGCTCCTGTACAATTTCAGGGCCTCTGGAGATATGGAAAAATAGGCAGATGTACAGAAAAAAGTTGACACAAAAATCTTTGTAGAGCTTAGCGCCGTTTTATTTTGTAAGTTGTATAGAAAACGTGGTTAAGGGAAGCTCATAGGATTGATCAGTGGAAAGAAAAATCTCCTCTGCTGAGCTAACCACTAATTGTTGGCAGTGAAGTCCATAATTATAGAATAATGTTTTATGCATTTGTTGCAAGTATCTTCTTTTTATAGTTAAAACCAAGAGGATATAGCTTCTAACTTTATATATTGATATCCCTCCACTTTTGTGTTTGGTGGTTTTCAGTATCACACGCCTTCCGTTAGGTAAATGTCATGAGCCAGGGGTTAAGTAGAGAATTGTGCCACTGTGGTTCCACTTACATGGATATACCACATGACACCATATGGTTTCCTCACTTTTGGAAGATGGAGAAGTAAATATTTTAGCAGCTCATGGTTTAAGCTACTAATCAGATATACTGAACCGTTTAAAGTTAAATCAATGGTTTTAAGTACATATGGTTGAGTTAGTACAGACTTTACCATTATCCTTGGAATGCTGAAAACAACGGAAGTGTTTCTCTTATATCAATCAACATAAACTGGCTCTTGAAAGAAAGGGACTGAAATTGCTCAGAATGCGATCCCTGTGGTTACACCAATATCCTCCAGCACTGACCCCCTCTGGAGGAGAGGACCTAATGAGTGTGGAGCAGGTAACAGCCAGCATCACTGTGGGCACATCTCTGATGCTCACCTGCAGTTAGAAATTCCAGTGTTGGCCCACCAATTGGGTGTGGAGCTCAGCATCTTCCTCTTGGCCCCTGCAAAAGGGGGCCAATCATAAATCTTCGAAAGATAGAGGGTTAAAAATTGGTCCGTGTGATTTTTGGGTGCGAGGTTCATGCTTTGTGACCTGCTCGTGCCTGTTGTTGTGGAGATAAGCAGCATGTTATCTTGCTCCTCATTTACTTGATTGTAGCATTCATCCGAGGAGGGCCCATGCTGCTGACTGCCTGAGTGCTGAGCAGGGGGCCAACCAGTGTATGCAGAAAGTACATAGTACAAGCAGCTTGCTCTTCTTAAAGGCAGTCTGTCTCTCTTAAAGGCAAGCTGCATTGAATCATCATCACAGGACGCTGCTGCTGAATTCTATTTCTGCCTCTCTAAGCAAGAGAACTGGAATACCAGGGCAGAGAGAGGACTCTGAGATTCATAGATGTGTTGCTGGAGGCTGTAGTGGTATCTGTTGACAGGAGGAAAGAGGCCATGTTTTTACAGGTGACCAGGAGGCTGTCAAGGGCCATGATTTGAAGGGAACGAGAGTAAGTGGCCAGGCAGATCATTTCCCAGAGTCTGGGCCCTAGGCTGGTTAAGATCAGTGAATGTATCTTCATGTGGCATCTCCTGCCCACTGCTCCATGAACTTCTCATGCTGCACAGTACACCACACCCCCATCACTCACCCATCACCTAGCTCTCAGGAATCAGGCCAAACATATAGATACACCACGTCACCTTCATACACATTTCACTGATGCCAACCTCACACCCAACTCCCACTGCTTCCATGCCTCCAGCTATTCAACTGTGGCAGGCCCATCAACCAAACAGTGCAACGCAATCATTGGCATTCTTCCCTCTCTCTTGTAGGACAAGGTGGCCAATAGCAGGAGGGAGCAAAGCAGAACTGGTGGGGGACAAGAATGCCTAAATCTCATCAGCACTACAGAGGAGATTGTTGTCACATTAGTGGGCTGGCTGCTTCATGGCATCTAGCATCACTGAGAACACTGAGGATGATGATATGTTACTGCTTTATTCCCCTTCTCAATTCCCAGCTCATCTGATGTGATGAGCAAACTGCGGATGGTGTGACTGTGGACATCTTGATTTCCACCACTCCGCCTTCCCTTACCCTAACCCTCGCCTTTCTGATTTTCTACTTTCAGACCCCTAGGAACTGCCACCTGTCTTATTAATGGCCACTTAAGGGCCTCTTCCCCGGAGGCACTTTGTAAAATAAGGTGCCGTCCCTTCAGGCTTAGGGGTGGGGGGGGAGGGGGTGATCCCTCCTCCGTGGGCTATTTATAGCCTATGGAGGGCCCTGCACCCCCTGGGCTTTATGACCATCCCGCCCCAAACCCCCTCGCTTGGGCCTTCGGGACTGGCCCTGGTGATCCCACCTCAATTACTTGAAGTGCAGGGTTCCAGCCCAGAACCTGGGTCCAAGGCCTCTGCAGTACTAGCATTGGCCACCACTCCTGGTAGCACTGCCAATACTGCTGAGCTGCTGGCCCTGTTATTGTCCGGCAGCTCTTGAAGGCGTCTTTAGAGGCACGGGGATTCCGGCGTGGGACACTTAACCTTTAAAACACCGGAAGATTGCTCTGGTGGGGTGGTGGGGGGTCTCAAAAAGGCTGGTGGGGGGGGCTCGAAAAGGCTGAGGTGGGGTTCCCCCTGCTGGAGCCCCACCTCCTCCAAAATAGCCTGCCCAAACTGTGAGGAGTGATATGCTGTTTGTAGTCTTTTAATCTGCGGCTGACTCATTCTGCGTCAGATTAGGTACATATCATAAAGTTGCTGAGACTTAGGCTGTGAATGGTCTGCGGAATGCTCTAAAGTTAATTTTGCTCTCCTTTTTGCACAAGACTTGCAAACTAAGCTAATACCCAGGCAATGATCGTGTCAATATGCCGTGTCCAAATTTATTTATTTGAAAAGTTATGCGCAAGAAGTTCTGTTGTCTGCTGGTTTTGATTGGTTTCAACAGCAAATTAATCCTCACATGTTGTTACTTATGCCTCAGTTGAGGAAGTCAATTCTCTTGAGGTGCTGTTGGAGCTCATATGTGATTATTGCCTGCAGCAGCTTTCCCATGTAGTTCAACACGGTAACCGACTGGTAGTTGTTCTTACCTGGTCCATGAACAATTGTGGCTTCAGCAATTTCCAGGCCAGTAGGAACAACTAGTTGAAGATCTTGGACTGAATTTTTCCTGTTGGGTCGTGATGCCAACGTCAACTTCAATTCCGGGTCAGGAACCCGGAAGTGGCCATGGTGGGATGTCGGTCATGATCTAACTGGAGGCAGCCAATTAACAAGCTGCCTCCAGGAACCCCGTCCAATTAAGGACGGCAGGTAGACCAGGGAAGCAGGAGGCCCATTAGGAGAGGCTACAGCGATGTCCAGCTGGTAGCCCCACTGGGAGAGATGGGCGGTGCTGATGCAGGCAGGAGAATGTCAGGGCAGCTCGAAATGGAGGCGGTTCCTGCAGCATTGTATAAAATTAAAAATCATACATGGCCACAGATGTCAGGCCATCATTGTGGAGGGGAAAACTCTTCACAGGATGGCTCGCGGCTGCGGTTGTGGCCGTCGCACCCTAGCAGCTTCGTGCTGGGGTGATTGCGAGTAGGTGTCAATGGCTCCTTGACCTGCCAGCTGGATGCTGCCTCCAATTACCTACCGGGCCCCGGCCTCAGTGGGGTCTATCCATCATCGGAAGGAAACCGACAGCACCATCAACTATCCCACAAGTGACCCACTAATGGGCCTAAATGGTTACCCACCACTGCTGGGTGGGTGGCTTTTGCTGTGTTAACCCCACCTCCAGTAAGATCGCTCGGAGGCAGGAACTCTTTGGGTAGCTGACCTGACATGCTATTTTTCAACTTTGCTCTCACCCCGTGCCCCCCTCTCCTAAACCACCTCCACGGGCTTGGGAAAATTCAGCCCCCTGTCTATGACAGCCATCATCTCATCAGAAGCCTTACTGAGAATGTGTTTGCTGACACCATCCTCTCCTGAGGCTTTCTTCCTTTAGCCTCAACTGGAGCTCAGTAGCAGTAAGTAATTGGCTGGGCCAATGCAATTCCATTATTCTTTAGTGTATTTTGTCTTTTCTGCTCCTTGCATTGACCTCAGAGGTTAGAGCAGTTCTGGGAGTGTATAGATGAAATTGTCCACTTCCTTTTCCCAGTTGCTGTCAAAATCCCTGTGATTTGGTTTGATATGGATAGTGAAGAGGGGATCTTCGAAGAACCCAGTTTTCTCTAAGTCTGTCTCTGCACAATAGCCCAGATTATGCAATACTGTTATGTTTTCTGTCCGGTTTTGACCCTAATCCTATAGATCCTATGCTATTCTACATCTTGATCTCATTCAATCTGTTGCAGAAAAGATCCCAATGCTTTTTGTCAATGATGTTGAGTTGTCAGATTTTAGTTTTCAGATTTCACTGATTTTTTTGTCTCCTTGAGCCATTTTTTTAAATGAAGTCCCTGCTCAGTTTGATTTGTTTAACTGGAACAAATGCCATGTTGATATATCACTGCAGCCCTCTCACCTGGATTCTTCCTCATTGGTATTACTGCCTTTACTGCTTTACTTAGTTTATTTGTCAGTTGTGTCTTGGCCAAGATGCAGGGAGTTAGGGGTTTTCAGATTATAGGATGGGTGGTGCTCTCTGCTAGATACAGCCTGGAGACAGCCCAGCCAGCTTTTTAGAAGTTCTGAAATAAAACAAGAAATGCTGGAAATACTCAGCAGGGCTGGCAGCATCCGTGGAGAGAATAGCAGAGTTAACGTTCCAGGTCAGTGACCCTTCATCTGGGTGGCTGGAGGTAGGCAGAGAGTTTCAGCTTGAACACTCCTGCTTTTACTCAGCCTCAGCCCTTTAAACCTCCTGGGCCTGAGGGATTGAAATAGGCTGCTCCCTGCTCAGAGGAAGGCACAACCATTTTGCACTAACCAGGGAGCGGCCTTGGTCCTTCAGGAACTAGAACGTTAGAAACCTGAGGCTGAAAATTCCAAACTTTCAAACTTCACAGCAGGCCTAAGGGTGCAGGTCGCAGAGGTGTAGCAGAAATGGTGGTAGCAGCAGCGTCAGCACTGGAGAGAAAGGCAAAAGGAACAGCAAAGAAACAGGTGGTGGAGCAGACTACGTGACATAAAAAAGTGAAGCAAGCAAAGTATAGGCAACATTTGCAGAGGAGTTTTGAGTTTTGTATACAGACATCATGGATTTATTTAGGTATGGATGCTTTTTATTTCTGAATATGAATGACTTGCATTTTTGAACCCCTGCTACAAAAGGTTGGACATCCCAGGTGAGAAATTGGGCTCAGTGGTGTCTGTATTTTGGGTGCTGTGAGTGCCCTTAGGTTTCCAAAAGTGTGTCCATGGAGTGCATGCATACTTGTGACATAAAACACACCAGACACCATCTCAATACAGGTGTTAGCACATGGGAAGTGAATGTCTGCCAAAAGTATGCAGAGCAGGCAGATCAGAGCATCAGCAGCTTGCTTAAGCTTGCACAGCTGAACACAATGTTAAGCAGCAACAAGAACCCCCTACAAGCTCTATTTAAAGTGATCATCAACTACTTAGAGGCTGATTTTCTGAATGTTGCTACAATTCTGCACATTTTTGGTGCTTTCCATAGTTGCTTCAAGTTTCAGAAGTATACAGGGAGTGATGGGACAGGTACTGAAGTATTTTTTGCTGACTTCAAGGCTTCTGCAGAAACCCGTTGCTCCTAGAGTTGGGTGCAATAGTAGGCTTCCTCTTAGAGCATAGCATGACTGGGATAATGGGCAGACACCATGCATTGCAGGACAAGCTGGTGGAAGAGGGAGGAGGTGGTGGAGAAGGGCCCTTGCCCAGGGTCTTCAGGGAGCAATTGTCCTCCTGGAACCCCAGTGAGGAACATTGTGAGAGGTGGCTGAACTTCACTAAGGACGTCCTGCAACCACAACTCCACCCTCAGAGCAGGGGGAGTACTGCAGTGCCAGTGGCTGTGAACGTGACCACAGCATCTAGCTCCTTCCAGGCTGGTGCTGGAGATAATTACAACATATTGCAGTTTGCCATCCACTGTTGCCTAAGGGAGGCCACTGAAGCTCTCTACGCAAAGAAAGCTCACTTTGTTTCATTCTCTCTTGTCAGAGGCAAGGAGGCAAAACGAGCACAAGATTTGCTTGGATTGCAGGCTTCTCCATGATGCAGGCCCGCAACTGGTTGCACACATATCCCTTTGTGGGCACTGCCTGTCAATGCAGCAATGTACCAGAACCGAAAAGGATTCCACTCCCTCTACGTGCAGCTGGTATATGACCGTAGGCAGTGAATCAAGCAGGTCACAAGTAAAGTGATGGAGCAGACCATTGTCATGCTGAAGAAATGATCCTGCTGCCTGGAATGCTCTGGGAACATAAGAGTGTAGGAAATAGGAGCAGGAGTAGGACATTCGGCCTCTTGAGCTTGCTACGCTATTCAACCAGATCATGGCTGATCTTCAATCTCAACGGCATTTTCCCGCACTATCCCCATATCCCTTGATATCTTTAATGTCTAGAAATCTATCGCTCTCTGTCTTGAACATACTCAATGACTGAGCCCCCACAGCCCTCCAAAGATTCACCACCGTCTGAGTGAAGAAATTCCTCCTCATCTCAGTTCTAGATGGCCTACATCTTATTCTGAGACTGTGTCCCCTGCTTCTGGACCCCCCAGCCAAGGAAAAACATCTTTCCTGCATCTATCCTGTCGAACCCTATGAGAATTTTATATGTTTCAATGAGATCACCTCTCATTCTTTTAACCTCTAGAGAATATAGGTCTAGTCTCCTCAATCTCTCCTCCTAGGACAATCCCGCCATCCCAGGAATCAGTCTGGTGAACCTTTGTTACACTCCCTCTGTGGCAAGTATATCAGGGATAGGCACTAACATGTTGCAGCACAGGCATGTGACAAAATTATTGACTCAGCCACGGACATGGGGCAATTAATCTGTATATAAAGCCTATAGCCAATCTAATGCCATCAAAACACTACCCAATTTAAAACATATTCCTCCCTATTTAGTGAGACACCTGGCATTAGTTTTGCTTGCACAAGTAGCCAATGTCTGCCCGCACACATAGATGTCCATCTGTCAGGAGTGATCTTGATCTCTTCCTCTCTCATCTCAGTCTCACTCTCTCCCACTCTGTGTCAATCCCTAGCACCTCTCTGTGTCCATCTCTCTCCCTCTCTCTCTCCCCCCTCACTCTCCTCTCTCTCTCTCTCGCCCCATCTCCCTCATCCCTTCTCTTTCTCTCGCCCCTCTCTCTCTCTGATTGGTACTGAGAGCAGGAACAGCAGTTTCTGAACTTTGGACTGATTCAGGTTTTCCAGCGGGCTTTTAAAAAAAAATCAGGACATGGTGGAAAACCCCGAAGCTGTCCGAAATTCAGAAACTGCTGTTACTGCTCCCAGCACCTGTCAGCTGTGAAACTGAAACAGGCGATTTTTTTTTTTTACAGCCACTCTGGTCGGAAAGAAGAAGCCAATGAGGAATTTCTCATCCCTGAAATTACCAGTCACAGGTCTCAACATCTTTTACCATGGATACTGGTGTCAATTTATAGACACATTGCTGAAGTATATCCTTATTTAGGTAAGGTGACCAAAACTGTATAAAATACCCACTCAGGTTCTATACAATTGCAGCAAGACTTCTTTACTCCTGTACTCAAATCCTCCTGCTATAATGGCCAACATACCATTTGCCTTCCTAATTGCTTGCTGCACCTGCATGTTAGCTTTCAGTGACTTATGAACAAGGACACCAATGTCCCTTTGGACATCAACACTTACCAATCTCTTACCATTTAAGAAATACTCTGCATTTCTGTTTTTCCTCCCGAAGTGGATAACTTCACATTTTTCCACATTATACTCCATCTGCCATGTTCTTGCCCACTCACTTAGCCTGTTAAAATCCCCTTGAAGTCTCTTTGCATCCTCCTCACAACTCACATTCCCACCTTGTCATCAGCAAACTTGGAAATGTTACATTTGGTCCCCATAGCCAAGTCATTGATATAGATTGTGAATAGCTGGGGCCCAATCACTGATCCTTGCGGCACCCCATTAGTCAAAGCCTGCTAACCTGAGAATGACCTGTTTATTCCTACTCTCTGTTTTCTGTCCATTAACCAATTCTCAATCCATGCCAGTATATTACCCCGAGTCCCATGCACTCTAATTTTGCTTACTAACCTCTTAAGTGGCCTATTAAAGGCTAGTTAAGGACCTCCTCCCAATGCCGCAGGGATATTACCACTGTGTGGGGAGGATCCCTTGTAAAATGAGGTGCTCTCCCTGTGGGCTTGGGGGTGGGGGGGTGGGGGCATCCCTCCTTCATGGGCAATTTGTAGCCCATGGAGGACCCCCACCAGGAACCAATTTAACCCCTGGAAGCCCTCCTTCCCTGGACCACAAGACCACCTCCCCAACCCCCCTTGCCGGGGTCTTCTGGACTGGCCACTGCTCCCGGTGGCTCTGCCAATACTGCTAAGCTGTCAGCCCTGTGATTGACCAGCAGCTCTTGGAGGCGGGATCCCAGTCTCTAAGTGACGGGGATCCTGCCTCCTAAATCTTGACAAAAAAAGGCTGGAGGATCACTCCGAATTGGGTGGGGGTTAAGGCAGAGGTGGGGTTCCCCCTGAATTTTGGCCCAGCACTGGAAGCCCTGCCTCCAGCACTAAATCTAGCCCTTTATGTGGGATTGAAAGCCTTCTGGAACTCCAAATACACCACATCCACTGGTTGGCCCTTATTCTGCTGGTTACATCCTCCAAAAACTCTAACAGGTTTGTTAAACATGATTTCCCTTTCATAGATCCATGTTGACGCAGCTCAATCCTTCCATTATTTTCTAAGTGTCCAGTTATCACATCCTTTATAATAGATTCTAGCCTTTTCCCTACTACTGCCGCACCCCACGCTAGCATGCATATGCGATACACGCATGCAAATAGAGACAGAAAAGAGCAGAAGAAAAATAAAGTGGAAAGGTTTGACACAATATCTGAAGAGGTGTTGTTATGGTTCTTCAAGCTCACTGTAGAGTCCTTGATTGTAGGTAGATCTTGCTTTTCGTTGGATCCCAGTATTCTTCTTAAACCTTGTTTGCTGTAGGAGATTTTCTCTCTTGGAGTTCATGTGTCTTCAATGGATTCAGAGACTTGTGGGAAAGAGATGGGAGCAGACAGGAAAGAGATCTTCTCAGTCCAGGAGCAAACAGCTTTCTGCCCAAACTGTTTGAGGAAATTCAAAACACTCAGGTTACCCAGCAGGTTAGTCATTTGACGAGCTGGTGTGACCATGTCCATTTGTATATTTGGCCATCTTAGCAGTCAACCTGGAATGCGAGCTCCCCCATCTTCAATGTCTGGTGATCAAAGGTCCATTGAGGGCTGACTGTCAGGGAATGGCTGCTTTGTCCTTCCAAACACTGTTTGTTAATATGCAAATGTCTTTTCCAGCCACAGTTGATCTGTTCAACAAGTCTTCCCCCTCGCTCCAGTAACAGTTTAAAATTAATGTTCATGACAAAATTAATGTGCCTCATTCTTGGCAGGTGGGGGCCTAGCATGACACAGCCACAATAGTATTTGTTTAATTTCTCTGCCATTTCCTTATTCCCCATTATAAATTCCCCTGTCTCTGCACGTAATGGACCCATATTTGTCTTTGCGAATATTTTCCTTTTTAAATACCTATAGAAGCTTTTACAGTCCGTTTTAATGTTTCTCGCTAGTTTACTTTCATATTCTATTTTCTCTTTCTTTATCAGTTTCATGGTCCTCCTTTGCTGAATTCAACAGCAACAATCAATGTTAGTTTCATGGCACCACTACTGAGTCCTGCTTTCAATTCCAGATTTTTATTAATTAATTGATTTATTTTATAAATTAAATGTAAATTCCACCAGCTGCTGTGGTGGAATTTGAACCCATGTCCCCAGGGAAGTAGCCTGCAGCTTTGAATTACTACTTTAGTGACATTACCACGACACCATTGTCTTCCCACCATCTGGGGGAGTCTAGCAGTACTTGGCTGAGTGGGTCTCAAGATTTGTGGTGGTCTGCTGCATGCTGCCTATATGAGATGACTGCCCTTGCCACCATTGATCAGGTGAAAAGCTGAGGAGCAGCAGAAAGAGGAGGAGGAGGGAAAGGAAGAGGAGGATGTGGAAGAGGAAGTGGTGGAAGAGAAGGAAGAGGAGAGGAGATGGCAAGCTGGACAGCCCCTTTCTGCTCAAGTTGTACGTGAAGAACTAATTCAATTTTGATACAGTAACTGCAATCCCAAATCCCCATTCACAAACAGTTCCACATTTTGCCTTCCTTTTGTCACTGGCCAGCACATTGTCCTCTTGGCCACAATGCAAAAATAACTCTCTACTTTCTTTTCTTGCAGAAGAGAGCACACAACATTGAGAAAAGGTAAAGACCTGGAGGCGGGCGGGTGGTTGAGGTTGGTGGTGATGTGGCTCTCCAGTGACAGGCAGCTTCATGGCCACTGGCAATGTTTGCTCACCAGGTCCACTGGGAAGGAGGTCTTTTTCCAGGAGGCTGCTGATGTCAGCAATCACCTGCCATGAAAGCCTGCGCCTCCTGAGACACTGGTGCTCACACATGTCGAGAGAGCTGATCCACTTCCTGTACATCCTGTGTCGGGGATCTTGCCTCCTTGGAGCTGGATCTCTGTGTCCATCGCCCTCTGCCCTGTGGAGTGTCATGAGACTGAGGAGAAGGCAGCTGGTGCTGCCATGGGTGTTGCTTCTGCTCCTGCTCCTGTTGTTGGTGTTCGTGTTGCTGCTCCTATTGTTACTCATCAGAGGTGCAAGATAGAGCTGTCTAAGTTACTCCCATGCTGCAGTGAAGGCTGACAGCAGGGAAGTACAGTACAAGGTGAGTGAAATGTAAGATAGGTGCAGTCACTTCCAAGAAGGTGGTAATCACCTGTTAAGCAGTGAAAGCACTCTCTCTGAGAAGAAGTGCTGTGAGCAATAGCCTCTCACCTGGCCATGGTTGCAGCACTTCAGTTTCACTTATCAAAGGCTTCCCAGCTTACCAGTTTTACTGAAGAAGCACACCCTGCTGTACACTGGCCTTGGTGACTCTGGTGAGTTGCTGATAGCTCGGGAAATAGGTGTGCTGACTATTAAAGCCAGAATGGTTGGCTGAAACAGCAGATAATGACCTAATTGAATATTTTAATTACTTGCCTGACAACTCCCTGCTTGCCTGCAAACCCACCTGGGTGAAACCCAGAAATGGGCCGGGTGCTGTTGGGACCCAACCCAACATCAAATTTAGGGGATTTAACTCCCTTCATGCACCTGAGCCCACCTCCCCTTGCTTGTGAAAGTTCCTCCCCTCATCTGAATCCTCTGCAGCAGAACTCATGTGCAGCCTTGCTTTCTGGTGAGCTGGCACATGCCCTATCCTTGCCCCCTGCCCTAGCTGCACACACTTATGCCTGGTGTCACACCAAGTGCAGATTCCTCTAATCTATTCTCTAAATTACATGCAGTGACAATATCTGAGCTGGTGACAGTGAGTGTGAGAGAGTGTTTTTTCTTCATCACTGTCTTCTTGGTGTTCCTCCACTGCCTGACCAGGTTGCACTTAATCGGTATCTGAAAGTAAAAAGGCACAAGGGTAAGGTTGTGGTGAGGGGAGCAGTGTAAAGAAAGAGATGCATGCTTACACCATCTGTAGTTTGCAATTCAAAAGAGCTTGTGGGATGAGGAGCAAGTGGGTTGTGCAAAGAAAGATTAGGTATAAGGATACTGTCATCTTCAATGGCTCCACCACTGATCATGGCTGCAGCAATGGCCCTTTGATAAAGACCAGCACTGTCTCCTGTACTGGGGTTAGAACATGCAGGTGTGCCTTCCTCCCTCCGGTTAGTTCCTGCTGCCTTCGATTGTGTGCCACCTTCTTCTGCAAGAGAAACAACATTGTATCAATGGTTGAATAGCTGATAATGTGTGCAAGCTGTAGGATGTGGGTGTGAGAAGTGCATTTCTGTGTTTGAGGGTGAGGTGAAGCATACGCATGTTAGTTATGAGTTCTGATTGATAGAGATTGCTGGTAGATGAGCGATGGGGTGTGGTGATTTGAAGTGGCTGAGGCTAGTGGTGCAGCTAATAGGATATGGCATTTCAAGATGCATTCAATGATCACAATCACTCATGTGAGATCATTTTGTGGCACTCGATCCAGGTCCTTTCGGCTAGATTCATGGCATTTACTTCCATGGCTATCTGAAACAAAGAAAGACTTGCATTCATATAGCTCCTTTCATGACCTTCAGACATCCCAAAGCACTTGACAGCCAATGAAGTACTTTTGAAGTGTAGTTACTGTTGTAATGCAGAATGCAAGGCATGCATTTTGTGCACAGGAAGATCCCACAAACAGCAATGTGATAATGACCAGATAATCTGTTTTTGCGATGTTAATTGAGGGATAAATATTGCCCAGAACACTGGGGAGAACTCTATGTGTCTGGAGGGCCTCCTAGAATCCTGCAGATATAGGACATCTCTTCTCCATTCCACCTCCTCCACTATGACCTCCAGTGGAACATTGGAAAACCAGGATGCCCATTCTCTCCCATGTTCAACTCTTCTGTCTTTCCCAGCTCACAATAGACTCCCAAGAGCTGCTTCAGCCACAATGCACCTCCCCTTTATGAGCTGCTGGTGAGCTTTCAGCAGTGCGAGCAACTATCACTTCTGGACCCCCTGCTGAAATGATTAGCCAATCAGCAGCAAGTTTAATGCTGGCTGAATGCAGAAATCATGTAAATGAGCAGGCAGCATGAAAATACCATGCTGCTTGCATTACATCGAACGGGCGCAAGTTAATTGCACATCATGATCCCCTCACCCATTTTTGGGGGCTTTCCAAGTTAGCTTCCTTTAATATGATCCAAAATAATAGCACTGCAAATTGTTACTTCTATACATATTGTTATCAGTATATGCCTGTTTTTCATCTTGATTCTCATATCCAGACATAGGAGGTAATTTTGACTTTGAATGATTTTGACTTGGCAATCCATTAAACACCTTCTGATTTTCATTTTGCTTCACCACTATGGTGAATGAGATGTTCAATGTGCGACCGAGCTGATATCATGCATTTTACAGTATCGTCCAAAGTCAGCATTATCGCCATAGACTCTAAGCATACTGATTGCGTTTTTTCTAATTGTCATATTCCTTGCAGGTTACACATAGCTTTAATTCTAAAGCCTGAATTTTCCATCACCATGATGCCCACATTGGGTGAGAGTGTGGCAGGAAATATGGGAAATTGCATGACGAGTCCAAACGCATCTCGCACATGGACCTTGGGCTCCCTACCCCTCCCCCACTAGCTGGCCCTTCACTGCCTGCCACAGGTAAATGACGGTGGGCAGGTAGCTCCTGACAAATCACAAATTCTTCCCTGCTATTATTACACTCTCCATCTCCAGAGGCTACCAATAGAGGGGTGGTGTTGTTGCTGATGTAACAACAGCAGGCTTCTTACTTTGTTGGTTGGTGCAAGAGGCCCTGGTTGTTGTGTCCTTTTTTATCAATTTTGCCCAAAACACTAGCCTGTTGAAGACCCTGAATCAGTCCAAGACTCCAGTAAAAAGAAAATGATGAAGTCTTTGGGAGTTTCTGTCTCATTAATTGTGGTTCCTTTGTTTTCTAGTGCTACAGCGATTCTTCTCTGTAGTCGCGGGTGTGTCCTGGTGATGGAAATCTTACCATTCTAGATAATCTTCTCCACACCCTCTCTCATATATTGACATCTTTTCTAAAGTGTGGTGCCTGGAATTGGACACTATACTCAAACTAGGGCCGAATCAATGATTTATGCAAGTTTATCATAACTCCCTTGCTTTTGTGTTCTGCCTCTTTTTATAAAGCCCAAGAATCCTGCATGCTTTTTAACAGTCTTCTTAATGTCCTCCCACTTTCAAAGGCTTGTGTGTTTATACCCCCAGATCTCTCTGTTCCTGCACCCCTTTTAAAATATATCATTTAGATTAGATTACCTCTCTTCATTGTTCCTGCCAAAATGAATCACTGCACTTTTCTGCATCAATTTTCATCTGTCATGTGTTTGCTCATTTCACCAGTCTATGTCCTCCTGAAATCTGTTACTATCCTCCTCATTGTCCACTACATTTCCAAGTTTGATGTCATCCGCAGATTTTGAAATTATGCTCTGCGTAACAAAATCCAAGTCATTAAGAAATATCAGAAAGGGCAGTGGTGCTAATACGGACCCCTAGGGAACACTACTGTACACTTCCCTCCAATCTGAAAACCATCCACTCACCAATACACCCTGTTTTATGTCCCTTAGTAAATTTCATAGCCACACTGCACTGCCCCTAAAATCCCATGAGCTTCAATTTTGCTAACAAATCTACTATGTGGGACTTTATCAAATGCCTTTTGAAAGCTCATGTGCACAACATCAATTGCACTAACTTCATCAACCCTCCCCGTTACTTAATTAAGTACTTAGTCAAGTTAGTTAAATGCAATTTGCCTTTACAAATTAATGCTGGCTGTCACTTATTAGCCTATGCTTTTCTAAGCGACAATTAATCTGTGCTGGATTATGTCTCTAAAAGTTTTCCCATCGCTGACAGTAGTTGCAGATTTTATTTCTCACTTTGTTGAACAGGGGTGCAACATTTGAATCCTCCAGTCCTTTGACACAGCTCCCCTATCAAAGGAGATTTGGAAGATTGTGGCTGGAGCCTCTGCCATTTCCATTCTTACTTTCCTCGGCAAACAAAAATACATCCCATCCAGACTGGGTGACTTTTCTACTTTGAGCATTGCCAACCCTTTAACTTGCTCTTTAAATCTTTTTATCCTATCTAATTTCTCTACTACCACCTCCTTTAGTGTGACATTGGCAGATTAGTCGGAGAACCCCTACAGAAATTCGCCCCCAATGTTTTGGAACCTCAGCCAGTGAGGTTAGACAGTAGGGAGCTAACGTTTCTGTAACCCTCACCTAAACAGCAGGAAACAGTACTCTTTGATGTCAAACCACTTTATTTCAGCAATGGAGATAGCAGTCTGCAATTTAAAGCCAAGACTGATAGGTTGCATGCCAGCTTTTGACTTATAGGATGCCAATGGACTGATCAAGCTGAGCAAAGAGATTGACTGAGAGGTAGTAATGCTGTGGCTGATTAAATCCCAAGTTTCATTGCTTGACAAAATGCAATAGGCATCTATGGTCTCATCACCTAAATCTCTCAGGATATAGCCAGTCTGCTGTTGCTATGAGATTCTGATGAAGTGCTGGATATGGCTTACAGAGGTGAAAGTCATTTACAAGACAAGAACAGGCCAATAAGCAAATAGCAGGTTTCCCTCTAAGCATGTTGATAAACATGGGTTATTTTACAACATCATACCTTGCTCAGTGATCAGAATAAGACAACTTCTGTGTTTCTAAAATAGAAAATGCTGGAATTACATAGCAGGTCTATCTGCATCTGGAAACAGAAAAGAAAGGCTCATGCTTTGAGTGTAGACCCTTTATCAGAACCTCTGTGTTTCTTATTCAGTCGCCTTGGCAGGTAACATATTATTTACAGTAACCCATCATACATCTGTTAATAACTATACATTCCTTTTCGACCTGAACTACCAAACAGAGAAAGCGTGAATTCGGGTATGGAGAATTCAACGAAGGGCAAAGACAGCACTTCTGGGGGAGTGTCTGTAATGTTCTCAGGACTCAAGTGAGGTTTACCTGAGTTTAGTATAAGATATGAGGCAAAGACAGAGAGACAAAGACTGCAGGCTGCTGAACATAATGGCGTCTTCTTTATTCTGTTTTTGTTTCACTTTCCCTTTGCTATCATCTGTGGTCTACAGCAGCCTCCAGAGTACACAATGCGCAATGCAATTGTAATTTCAAAATACTACAACACTACATCCCTCCCCTTCTTAGTAAATGAGAAACATAGCATGTTTCAATGATTTGTTTCCAAAATGGAAACAATAAATTTAGACATAAATAGTTCACTTTGTAACATAGTCACTTAAGTATGATGGCCGATTTCTCTCATGAGTAGATCATTTGAGATCAGGCGTAGTCTTATTTGACTCAGGTTCTTCATCTGTGATGTTGATGTCAGAATCAGATTCAATGCTTGCAAGTGGTGTTTTCAATACTTTGAAGAATAGTGCATTTCTTGTGATGACTTGCGAACTGCGCTTAGCAGTGATCATTGGCTAGAAATAGGAAGATAGTGCAGCTAAACACGTGGCTGAGCAACTGGTGTAGAAGGGAGGGTTTCAGATATCTGGACCATTGGGCTCTCTTCAGGGACAGATGGGACCTGTACAAGAAGGAGGGGTTGCATCTAAACTGGAGGGGCACTAATATCCTGGCTGCAAGGTTTGCTAGCGTCACTCGGGAGCGCTTAAACTAGTGTGGCAGGGGGGTGGGAACCAGAGCAGTAGGACAGCTAGTGAAGTAAATGAGGAGGACATAGTAAATAAGGCAAGTAGGACTAAGAGGAAGAGCAGGCAGGGAGATGTTGCCGAGCACAGCGGGACTGGTGGTCTGAAGTGCATTTGTTTCAATGCGAGAAGTATAACAGGTAAGGCAGATGAACTTAGAGCTTGGATTTGTACTTGGAAATATGATGTTGTTGCTATTACAGAGACTTGGTTGAGGGAAGGGCAGGATTGGCAGCTAAATGTTCCAGGCTTTAGAAGCTTCAGGCGGGATAGAGGGGGATGTAAAAGGGGTGGGGGAGTTGCATTACTGGTTAAGAAGAATATCACAGCTGTACTGCGGGAGGACACCTCGGAGGGGTCATGCAGCGAGGCAATATGGGTGGAGCTCAGGAATAGGAAGGGTGCAGTCACGATGTTGGGGGTTTACTACAGGCCTCCCAACAGCCAGCGGGAGGTAGAGGAGCAGATACGTAGACAGATTTTGGAAAGATGTAAAAGTAACAGGGTTGTGGTGGTGGGTGATTTTAACTTCCCCTATATTGACTGGGACTCATTTAGTGCTAGGGGCTTGGATGGGGCAGAATTTGTGAGGAGCATCCAGGAGGGCTTCTTGAAACAGTATGTAGATAGTCCAACTAGGGATGGGGCCATTCTGGACCTGGTATTGGGGAATGAGCCCGGCCAGGTGGTCGAAGTTTCAGTGGGGGAGCATTTCGGGAGCAGTGACCATAATTCCATAAGTTTTAAGGTACTTGTGGATAAGGATAAGAGTAGTCCTCAGGTGAAGGTGCTAAATTGGGGGAAGGCTAATCATAACAATATTAGGCAGGAACTGAAGAGTTTAGATTGGGGGCGGCTGTTTGAGGGTAAATCAACATCTGACATGTGGGAGTCTTTCAAACGTCAGCTGATTAGAATCCAGGACCAGCATGTTCCTGTGAGGAAGAAAGACAAGTTTGGCAAGTTTCGGGAAGCTTGGATAACACGGGATATTGTGAGCCTAGTCAAAAAGAAAAAGGAAGCATTTGTAAGGGCTGGAAGGCGAGGAACAGACGAAGCACTTGAGGAATATAAAGACAGTAGGAAGGAACTTAAGCAAGGAGTTAGGAGGGCGAAAAGGGGTCATGAAAAGTCATTGGCAAACAGGATTAAGGAAAATCCCAAGGCTTTTTATACATATATAAAGAGCAAGAGGGTAACCAGGGAAAGGGTTGGCCCACTCAAGGACAGAGATGGGAATCTATGTGAGGAGCCAGAGGAAATGGGCGAGGTGCTAAATGAGTACTTTGCATCAGTATTCACCAAGGAGAAGGACTTGATGGATAATGAGCCTAGGGAAGGGAGTGCAGATAGTCTCAGTCATCTCATTATCAAAAAGGAGGAGGTGTTGGGTGTCTTACAAAGCATTAAGGTAGATAAGTCTCCAGGGCCTGATCGGATCTACCCTAGAATACTGAGGGAGGCAAGGGAAGAAATTGCTGGGGCCTTGACAGAAACCTTTGCATCCTCATTGGCTACAGGTGAGGTGCCAGAGGACTGGAGAATAGCCAATGTTGTTCCTTTGTTTAAGAAGGGTGGCAAGGATAATCCAGGAAATTATAGGCCGGTGAGCCTTACGTCAGTGGTAGGGAAACTATTAGAGAGGATTATTCGGGACAGGACTTACTCCCATTTGGAAACAAACGAACTTATTAGCGAGAGACAGCATGGTTTTGTGAAGGGGAGGTCGTGTCTTACTAATTTGATTGAGTTTTTTGAGAAAGTGACGAAGATGATTGATGAAGGAAGGGCAGTGGATGTTATCTATATGGACTTTAGTAAAGCCTTTGACAAGGTCCCGCATGGCAGACTGGTACAAAAGGTGAAGTCACACGGGATCAGAGGTGAGCTGGCAAGATGGATACAGAACTGGCTCGGTCATCGAAGACAGAGGGTATCAGTGGATGGGTGTTTTTCTGAATGGAGGGATGTGAATAGTGGTGTTCCACAGGGATCAGTGCTGGGACCTTTGCTGTTTGTAGTATATGTAAATGATTTGGAGGAAAATGTAGCTGGTCTGATTAGTAAGTTTGCGGATGACACAAAGGTTGTGGAGTTGCGGATAATGATAAGGATTGTCAGAGGAGACAGCAGGATATAGATCGGTTGGAGACTTGGGCAGAGAAATGGCAGATGGAGTTTAATCCGGACAAATGTGAGGTAATGCATTTTGGAAGGTCTAATGCAGGTGGGAGGTATACAGTAAATGGCAGAACCCTTAGGAATATTGACAGGCAGAGAGATCTGGGCGTACAGGTCCACAGGTCACTGAAAGTGGCAACGCAGGTGGATAAGGTAGTCAAGAAGGCATATGGCATGCTTGCCTTCATCGGTCAGGGCATAGAGTATAAAAATTGGCAAGTCATGTTGCAGCTGTACAGAACTTTAGTTAGGCCGCACTTCGAATATTGCGTGCAATTTTGGTCGCCACACTACCAGAAGGACGTGGAGGCTTTGGAGAGGGTACAGAGGAGTTTAACAGGATGTTGCCTGGTCTGGAGGGCATTAGCTATGAGGAGAGGTTGGAAAAACTCGGATTGTTTTCACTGGAACGACGGAGGTGGAGGGGCGACATGATAGAGGCTTACAAAGTTATGAGCGGCATGGACAGAGTGGATAGTCAGAAGCTTTTTCCCAGGGTGGAAGAGTCAGTTACTAGGGGACATAGGTTTAAGGTGCGAGGGGCAAAGTTTAGAGGGGATGTGCGAGGCAAGTTTTTTTACACAGAGGGTGGTGAGTGCCTGGAACTTGCTGCCAGGGGAGATGGTGGAAGCAGATACGATTGCGATGTTTAAGAGACATCTTGACAAATACATGAATTGGAAGGGAATAGAGGGATATGGGCCCCGGAAGTGCAGAAGGTTTTAGTTTAGGCAGGCATCAAGATCAGCGCAGGCTTGGAGGGCCGAATGGCCTGTTCCTGTGCTGTACTGTTCTTTGTTCTTTGTTCTTTTGTGTTGGTCACAATAAATGGTTGGTTGTCATAAGGGGTTGTTTGTTTTCCAACATGACCATCACATTTCATAGGTACCTTATCTCATGGTTTTAGCAGTGTAGCTTTAGATTTCATGTTTCACTCTGCATTTACTTTCATTCGCTCCTTCTGTTCTTAATCGCCTTCACGCATATGTTGATCATTGGCTTCATGGGGTAGCTCAGGAAAACGTGTGCGCATAGTATGTGCAAAGATGAATGTAGCTGGAGGTTTTTCTCGTTGTATGGCTTGGTTTGGTGATTGCATGTGAACACAGATTCTAATCTGGTTCTCACTCTTGGGTTTCTTGAAGACTTGTATAGGTGAGACCCAAGGGGTCTTCTGACGCACTAAGCAAGAAGCAAATGAGACAACTGACTAATATTGCATGCGATTGAGGCAGCTAGCAACCAATGTGATATCGATGATACTGAATATGTTGAATGGGAAATTAAAACACAAATAATCAAAGGCTGTCTCTCCAGTCAACTATTGCAAAAAGCACTTGAGAAAGACAGAAAGCTATCAGAGCTGCTGGTGTTAGCAAGATTACTATTGCTCTCAAAGTCCAGAGCTACTGAAGTTGAAGTTGCTAACGTTAACTACCACACTCCAAGTTCAACTACTGTGAAAACTATTCATTGCTCACGTGCCAGGAAGCCACCTGCAAAGCAACAATAGCTGTCTCATAAGCAGAGTTGTGACTTATCAAAAGAATGTTTTCACAGTGGTGGTGTTTACCCACACTGGACAGAGTGTCCTGCTACTGGTAAACAGTGTAAAGCTCGTGGAAAACCCAACCACTTTGTTCATGTTTATCGCTCATCATCAAAATCAACATCTAAGACCAATACCAACAGAAGGGTGTCACGTATATGTACCACAGCAAACGGGCGATTCAGTGTAGTTAATGGAGAGGCGGACGACCCTGAACATACTTTTGAGCTCTCTCTCAGACACAGCAAACATCCACATGTGACAATGACCAGCGGCTACTCGGATGTAGATGCTCTCATAGACATAGAAGCATCTGTCAATGTCATGGGAGCCAAAATATTTAACCAACTTCAGGTTTGCCCCATTCTCTGCAAACCAGGGAATATGAAAATTTTCCCTTACAACAGTGACAAACTGCTGAAAATTCTCAGAACTTTTGAAATGCCAGTCTCATTCAAAGACACCAAAACGAATGCTGTACTCTACGTCATATCTGGAGAATGTGACACGCTTATCAGTTTCCACACAGCAACAGATCTGCATAAGATTGCAGTCACATGCATGATTCCTTCGCATAACAAAAACATTCTCAAACTATATGCTGATCGCTTCACTGGTATCGGCAAACTGAAAGGTGTTACATGCATGTAGACTCTAATAAGCCCCCAGTTGCGCATCAACGGTGATGAATACCATTACATGTTGGGAAGCTGACAGAGAAGGAACATCAAAGCCTACTTGACATGGACATTATTGAAAAATTTGGAGATGAATCTACCCCTTGGGTCTCACCCATACAAGTCTTCAAGAAATCCAAGAGTGAGAATCAGATTAGAATCTGTGTTCACATGCAATCACCAAACCAAGCCATACAATGAGAAAGACACTTGACACCCATAATCAATGACAAAATAGAGAAAGTGAATGGTGCCCAACACGTCGCTAAACTTGACTTCAATGCAGGCTACCATTAAATCGAGCTTGCAGAAGAATCGAGCTATCTTACGACAAGTTTGACAATCCTATGGATTCATATTGGCCATTGTGCCGTGAAAACTGACAATTATGTTATATTTATGCTTTTCTAGGTTTTTTGACAAGTTTTGACAAGTAGTTTTCTGCACCATGAGAAAATCACATCATTAAATTTAACAAATTACCTGCAAATTTGCTCTTGTTAATTTTAAATGTTAAATACATTAAAATATCATTTTATGAAATGTTAATTTGTCAAACAAATACAATTGCTTTCCTCTGCAGAATAGTCTGATTAGCACAATTTCAACAAAAAAATGATCATAGTATATTAATACTTGCATGAAGATCCAAGTCTAAAAAATACATGATAGATATTATAGCCCGGATAACAGGTGGCTAATAGTGAATTGTGAAGCAGTAATTTAGTCAAGCAATTCTAAGGATATCATAAACTGCAAGAACAAAGCTGAAACTGATTATAAATGTGAACAGAATCCTAAAATTAACTTACTGCCTAAAATGCTCAGAAATGTAACTATTTATAATATGGTATCTGGAATTTATTTATGCAGTAGATACTGTGAGGGTTGTAGAGGTAACCTTCCACAACAGCGCCTCTGATGTGGCTTCCTTTTCCCTCAACTGAGGATTCCCCCCCCCCCCCAGCCCCCACCACTGTGGTTGACAGGGCCTTCAGCAGTGTCCGGCCCATTTCCTGCACTTCTGCCCTCACCCCTTCCCCTCCCTCTCAGTACCGCAACAGCATTTCCCTTGTCCTCACTTGTCCACTAGTCTCCACATCCAGAGGACCATCCTCCACCATTTCTGCCACCTCCAGTGTGATTCCACCACCAAACACATCTTTCCCTCCCCTCCCCTGTCAGCATTCTGAAGGATCATTCCCTCCGCTACACCCTGGTCCACTCCTCCATTACCCCCGACACCTCATCCCCTTCCCATAGCACCTTCCCATGCAACCGCAGCAGATGTAATACCTGCCATTTTACCTCCTCTTGCCTCACTATCCAAGGCCCCAAACACTCCTTTCAGGTGAAGCAGTGATTTACTTGTACTTCTTTCAATTTGGTATACTGTATTCGCTGCTCACAATGCAGTCTCCTCTACACTGGGGAGACCAAACGCAGATTGGGTGACCACTTTGCTGAACACCTCTGCTCAGTCTGAAAGTATGACCCTGAGTTTCTGGTTGCTTGCCATTTCAATACACAACCCCCCTGCTCTCATGCCAACACTTGTGTCTTTGGCCTGTTCCTGTATTCCATTGAACATCAACGCAAGCACGAGGAGCAGCACCTAATCTTTTGATCATGCACGCTACAGCCTTGCGAACTGAACTTCAGAGCATGACTGGCCTTTTTTAAATATTTTATGTTTTAACCATGTGCCTGCTTTTCATGTAGTCAGAGCTGCTCATTATTCCGTTATTAACAGTCTCTCTGGACTAATGCTTTGCCTTTCACCACAAACATTAACACACGCTTTGCCTTTGTCCCAGAACAGCTTTGTTATCTAATCACCCTCTGCCCTATCAACCACCTTCCCCTCTGTCCTCTCCCCCACCCTCCCCTCCCCTCCCCTCCCCTCCCTTGCTTAAAACCTAATTCTTTTCTAACCTTTGCCAGTTCTGATGAAAGGTCACAGACCCGAAACTTTAACTTTGTTTCTCTCTCCACAGATGCTGCCAAACCTGCTGAGTTTTTCTAGCACTTTTTGTTTCAGATTTCCAGCATCTGCACTATTTTGCTTTTATATTATTTATTTTAGTTAGAGATACAGCACTGAAACAAGCTCTTTGGGCCACCGAGACTGTGCCGACCAAGAACCACCCATTTATACTAACCCTGCAGTAATCCCATATTCCCTACCACCTACCTACACTAGGAGCAATTTGCAATGGCCAATTTACCTATCAACCTGCAAGTCTTTGGTTGTGGGAGGAAACCGGAGCACCCGGCGAAAACCCACGTGGTCACAGGGAGAACTTGCAAACTCCACACAGGCAGTACCCAGAATCGAACCCGGGTCCCTGGAGCTGTGAGGCTGCGGTGCTAACCACTGCGCCACTGTGCCGCTTCAGAGTATAACTTTGTTATTGTAGAGGCAATATGGATTTGACAAAAGACAAACAAATGTGGTAGTTACAAATGACATTTCTGTTTTGCATTCGATGAGCTTTCGATTGTGATTTGGATGCTTGGTATTTATGTGTTTGTGAAACAGAAGCTGAAAACTGGTCCTCACAACATACAATTATATCTGTGAGAAGAATGCCTATTCCCCCAGTATGCATGCAGACACATAAACTGTGTAATGGATCTTTCTACCTACATGTTACAAACATCCTCCCTTTCACCGTCTGCTGCGACAGATAGAGAATAAAAAACATTCTCATTAAACCAGCAGGAATCAAACACTAGCATCAGACCACAACGCTTATAAGCAAGCTCATACGTTTTAGCCAGTGGCATTCTTGATTCGGTTGACAAGAGTTTTGCAAAAGTGTTCTGCAATGACTCTTGCCTTGAGTATTTCACCACAGCAATCCACTGCATCACCACACCAAAGACTTTCATTCTAGAGGCTTTTAGTGACATGAGGAAAGACCATTGTGAGTCTCTTCCATGGGTGTGTGGAAGTGACAGAGGTGGCAACTGAAAAAGTAATGATAACAGCTGAACAAAGGCGTGTCATGGCCATGGTTGCTGTTCATAGGAATGGAGAAGGCGACTCAGCCCACTCAAGCCTGTTCCACCATTCCGTTAGATCCTGGCTGATCTGTACCTCAACTCTATTTACCCAGCCTTGATTCATGTCTCTTGATACCCTTGCCTAAGAAAACTTTGCCGATCTCAGTCTTGATAATTTCAATTGATCCAGCAGCCGCAGCCTTTTGGGGCTTCCTCATCAGAAGAAATAATTTATTTGTATCTACCCAATGGAATCCTTTTATTATTTTGAACACTTCAATTACATCACCCCTCAGCAGGAATACAAAGCAAGTTTATGAAATCTGTACTGACTGCTCTGCTTCTGATAGCTCCTCTTTCTTAACCCTGAGGGTGGTTGGAATCTGGAACACACTGCCTGAAGGGGTGGTAGAGGTAGAAACCCTCACAACATTTAAGAAGTATTTAGATGAGCACTTGAAACACCATAGCATACAAGGATATGGGACAAGTGCTGGAAAATGGGATTAGAATAGATAGGTGCTTGATGGCTGGCACAGGAATAATGGGCCAAAGGGCCTGTTTCTGTGCTGTATAAGTCTCTGATGCTATGACTCCTGGTCTTCATGCCATGGCTTGTGGCTGCTTTTCATGGAGATGGCAACTAGTGCTGATTTTACAAAATTGTTTTCTTGGTGTAGAACCTCACCGATCAGAATTATGTATCAGGAATTCAGACAGAAGCTCCCCATGATTTTCTACATCTAATGGATGCAAAATAATAAGTGTGCTCCCAAAGCCTCTGGCTGGGAGCACCAATTTGTACAATAAGTCCTACATTATGCAGCATATGGAAAGTCACTAGTATTCTGCCATATTACAAGGCACCAGTGTGAGCCATATCACAGAAATGTTATTTTGGCACACCAAATCTATCCTCGATAACATTTCCACTGCTCGTTTATGTTTCATCATCATCTCTATAGGAAGAATGTGATTGCACTGGAGAGGGTGCAGAGGAGATTCACCAGGATGTTGCCTGGGTGGGAGCATTTTAGCTATAAGCTAGGGTTGTTTTCTTTAGAGCTGAGAAGGCTGAGGGGGGACCTGATTAAGGTATACAAAATTATGATGGGCATATGTAGGGTAGATAGGGAGAAACTTATTCCCTTAGCAGAGGTGTCAATAACCAGGGGGCATAGATTTAAGGTAAGGGGCAGGAGGTTTAGAGGGGATTTGAGGAAAAACTTTTTCACCCAGAGGATGGTTGGAATCTGGAACACACTGCCTGAAGGGGCGGTAGAGGCAGAAACCCTCACAACATTTAAGAAGTATTTAGATGAGCACTTGAAATCCCATAGCATACAAGCCACGGGCCAAGTGCTGGAAAATGGGATTAGAATAGATAAGTGTTTGATGGCTGGCACAGACACGATGGGCTGAAGGGCCTGTTTCTGTGCTGTATAACTCTATGACTCTATGACTCTTTGTTGGGGAGGAGGGTTGATGGGGCTTGGGGATGTAATAGATAATCCTTATCTCTGAGAGCCAACTGTTAAACCTGTTGTTAATCTGGAATCATTGGCGAATAGGCGCAGAGATAAAGTTGAAGGATTGAAGTGGTCAAAGTCCAGATTTGGCCAACTTGGAACAGCACAGCCACGATGAAGTCCTCCAATGCTGCAATACTTTTCAAACCAAACCCAAATGGCAATATGACCTAGAATTCAAATATAAGTAAAACGTTCACAGTCCGTTTTGGCATACAAAATTAGCTTATCTCAAAATGATTTGGTGTGACATCAGCCCCACTGTTTGCGTTGCCTTTATGACTGGTGGAGGATACATGATTCCTTCAGTGAAATCCAGGCAAATTGTTTATTGATATGCAGAACTCTTTAGCAGTGGTCACACGTCATTTGGAAGTTCATTGAGTGGTTTTGTTTTCTGCACATTAAGACCATGGAATGTTGTAGATGTGCTTGAATAGTTATATGGGTGAAGTTGTTGGTGCCCCATATCCTGGAAATGCCACATCTGTCAAAAAAACTCTGTGTGATTTTTTTTCCCTTCCTGCTTCCAAATACTGAATTTATTGTAGGCAGCAGCATGTAAAAAGGCATCTGTGACCATAGTTATGTTTCAATCTAGTGCAAACTTGCCAAGTCTCCTGTTATTGTCTGGAGGACCAAAAAACATCAACACTTTTACCACTACTGGCTGCACTGTTCTTATATTGCTCCTTAGCTGCAGGACTAGTTTAACAAAGTAGAACAATTTATTGCCTGATAGAGGCATATAATGAAAGGTCTGGAATGTGTGCCTATTGGCAGATTATCTCAGTTTGTCAGATTGGTGAGGACTTGGGACATACATTTAAGTTACACAAGTATAGGAATAGGCTAGCTGTTCAGCAAGCCTTCTTTTCCCAGACTAGTGAATCAGTGAACTTTTGTCACGATCATCTAGTTCATGGTTTGTATTAATATTTTAGAGGTCACTTTTCGTTTTGGGGAAATTAAATGTGTAAGGTAATTGAAATTCCAGAATTTAAAAAAAAGGTTGCAGGACCAGCCAAGAGATTTTATTTCAAAGATTTTTCCATTTGTGATTATAAGGACAAAGTTAGAGAGGTGAGAGCCAAAAAACACCAGGTGGGCTCGTTAAGTTGGGAATTGCAGCCAGAAAGTCATGAAAGAGTTGCCCTGTCATTGTTAGCAATATTAATTATTCATGAGGGTATCAGAAATCAAAGAGGTGTTTTGGAGTTGGAGGTAATTAGCTCCAATTGTTATCTGGGACATCCAACAGGTACCATATTGCTATGATGATGTAGGAGGATGCATTTTGGTTAGTTTTTAAAAAATCTCTGTGCTTGCTCATTGACAGTCAGTTAGTCATACAAAGCAGTTGGCTTTGAAGGCAGCTGGACTCAGGAGTAGGAAGGTCATCGGGAGCCAGGGATATTTCTGTTTTGAGTAAGGCCCATGCTCAAGCTGGGAAGTCCAGTTTCATGAGGTGGTGAATGAGTGCTGAAGGGTTTTCTAGCCAGATGCTAGAGGGAGAATTCCCAGGAGATCTCATACCTCGGAAGATAACTGAGAAATTAAGGAAATCGAATTATATTCCTAAGAGCTGTGGTACACTTCGGATTGGTCCCAGGAGAAGTAAATGAACCACCAAGATCCTGTAAAGTATAAGGGAAACTCTTGGAGTGGAATTAAAAGTGAAACGGTTGTGTTCTGTTGAGATTTATAGTATTAAGTATACGTCTTCATGTTCTGTTGAGATTTTAAGTTCAAAGCATAAGCGATTTCAAATTGAAGTGTTGTCAGTAGTGTTTTTGCTTTGTTTAACTCTTTTATAGTAAAGTTTTTTTGTTTAAAATCTTGTGGCATAATTCTTTCAGTAATAACTGGGAGTTTGAATTTCTTTTAAAAAACGTTACTGGTCTCTAACAGGATCATAACAAACTACATTGCCGATCTGTGCTTTAGATGATGACTCTCTGCATCCTTTCATCTGGGACCAGTTCCTGGCAGGGGAAGGGTGTGCATCTTATAAAAGGTAAGTGATTTCCAGTTAACATAACCACGGTCAATGTTGGCTCCTGGACTGCTTTCAATCACCTGAGGGGGTCAGAGAGGAATTTATTTTTCCTTTTTAGATCTGTGGTTCCTTTTTCTGTTTTTCTGTCTCTTTTAGGAGGCTACATTTCCTAATGCTGGGTGGTTGAAAGTATCTAGTCATGATGCTTCACGCATAAGGATTGTGGAACAGGCTTGATGGACCCGTTGGTCTTGACCGTTATTGTGATGTCTTCATGGTTTTGGATCTCCTGGTGATACAATCCATTCTCAGGTAGTACTTCTCATGAAAGTTAAGGCAATGATGCCTGGGGATTGTATCATGTCAGGTTGGTCCTCATTCTATGGCCTTGGTTAACTTTGGCCCTCCTGTGCTGCTGTCACCCATCGTCTTCTTTCTATTCCTACAACATATCCAGAAAGGTGAGACTTCCTTATGCACACATGCTGCTCAGTGAGCTAAAACATTTGAATCACTCGCTATAATATCTCCTTCTTCACTTCTGTTGACTCACTCTGCTGCCTAAATGCCACCTTTCATTAATGCACTGCTAGCTGGAAGGCAAGCATGAGCAAATTTGGTGGTTGCCTGTAATTGATGCTTAGCAAGTCAAAAAAAACCACCAGAGTTTGTACATTAACATAGATGAAATTACGTTACTTGCCAGGGGATTTTAAGAGCATGACTAAAATTTAGTGAACTCCCTATTACTGCTAATTCACAAAATTGCTACACCTTAAGATACAGTTGGCATAAATTAGCTTTGAAATGCAAAGCAATTGCACCCTTTAGCTTGACCAATGTCTTTCTTTCTTTTGGGCCTCCTTATCTCGAGAGACAATGGATACGCGCCTGGAGGTGGTCAGTGGTTTGTGAAGCAGCGCCTGGAGTGGCTATAAAGGCCAATTCTGGAGTGACAGGCTCTTCCACAGGTGCTGCAGAGAAATTTGTTTGTTGGGGCTGTTGCACAGTTGGCTCTCCCCTTGCGCCTCTGTCTTTTTTCCTGCCAACTACTAAGTCTCTTCGACTCGCCACAATTTAGCCCTGTCTTTATGGCTGCCCGCCAGCTCTGGCGAATGCTGGCAACTGACTCCCACGACTTGTGATCAATGTCACACGATTTCATGTCGCGTTTGCAGACGTCTTTATAACGGAGACATGGACGGCCGGTGGGTCTGATACCAGTGGCGAGCTCGCTGTACAATGTGTCTTTGGGGATCCTGCCATCTTCCATGCGGCTCACATGGCCAAGCCATCTCAAGCGCCGCTGACTCAGTAGTGTGTATAAGCTGGGGATGTTGGCCGCTTCAAGGACTTCTGTGTTGGAGATATAGTCCTGCCACCTGATGCCAAGTATTCTCCGAAGGCAGCGAAGATGGAATGAATTGAGACGTCGCTCTTGGCTGGCATACGTTGTCCAGGCCTCGCTGCCGTAGAGCAAGGTACTGAGGACACAGGCCTGATACACTCGGACTTTTGTGTTCCGTGTCAGTGCGCCATTTTCCCACACTCTCTTGGCCAGTCTGAACATAGCAGTGGAAGCCTTACCCATGCGCTTGTTGATTTCTGCATCTAGAGACAGGTTACTGGTGATAGTTGAGCCTAGGTAGGTGAACTCTTGAACCACTTCCAGAGCGTGGTCGCCAATATTGATGGATGGAGCATTTCTGACATCCTGCCCCATGATGTTCGTTTTCTTGAGGCTGATGGTTAGGCCAAATTCATTGCAGGCAGACGCAAACCTGTCGATGAGACTCTGCAGGCATTCTTCAGTGTGAGATGTTAAAGCAGCATCGTCAGCAAAGAGGAGTTCTCTGATGAGGACTTTCCGTACTTTGGACTTCGCTCTTAGACGGGCAAGGTTGAACAACCTGCCCCCTGATCTTGTGTGGAGGAAAATTCCTTCTTCAGAGGATTTGAACGCATGTGAAAGCAGCAGGGAGAAGAAAATCCCAAAAAGTGTGGGTGCGAGAACACAGCCCTGTTTCACACCACTCAGGATAGGAAAGGGCTCTGATGAGGAGCCACCATGTTGAATTGTGCCTTTCATATTGTCATGGAATGAGGTGATGATACTTAGTAGCTTTGGTGGACATCCGATCTTTTCTAGTAGTCTGAAGAGACCACGTCTGCTGACGAGGTCAAAGGCTTTGGTGAGATCAATGAAAGCAATGTAGAGGGGCATCTGTTGTTCACGGCATTTCTCCTGTATCTGACGAAGGGAGAACAGCATGTCAATAGTCGATCTCTCTGCACGAAAGCCACACTGTGCCTCAGGGTAGACGCGCTCGGCCAGCTTCTGGAGCCTGTTCAGAGCGACTCGAGCAAAGACTTTCCCCACTTGACCAATATGGAGAAATTATTACATGGAAAATTGCTGGGAAAGAAATATGTGTTGCAGTTTTATGGGAGAACACATTAAAGCACCAACAGACTGTAACATTTTGCCAAAGTTTCTACTTTTTTCCTGTTTTTGTTCTACTTAAAGTCTCTCAGTATTACACACAGTATTAGTTAAGAGGAATGGTATCAAACTTGCTCCTGGTCTTCTGCTAATGTTGATGTATACATGACTACAAATAATAACTACCAGCATTATTACTTATAACATTTGCATTTATATAGCTACGTATCACATCAAAATGGCTCAAAGTCCTTGCAGCAACTCATTTCTTTTGAAATATAATGATTGCTATTATGTACACAGTGGGAGGGTACATAAAATAAGCCTATGGGTGGCTGCTGTGAGATTATCTCTCCCCACTTGTGGGCAGATAGCTGACCTACATTCAGTACATCCCACGATGGCATGGCCCAAATGTGGAACGGACTGGGGAATCGCAGGAGTAGACACAATACCTAACCACTCCAACATGTTATGCCACGGTGCCTCTCTATTATTATAACTTTGCATAAAAAAACAGAAAACCAAGAAGCAAGACTGACTTTTAGCTTTACCAAGGTCAGGATTTAAGTTCTGTTAACCTGCAAGAGGACTGAGACAATACAGTAGCACTGTTCCAGAAAAGAGATGATTGGATGGTGGATAGTGGTCAGCAGTTAGATCTGTGTATTTCTCTTTATGAAGAAACATTCTATCATTACTGCTTGAAGGAAGAGTGAAATTAGAAACCTGTTGGCTGCTAGATACTTACTATGTCACCAGGTCAAAACTCACAAGACTACTGGTAATAATACTCTGACCAATTACTGCTAGCAATAAAATCTGTCTCATTGTATTTGAAATCGATGAACATTTTGAAAGTGGATACTCTGTATTACATAAACAAATTAATGTCACATGATAACTCCCACACAGCTAATCAAATTATCAAATAATATATTTCTCAGCTGCTATTCCCATGTAAAATCCAATGAACTGAAATCTATCACTTCAGTTCAAATCACGTGGGACAACAGTACAATTCAAATCGCATGGTCTCACTGCAAAAACCTGTTGCCTGTCCCTGGTAGCTAGAAATCTTGCTGCTAGCAAAATAAACAAACAAGCTTTCTGTTATATATAACATAGAATAACAAGACTGGATTATGTTTCAGGGATGTAACACGTCTCAAGGTTGAAATCACATTGATAATTCACTTTCAGTGTTGCTTCTGAGCTTTGCAACATCATTTTATCCCCTAATGCACACCTGCCTGCATAAAAGCCAACTTATTTGTTGTCCTACAGGTAACACTAGACCAAAATCATTTCTAAATATGTTTTTATTAAACTTTTCAAAACCACTTCTCAGATGTTAATACCTTCAAGTGCACTGAAACAGAAAGACAAGAGGAAAGCATTACTGTAGAAATTACAGTGAGCATTGTAATTGTTCAAACACTTAACATGCTCATATCAAATTCTTCAGGCATCTATTTTTACAGAGACATTAACCCATTTATTTTAGGTCAGTTACTAGTAGAGAGAGGACTTGATATGAATGTGTTAAGTACAACAACATCACTCATAATTATTTCCAGGCTATTCCTTCATTTAGAATAGTTAAATGTCAACTGTTCAAAAGTATTTCTTGTATACTGTACAATATTAGGATAATATTATGTAGATCACACATTTCTCATTGATGTGCATATTAATAGTTCTTGTTAAGTGCTACGATAACATATGGATACCTTTTACTCAGCTGAAATGTGCAATGAACTCATGTGATCTGAGGCAGAATAAATTTGTGGTTTCTTCATTCAACTCTCAAAGATAAAGCAAGGTTATATATTTAATTAACCACATGGAAATTAGCAGTTGCATTAGTTAATTACTTCCTGCCTTGTAGAGTATGTAAAGGTCATATTGAAATGATTCACTTCCGTTACTGGATTCATAACTGAGCAGCTATTCCTAACATTGTGTGAAACAGAAAGGTATCAACTTGCAACTACATCTCTCAGAATTCCGCTAGAAAGAAATGTAACAACAAAAGCTTTCTCTTGGGTATGCTATTCTTATCCCCTGCTTGTAATTCTAGCCTCCTGAAGACATCTTATCCAGCATACATTGTATTGCAATATTTCTATCTAATATGTATGAATGTGCAGCATTATGCTTTCAGAATAACAAAATGGTGACTTATGGAAAAGCAAAATACTGCGGATACTGGAAATCTGAAAGAAAAACAGAAAATGCTGGAAATACTCTGCAGGTCTGGCAGCATCTGTGGAGAGAAACAGAGTTAATGGGCTGCATTTTACCAATGACGTCGGGCTCCGTGGCAGGGTTGGGGGAGCTGAAGCTTGCTCCGGCGGAGGCCAATGCCGGGAGGGCCCAGCCTGATCTTCCTAGCGGTAGCGAGGCTCCATGGAGGCCTCCCCACCACTGGGCGACAGGACCTGGATTTAAGTATTTAAATTACTGACATGCTTAAATTCAAATCAACTTGCCTTAAATCTTCTGGGCCTGCTGTGATTTTCAGCGTGGCAGCCGGCACTCCCAAGCCTTCAATTCCCCGTCCGGGGAGAGCCGGAGTTAGAATAGTGGGGAGGGTGGAGGAATTAAGATTTTCAGTGTGGCCGGGGGGGTGGGGGGGGGGGGGGGCGGGGTGGAACTGCATACTGCATGCAGCGAATGGTGGGAAGGGATGAAAATTGTGCAGTCTGGGGGTGGGGGAGAAGGTCAGATTTAAAAGGCAAATGTATTTAGGGGCAAGGGCAAATAGTTAATGTAATTGTTATTGGGGTGGGGGTGGGGGTGGGAAAGGGGCATTAGAAATTTATTGCATAAATTTTGGGGGGGATAATACTTTAAAAATTCAAATTGACCAGCAGGGCTGGCTGCCCTTTTAAAATGGCAGCTGATGCCTTTGCCGGGGACGGAAAGCCTGCCCCCTTCACGTGATTGGGGGTGGGGGGAACGGGCTGTCCTGGCTATTTAAATGCGCCGCCACGCAGGAGATCGCAGTGCCTCTTTGGCGTGCCATTTTTTTGGCTCATCGGCGAGATCGGCAGCTCGTTATTAAAATCCAGCCCAACATTTCAGATTGATCAGTACTGACTATGCCAGAAAATTCAATTTTAACACTGCCAGAGGTGGCAATGGCATTCCCAATTTATTACAACCACTTTTTGGACAATCATCAGACAGTTATCAATACAGCTGAAATTTTATACCATTGTCAACCAGTTAAAATGACAAAAGTGGTACATTATTGTAACCAGCAGGATAATGAGTAATGATAATGAGTTCTAATGAAAGGTCATCGACCTGAAATGTTAACTCTGTTTCTCTCTCCACAGATGCTGCCTGATCTGCTGAGTGTTTCCAGCATTTTCTGTTTTTATTTGGTGACTTATGTATGCTATTTGTGAATGGCAGTTGGTTAACAATGCAGCAAGTTGCTCTTTATTAAGAAACAAAGATGAAGGGCCTTGGCCCTTGAAAAGATGAAAAGAGAAATGTGAGAAATTAGCAAGTAGAGAATAATTGACGCTAAGCTTCAATTTTAAAAGTCTGTGATTATCGCAGACACATATTCTGTAGGTACAGAATTGTACCAGTTTTCTCATTTTCACTATTTGACAGTGGTATAAAATTTCAGATATATTGATAACCCATGATTATCCAACAACTGGTTGTAATGAATTGAGAATACCACTGCCATGTTTGGCAAAGTTAAAATGCAATTTTCTAGCATAATAATGTGATGAGCAGAATTGTGCACAAAATGGGACAGTAGCAAGAGGTGTTTGACAGAAAATGAAATAGCTACTCTTCCTTGAAGGGAAATATGCAAAACTTCTTTTACCTCCCGATTAGGCCACGTGTTTATGGGCGTTCCCAAACGGAAACCGCTTTCTTAGGCTGCATGTTGTGTTTGTTTACGGTCTTGTTTTTAAAAAATATTCAGTCTACAGCTGCATAAATTCCATTGCTTATTTTTTGTCGGAGCTAACCATGCAGAAGCTATGACATTGATGTGTGAGTTCATCATTATTGCATGATATTAACCTTTATCTCAGCAGCAAGTTTGAGAACAATTGTTTCCTTGGGCCAAATCATTTTATTTATTTTTGGTTTAGATAATGCTAAATTAAAATAAACATTAGTGTTACATTAATAAAGCTACTAAAATATCAGGACTATTGACCTTATTTTATTACATTTAAATGCTTTAGCTATTTTTTTGTCCTTATATTCATCCTTTCTTCTTTCTTGTACTCTCTATTTATCTTACCTATATTTTTACTATTTTCCACCTCTTGTCACTTTTTTGGTATGAATTTTAATTCTGAAATCTGTTAGGTTCATTCTTTCTTCTGTGTCTCTGCTCCCAACATCCTTTTGGGAGCAACTATATATGCCAGTATTAGCAGAATTTACCAGCTAATTAAATCTTGGATTATAGAACCAGCCATGGTTCCATCACAGATGCAATTAAGTCAGTCTTCACAAAAGTGGGCAAAAATAATGTCTAAAGCACTGCTTGCTGGCAATGACTATGCTCACCCTCAGTATGTGGTGGATTAACAGTCTAAGTTTGGTGTTTCGTTCATTCAATTTGAACAATAACACTGATTTGTGAATGTCTGAACAGTGGCTGCCAACAAAAGATTATTTTTAAAAGCAAAATGTCAAAAATAATTGCTGTGTAATAAAAAAAACATATTTGCTGCATTTGTTTTGCCAGGACAATCTGAGGTATCTGATAGAACCAGAATGTGAGGAAATCGGAATACTGCCTGGGAACAAGTTCGCTGTATTTTACTTATTCTTTTGTGTAAGTTAAGTTAGCAAATTCTAGAAGAGGCAATAATATATGGGTCTGGAATTACATTTTTGGGTGTTAGAAATGGCCAGATTTTAACTTCCTCACTTGGGCTGGAGCATTTCAGCTATGAAGAGAGACTGAAAAGGCTAGGGTTGTTTTCCTTAGAGCAGAGAAGACTGAGGGGGGACATGATTGAGGTATACAGAATTATGAGAGGCATTGATAGATTAGATAGGAAGAAACCTATTCCCTTAGCGGAGGGGTCAATAATTAGGGGGCATAGATTTAAGGTAAGGGGCAGGAAGTTTAGAGAGGATTTGAGGAAAAATGTTTTCACCCAGAGGGTGGTTGGAATGTGGAACGCACTGCCTGAAGAGGTGGTAGAGGCAGGAACCATCACAACATTCAAGAAGTATTTAAATGAGCAGTTGAAATCCCATAGCATCCAAGGCTACAGGCCAAGTGCTGGAAAATGGGATTAGAATAGGTAGGTGCTTGATGGCCAGCACTGACACGATGGGCCGAAGGGCCTGTTTCTGTGCTCTATGGCTCTATGACCTGGTGGAAACTGGCCACAGGGGCAGTAAAAATAACGGTGTCAGTTACCCCACCAATCCTGCTTCCTTCCCAGCGTGTCCCCACATTAATCTGCTCTTTTGAAAAATCTATTTTAATCTTTTCTTATCAAAGATGATCGTTGCCTGCCATTTGGCAGCCCAAATCTGGCTGTTGTCCAGGTTCTGCTATAGATTAGTATGGGCTGCATCATTATAAAAGGAGTTCAAAATGGAGCTGAACACTGTGGAGTCATCAGTGAACAGTATCAGTTGTGACTTTATGTTAAATGGAAACTCATTGATGAAGCAGCTGAAGATGATCAGAAGCATTTTCCTGAGGAAAACTTGTGGTGATGTCTTGGGGCTGCACCAATTGGCTTGCAATAACAATGAACATCTTCCTGTGTATCAGAAATGACTCCAACTACTGAATGGTTTGCCAATTAAATCTCATTGCCCTACTCCAGCAAGTGTTTATTGGTGCCGTACCTGAGTGAATGCTGTATTGATGTCGAGGCTGTTACTCACAGATCTCCTCAGTTCTTGTAGCCATGTTTGATCAAGGCTGAGACATGAAGCTGAGTGATTCTCCTGGAACCAGAACAAAGATTGGTGAGTAGGGGGTAACTTGATGGCACTGTTCATAAATTCTTCCAAAACTTTGCTGATGATTAAGGGAAGGTTGTTATTAGCAGTAATTGACCAGGTTAGATTGGTCTAACTTTTTCTCAATAAGACATACCTGGCAATTTCCACACTGGTGAGTAAATGACAATGTCATAGTTGCACTGGAATAACTTGGGTCAACTTGCTCTGGTACGCAGGTTTTCAGCACCAGCCAAGAAGTTCTAGGTCCCACAGCCTCCATTGTGTCCAGTGTAATCAGCCACTTCTTAAGGTCACATGGAACAAACCAGATTGGGTAGGCATTGGTATCTAAGGTGATGAGGTCCTCGGGAGGTGGCTGAGTAGGATCAATCCATTGGCTGTTGATACTTACAAGCATTTCTGCCTTGTCTCTTTCATTCACATGGTTAAGAATGGGGATATTCATGGAACTCCTACTCCTTAGTAACTTGATTGATCACCACTATTCTTGACTGAATGTGGTAGGACTACTCAATTTTGCTCTGATTCATTAGTTTTGCGATCACTAATTCTTTGTTTTAATTCCTTCATGGGATGTGAACATCATTGGCAAGGCCAGCATTTATTGCTTATCCTAATTGCCGATGAGAAGGTGGTGGTGAGCCGCCTTCTTGAACCACTGCAGTCCATGTGGTGTAGCTACACCCACAATGCTGTTAGGGGTGGAGTTCAAGAACTTTGACCCAGCCACAATGAAGGAATGGTGATATAATTCCAAGTCAGGATGGTGTGGGTCTTGGAGGGAAATTTGCAGGTGGTAATGTTCCCATGCGCTTGCTGCCCTTGTTCTTCTAGGTGGTAGAGGTCGCGGGTTTGGAAGGTGCTGTCGAAGAAATGTTTGCAAGTTGCTGCAATGCATCTTGTAGATGATACACACTGTTGTCACTGCGGATCAGTTGGCGGAGGGAGTGAATGTTTAAGTTTGTGGATGGGGTGCCAATTAAGTGGCTGCTTTGTCCTGGATGGGGTCAAGTTTATTGAGTGTTGTTGGAGTGGCACTCATCCAAGCAAGTGAGGAATATCTATCATACGCCTGACTTGTGCCTTGTAGATGGTGGACAGGCTTTGGGGAGTTAGGAGTTGGGTTACTCGCCACAGAATTCCCAGCTTCTTACATAATCTTGTAGCCAAAGTACTTATGTGGTGGGTCCAGTTAAGTTTCTGATCACAAGTCTTCAGCAGTACAGCACTATCTGTAACCTGCAACCTTTCATATTGCACATACCAGTAATCATGCTACATCATTCTAAGGTATGCCCAGTGCTGTTCTTGGAATGCCCTGCTACATCCTCTTTAAATCAAGATTAATCTCCTGGCTTGATGGTGTTGAAGAAGTTAGGGAGGTGGTGGACAATCAAGTTAAAGATTGTGATGATGGAAAGTTCTGCTGATATTGATTTTCCACAGTGCCTCAAGTATGACCAGTTTGGGACTGCTAGATCTGTTTTTAGTCTGTCCCAATTAGTACAGTTGTAATGCCAGACTAACCTATGAAGGGTATCCTGAGTATGAAGACTAGACTGTGTGGTAGTCACTGCTACTAATCATGGACAAATGTGTCTGAAAATGATAGGTTGCTGAGGAGGGCATTGAGTAAGTTATTCTCTTGTATTGGTTCCCTCGGCACCTGATCCTGGCCTAGCTAGGTCCACTCAAGGGGGGTTATCAAAATCCTTGCCCAAAGTACATTCAGAGCCATTGTTTCACTTAGCATTTCCTCCAAGTGGTGCTTAGCATTGAGGAATACTCATTCATCAGGGTGCATGATGGTATCAGAAAGGGTGAAGAAAGGATTAATGAGAATAGTTCCAGGGATGACAAGCTTCGGTTTAGATTGGAAAAGCTTGGGCTGTTCTCCTTGGAGAAGAGAAGGTTAGATAGAGGCATTCTAAATGATGAGGAGTCTGAATAGTTTAGATAGGGAGAAACCGTCCCCATTGACAGAAGGATCGAGAACCAGAGGACACGATTTAATGTGATTGGCAGAGGTAACAACGGCAACATGAGGAAAAACATTTATTACACAGAAAGTAGTTAGGATTTAGAATGGACTGCCTGAGATTGGGATGAAGGCAGATTCAACTGAGGCTTTCAAAACAGAATTGGATAATTAACTAAAGAGAAAAAAATTTGCAGGGCTACTGAGAAAAGGCAGGAAAATGGCACTAGGTGCCTTGTTCTTGCAGAGAGCCAGCACAGACACGATGAGGCCTGTGATGTAACCATTCTTTGATTCTATGATTCAATGATTCTATGATCTGTTATGGGAAGAAATCCATGGTAATCAGGAAGAGAAGATTTCTTTGGTCTCTTCTGAGCTGAGATTTCAAAAGATCCAGAGTCAATATTAAGGTTGTTAACAGGTCATGCCCAACAAACCATCCCTCTGCTGATGCATCAAGATATCCCAGAGATGGTGGTGAAGGAGTCTGGGTTGCAGGCTGCTAGATATGAACTATGAGTATGGCTATGTTAGGATGCTGTGCAATTAATCTGTAGGATAGCTATCCCAATTTGGTTACTAATGCCTAGATCTTGGTGAAGAGGACTGCAGGCCATTTAGGCTTGTGTTGATGCACAGATCCTTAGCTTGATAGGTCTGTCTGATGTTTCTCTAATTGCTGTGTTCTGTAGCATTTGCTATGAAATCTCACAGGACATTAAGAGTAAACTATGTATTGTGGAGTCATATGCAGGCCATACCAGATTTGCTCCCAAAGAAATCCAATAGGGAATTCCAGAGAAATTTCTTTATCCAATGTTACAGCCAGGTGAGGAGGAGATCTCAGGCTCCCCTTTTGCCATTTCTCTGGTTTGACCACAACAGGGTTTATCTTTTTTAACACAGTGACTGAACTTACCACCTCAGTGAGTGCTTGCTTCTGTTCCTCTAATGTAATTCCAAAAGAACCAATCAGACAGGTTTTCTTGAGTTTAACAAGAAAGATGTAAGTTTCTTACTCTTAACACTCTAAACCAATTAAAGTTACTAAAAAAATAAGCTACACATTCACACACACATTCACACGAGGGTCACACACATATACATAGATTAGAGAGAAAACAGCTTTGGTGGTTGGAGCAGAGTACGGAATAAATGGAATTAAAATACAGTTTTAAATCTCAATTGAAGTTGTATTCCTGAAGTCTTCGCTGGACCACGTGCGTGGTGGTGGACTTGCTTTTCTCAGGGCTCCTGAAGGCAGAAGAGGGGTTCGATTCTTGTCCCATAGTTTCTGGCTGTGGCAGTCTATAGGATTGAGGGAGGGGATTTCAGTTGCAGCCAGCTCTTCTCTTGATATTTACTGGAGGAAGTGTGGATGGCTTTTTAGTTACATCTGTCTGCTTTCTGTGTGACAAAGCTTACAGTCTCTCCAGAGCTATGCAGGCAGTCACCAACTCAGATACTGACACTGCACATAATTTAAGGGACAGGATAGAGGTGGGATCTGCATATGGTGAGACACCAGGCACAAGTGCACTGGATCTAGGGCTGGAGGAAAGGATAACACATGAGCCAGCTCACTGGAGGGTGAGGTCGCACATTAGTTATGCTGCATAGGACTTTGATGTGACAGGCTACAGAAGAAGGCTGTTGGGTGTGCACACCCAAATGCTTGGTCCACTAGGAAGCCTGCTGGAATGCCTACATGTAATGTCAAGGAACATGGATCAGTCCAGCACCAACTAGGCAAACACTTAGCGCAGAGCTGGAGTCCATCCTTTCCAACTTGGAATGGGTGGCCACATTCATCAAGACATCTGTGGAGCCTACCATGCCACAGTATCTGATAGCCAATGTCTCAGCTTCCATTGCAGCACAGAAATATCCACCCAACCAATGCTGAGGTGGAAGCTCAGGCTGCAATCTCAACATGCCGCCATGGAAGCTCAGACTGCTGTCATGATGACTAGGAATGCCAGTATGCAAAGGTTTTTTTAGGGAGCCACAGAACTCCAGCAATCTGTCCTCCAACAGATTACTAGGATTGCTGAGGCTCTACCCTGAGAGAGTGATAGTGGCACCCCCCATGGTGTACGAACCTGCTGTCCTTTCTCAGGATGACAGCATTCATCCTCCTACCCCTTTTACTCCACCTTAATGCTGCCTGACAGCTAATCATCCCAGACAGCTGCAGACCGTAATGAGATTGTGCAGTCTGCAGCGGGGCTTTCTAGGCCCAGAGCTGCTCGAAGTTGCCCTTCAAGGCCATCTGCAGTCTTCGCAACTGAAAGTCCATCACCCATGCTGTAGCCACTGGGGAAGTACTGAGTCAGAGCACTAGGACAGGCAAAGGCACATGGAAGAGGCACTAAGGGAATGAACAAGGATGATTAGTTTCATTTTGTATGTACTATGGCACTATTTAATTAAAAAAATAATTGGACTGAATGTGTATTTTATGGTGGTGTTTAAGTTGCATTTTGGCCAAGAAGGTGATGTGGTAGTAATAAAGGGAAGGTAAGGAACATGGGACTGTTGGGGAATGGCGAATTGGGGTTGAGGTTACTAGTATCACGCAACAATTACTTGTTCATGTAGATTCTAGGCAGTAATGGGCTGTCTAATTTGTAACCCCTCTTCTTCCTCCTCTGTGCTTCCTCCTCCACCTCCTTCCCTTCCTCCTACTTGTGTTCATGTTCCTCAGCTTCTTGCCTGATAGCTGGTGGAAAGGAAAAACAATAAATGCTGGAAATACTCAGCAGGTCTGGCAGCATCTGTGGAGAGAGAAGCAGAGTTAACGTTTCAGGTCAGTGACCCTTCTTCAGAACTGGTAAATATTAAAAATGTAAAAGGTTATAAGCAAGTAACGTGGAGGTGGGGCAAGAGATAACAAAGGAGAAGGTGTAGATAGGACAAGGTCACAGAATAGCTGACCAGAAGGTCATGGAGTGAAGATATGTTAATGGTAGGTTGAAAGACAAAGCATAGGTGCAGACAGGGTGTTAACGGACTGAAAATTGAACAGCCGCAAGTCCAAACATGAAACAAACAATGGGTAAGCAAACTGAATAAACTAAGATGAAATAAAATAAAAACAAAAAAAATTAAGAAAGGAAAAAAAAAAATAAAAAAATAACTAAAAATAAAAGTAAAATGGGGGGCCCGTCATGCTCTGAAATTATTGAACTCAATGTTCAGTCCGGCAGGCTGTAGTGTGCCAAATCGGTAAATATGATGCTGTTCCTCAAGCTTGCGTTGATGTTCACTGGAACACTGCAGCAATCCCAGGACAGAGAGGTGAGCATGAGAGCAGGGGGGAGTGTTGAAATGGCATTTACCGATTAGGCACGCTACAGCCTGCCGGACTGAACATTGAGTTCAATAATTTCAGCGCATGATGGCCCCACCCCTCCTCCATTTTACTTTTATTTTTATTTTATTTTCCCTTTTTTAAAACATTTTTTTTGCGTTTATTTTATTTTATTTCCTCTTAGTTTGCTTACCCACTGTTTTTTTCATATTTGTACTTGCAGCTGTTCAATTTTCAGTCCATTAACATCCTTTCTGTACTAATGCTTTGTCTTTCAACACACCATTAACATATCTTTGCTCCATGACCTTCTGGTCAGCTATTCTGTGACCTTGTCCTATCTACACCTTCTCCTTTGTTATCTCTTGCCCCACCCCCACTTTACTTGCTTATAACCTTTTACATTTCTAATATTTGCCAGTTCTGAAGAAGGGTCACTGACCTGAAACGTTAGCTCTGCTTCTCTCTCCACAGATGCTGCCAGACCTGCTGAGTGTTTCCAGCATTTATTGTTTTTATTTCAGATTCCAGCATCCGCAGTGTTTTGCTTTTAAGTTTGTGGAAAGGGCTGTTCCCTCATGATAGTAAGGTTGTGCAGCATGTGACATACCATGACAAATCTTGAGGCCCATTCAGTTGAGTACTGCTGGACTCCTCCAAAACAGTCAAGGCAGTAGAAGCATTGCTTGAGGATGCCAATGGTCAGCTCTAACTGATTCCTTGTGATAGCATGACTCTTGTTGCGTACCTCCTGTGCACATGTGCATGGGCTCTGCCTTGGAATCATGAGCTATGTCATGGGTGGATAACCCATGTCGCCCAACAGCCACCCTTTGGTATGCGGTGATGATTGAAATACAGATGGCACATTGAACTGCCGCAGAATGAAGGCATTGTGACTGCTGCCAGGATACCAGGGATTGACCTTGTGATGGAAACCACACCAGCAAAATTGAAAAATATTAATTTTGTCATATGGAACACTATTTGAACGTTTACTGAACATTGAACATAACTTGTTTAAAAAGGCCACAGAAATAAACAGCAGAAACATGACTGCACATTTGCATTCTGAGAGACAGTTGCATAGAGAGACAAAGAACATAGAACATAGAAGATTACAGCGCAGTACAGGCCCTTCGGCCCTCGATGTTGCGGCGACCTGTGAAACCATCTGACCTACACTATTCCATTTTCATCCATATGTCTATCCAATGACCACTTAAATGCCCTTAAAGTTGGCGAGTCTACTACTGTTGCAGGCAGGGCGTTCCACGCCCCTACTACTCTCTGAGTAAAGAAACTACCTCTGACATCTGTCCTATATCTATCACTCCTCAACTTAAAGCTATGTCCCCTCGTGTTTGCCATCACCATCCGAGGAAAAAAACTCTCACTATCCACCCTATCTAACATGTCTCTATTAAGTCACCTCTCCTCCTCCTTCTCTCTAACGAAAACAACCTCAAGTCCCTCAGCCTTTCCTCGTAAGACCTTCCCTCCATACCATGCAACATCCTAGTAAATCTCCTCTGCACCCTTTCCAAAGCTTCCACATCCTTCCTATAATGCGGTGACCAGAACTGCACGCAATACTCCAGGTGCGGCCTCACCAGAGTTTTGTACAGCTGCAGCATGACCTCGTGGCTCCGAAACTCGATCCCCCTACTAATAAAAGCTAACACACCATATGCCTTCTTAACAGCCCTATTAACCTGGGTGGCAACTTTCAGGGATTTATGTACCTGGACACCAAGATCTCTCTGCTCATCTACACTACCAAGAATCTTCCCATTCGCCCAGTACTCTGCATTCCTGTTACTCCTTCCAAAGTGAATCACCTCACACTTTTCCGCATTAAACTCCATTTGCCATCTCTCAGCCCAGCTCGGCAGCCTATCTATGTCCCTCTGTAACCTACAACATCCTTCGGCACTATCCACAACTCCACCGACCTTCGTGTCATCCGCAAATTTACTAACCCACCCTTCTACACCCTCATCCAGGTCATTTATAAAAATGACAAACAGCAGTGGCCCCAAAACAGATCCTTGCGGTACACCACTAGTAACTAAACTCCAGGATGAACATTTGCCATCAACCACCACCCTCTATCTTTCAGCTAGCCAATTTCTGATCCAAAGCACTAAATTACCTTCAATCCCATACTTCTGTATTTTCTGCAATAGCCTACCGTGGGGAACCTTATCAAACGCCTTACTGAAATCCATATACACCACATCCACGGCTTTACCCTCATCCACCTGTTTGGTCACCTTCTCAAAAAACTCCATAAGGTTTGTGAGGCACGACCTACCCTTCACAAAACCGTGCTGACTATCGCAAATGAACTTATTCTTTTCAAGATGATTATAAATCCTATCTCTTATAACCTTTTCCAACATTTTACCCACAACCGAAGTAAGGCTCACAGGTCTATAATTACCAGGGCTGTCTGTACTCCCCTTCTTGAACAAGGGGACAACATTTGCTATCCTCCAGTCTTCCGGCACTATTCCTGTCGACAATGACGACATAAAGATCAAGGACAAAGGCTCTGTAATCTCCTCCCTGGCTTCCCAGAGAATCCTAGGATAAATCCCATCTGGCCCAGGGGACTTATCTATTTTCACACTTTCCAAAATTGATAACACCTCCTCCTTGTGAACCTCAATCCCATCTAGCCTAGTAGTCTGTATCTCAGTATTCTCCTCGACAACATTTTCTTTCTCTACTGTAAATACTGACGAAAAATATTCATTTAACGCTTCCCCTATCTCCTCTGATTCCACACACAACTTCCCACTACTATCCTTGATTGGCCCTAATCTAACTCTAGTCATTCTTTTATTCCTGATATATCTATAGAAAGCCTTAGGGTTTTCCTTGATCCTATCCGCCAATGACTTCTCGTGTCCTCTCCTTGCTCTTCTTAGCTCTCCCTTTAGATCCTTCCTGGCTAGCTTGTAACTCTCAAGCGCCCTAACTGAGCCTTCACGTCTCATTCTAACATAAGCCTTCTTCTTCCTCTTGACAAGCGCTTCAACTTCTTTAGTAAACCACGGCTCCCTCGCTCGACAACTTCCTCCCTGCCTGACAGGTACATACTTATCAAGGACACGTAGTAGCTGCTCCTTGAATAAGCTCCACATTTCGATTGTGCCCATCCCCTGCAGTTTCCTTCCCCATCCTACGCATCCTAAATCTTGCCTAATCGCATCATAATTTCCTTTCCCCCAGCTATAATTTTTGCCCTGCGGTATATACCTGTCCCTGCCCATCGCTAAGGTAAACCTAACCGAATTGTGATCACTATCACCAAAGTGCTCACCTACATCTAAATCTAACACCTGGCCGGGTTCATTACCCAGTACCAAATCTAATGTGGCATCGCCCCTGGTTGGCCTGTCTACATACTGTGTCAGAAAACCCTCCTGCACACACTGGACAAAAACTGACCCATCTAAAGTACTCGAACTATAGTATTTCCAGTCAATATTTGGAAAGTTAAAGTCCCCCATAAAAACTACCCTGTTACTCTCGCTCCTGTCGAGAATCATCTTCGCTATCCTTTCCTCTACATCTCTGGAACTATTCGGAGGTCAATAGAAAACTCCCAACATGGTGACCTCTCCTCTCCTGTTTCTAACCTCGGCCCATACTACCTCAGTAGACGAGTCCTCAAACGTCCTTTCTGCCGCCGTAATACTCTCCTTGATTAACAATGCCACCCCCCCCCCCTCTTTTACCATCTTCATGGAGTGCTCCCTGATTCAATTAACAAGATGGGTTTTTGCCAATAGTGATTATCGAAAGACATTGACTGTGTAAGAGCCAGCACTCCACCCCCTCCCACAATCCCCACCCCCACCATGTGTGTCTGGTAAACTTTGAAGAATCAACAATGCTTGCAGAAGAGCTGGTCACATGACTTACCTGCTGGCCAAACTGGAAACTGTTTTTGAATTGTGCCTCACGGAAAGGTTTGGGGCAGACTGTAATTGAACTTAAAGATAAAAGTACCCCCCTCTCTCTGCCTTTCTTGCCAGCAAAATTCAAGGGACCCATGGAAGCAGCTTAAGAGGACTTCTTCAGCCTTCTGGTACCATTGAAACAAGTTTGAAAGTATGCACTGGGCCCCAATGAGAACTGCAATACTTAACTCCAATCAAAGTCTTTACATCCAAACCAAAGACAGTAACTGAATTCAGTTTACTGCTCCAAACTACCCCCCCTCTCTATTCTTTCTCCCCCTCTGTATCTATTTGTGTGTGTGTTTATTGTGTATGCATGGTTGTGTCGGGTATGTTTAGTAACTTTAACTGAGTTAGAGTGTTAAGGCTAATAAACTTACACCTTTCTTGTTTAAACCTAAGGAAGCCTGTCTGATTAGTTCACTTACAATCACAATCAGAGAGCAGTGTGCATGGATTCACTGAGGTGAAGCTAAAAACGCTGTGTTTTAAAAGTTAAACCCTGTTACGGCCAAACCAGGAAAGGGGCCAGAGGGGAGACTGAGAATCCTTCCTCACCCGGTCATAACAACCTGCATGATGTGCTACCTGTGTTCACACATCAGATGCATGTTGAGGAAATAAAATCTCTTTCAGTTCAGGTAAACTGCAGCATTTGTATGAAGCACATGCAAACCAATGGCACCCTGCAACACTGGGATACTTGAATCCTTTGAAATCAATATTCTTGCTCTGCTTGCTTGTCTCTGGCAAGAAGGCTTGAGATGAAACCATTTCTCAGTGTATAGAGAGCTTCAGTGACCTTCCTTATGCAGCAGTGCACTGCAAACAGTGAGATGTTGGAAAGAGCCAGATGTATAAAATTTCAGAGTCATGGTCACCTTGACAGCCACACCTTGCCCTGCACTGAGGTTGGAGTTGTGGCTATAGCAGTTGGCAGATTCCTGCGAGGACCTCCTGAGTGAAACACAGATGTCTCAAGCATTGGTCATCACTGAGGCTCAGGTAAAGGAATTGCTCCCTGAACACCCTGTGCGGCTATGACCTCCTGCTGAGAGCTCCTCTCCCCACCTCCTCCCACTTCTAGCAGCTAATTCTGCTCTGCATGGCCTTTGCTCACTCTTCCAGTCATATTCGATGCTAATAGGAACCCCCCGAGGCCACACATGTCTGGAAGCAACTGGTTTGTGCACAAGCATTGAAGTCACCTCAAAATTACTTCAGTACTAGCCAGACCACTCCCTGTAGCCTATTGAAACTTTAAACAAGTATGGAAAAGAACACAAAATGTAGAATTGCAGCAACAACCAGAAGAAATAATCCACAGCTAACTTCCAAAAAATGGGTGCTACAGAGGCCAATGTTACAGCAAGCTGTTATTATTTAAATAATTAACTCCTCTGCTGATTAATGTTATGCATGCTAGATGTATGATAGTTTCTACTTCATATTCAGTCAAGTAATGCAGGGGATTTTTGAATATATTTTTGTGTATATTGCCAAGCTTTACCATTGTCGGATATTTATTCCTAGATATTGACAGATGAAGTGGATTTGGTCTTGATTTTCTTCCTGTCCAAAACTTGAAATTCATTTTATTCTTACATTAGGCCAATTCACATATCATGTCAGATACACCCGGAATACGTTAAACAAATAGATGACAATGATTCAGCCTGACACTGCAGAATTCACAATGACACAGTCCAATGTCAGGCAAAATTGCTGAAATTTCATTAATATAGTAAGGTACAATAAATGTTATCTGGATTGAATTTATGTCTGTTCCCTACTGGGAAAAAAAAATCTTGTGTTTCATTAAATTTTGTTTCATCTGTAGCATCTATGACGATTTCCAACTCATGCTTTAATTTATCATCCTAGAAATTCAGGTAGGCCCATATTTGGATTGGGAACATAGGTGATCAGGTCATGTAAGGGGTGGGTGCTTGGATTGGGATGGTGGAGGAGTGGTGGCTGTGGAGGACGAGGCAGTGGCCTCGATGGAGGAGTGGCTGGGGTGGAGGACAGAGGTAGTGGTATCTGCAGGGAGGTTGTAGTGACTGGGTTGGTGACACTGGTGGAAGAGGGAGTGGTGTCTTGGAGTGGGGTAGCAGTGACTGGGGGTGGGGTAGCAGTATTCGGTCGGGGGAGGTAGTAGTGGCCAGAGTTGATGGGGTAGAAAGATTTGGGGGGTGTGCAGTTTGCTGGAATTTAGCTGTAGCTGAGGGGGCATGTTGAAAGGTAGCTCCTCCTGATTCACATTCACATTCACTTAAGCATTTACCTTGTTGGTTAGGGCATGCAGAAGCCCCTTTAAGAACCAGCAGTTAGGCCACATGTAGGTTTGGTTTTCCTTTGTGCAGCCAGTGCTGGCTGCTTCAGAGCAAAACAATCCTGGAATGTGGGCGTCAAATCCTTTATTTGCATATGCAAAGGCGCTAACGCCTATTGCTGGCAAGAACAACGTTTGCCAATTTTTTTGGCCTAAAGAAACATGGTTGCGATTCACTTACGTTTCATAATGAGCTTGCACTTCCTGTCCACAATACTGGAGGCATAGGATGCCATTTAGGGACCATGAAACAGGTATTGCATGACCAAATTTCTAGACCAATGACTGGCAATGGGTATGAAACCAAACTGAGTAACTAGTGTAACCCAGATTGAATCAATTCACTTTAATTCACAGAATACTTAAATTTCAGCTATTTTGGACATGACTAGTTTGGATCATAACATTAGAAAAGTGTACGCAATGTTTTCAGCAGTGTACACATTTATTTTAGCACTGCTTCTGCAGTAGGGACCTGCAAAATTATTTATTCATAACCATTTTATTTATGTTCTTCCAGAGAATAAGCAATATCTGCAGGGTTTGTGTCTGCATTGGAATCCCAGGAGGAAGAAGGGTGGGAAGGTGAGGGGGTGGATGGAGAGATGGAAGAGGTGGGAGGGCTTGAGGGGCGCTTGATGCAGGTAGAGAAACTGATTGGACATAGTGTGTACAAATTTATCAGTCTTGGCTTGGTGTTTGCCTTTAAATGTGAGGATGCGAATCGTGCAAAAAAGGGACCAAATATCCTTATGCAGCAGACTGCTTGGAGTGAGTGGAGGTGGCAAGTTCAGTAAGGAACTAGATAAATATTGGCAGAGAAAGCAAGATATGAAAGGTGCTAGATATACAGTAATGTGTGGTATTTTACAATCTTTGCAACCAGTCAAGGAGAGTGCAATGGTCTCTTCCATTCCTATATTCCTATCTCAGAATTTTCAGTTTCTGTCTTTCTACCCTATCTTTCCCCCTTAATATCTTGAAAACTTATATCAAATCATCCCTTAATCGCCTACATTCCTGGGAATACAACTCTTGTTTGTGTAACTCTCCGCGAAATCTAATGTTTAGAGTTCAGGTTTCATTCTGGTAAACCTCTGCTGCACTTAAGGTCATTATATCTCTTCTAAGGTGTGGTGCAGAGAACTGCTCACGATACTCCAGGTATGGTCTAAAGAGGGTTTTGTATAGCTGAGGCATGATTTCTACCCCCTTGTATTCTAGTTCTCTAGATATAAAGGCCAGCATTCCATTAGTTTTTTGATCATTTTCTGTACCTGCTCTTGACATTGTACCCGGGTCTGCAAGTCTCTTCAGACTTACTGTTGCTTGCTTTTTCCCATTTAGAAAATAGCCTGTTCTGTCCTTTTTAGGTCCAAAGTGGATGATCTCACATTTGCCTACATTGCAATTTATTGGCCACGGTTTTTGCATATTCACTTAATCTATCAATATCTCTTTGTAATTTTATGTTTCTATCTACAATGTTTACAATGCCACGTATCATTTTGTCATTGGCAAATTTGGATAAGTGGCTTTCTATCCCATCATTGAGTCATTGATAAATACAGTGAATAGTTGAGGCCACAATACAGATCCCTGCGGGATACCACTATATCATCCTGCCAATTTACGTATCTGCCCATTATTCCTACTCTGTTTCCTGCCGCTCAGTTAATTTCCTAACCAGACCAATAATTTGCCTTCAATTCCATGGGCTTTAACTTTACCTAACAGTCTCTTGTGAGGGATTTTATCAAATGCCTTCTGGAAGTATATAAATAACATCCATAGACAATCCCCTGTCCATTACTTTAGTCACCTTTTCAAAACATTCAATCAGGGTGATCAAGAAGATGACCAGTCAGAAGCCATATAATTGCTTCTCAGATCTTTGAGACACCTTTTTTTCAACTGAGTACCATCATGCTAGAGCTGGGTATATTTTTAAAAAATTGCAAACCTAAGATACAACTTTCAATACCAAGTATCTCCTCAAATGTAAATATCTCAAAGCCTTATATTCTAAAAATGCTTTTGTGTCAAAGCATCCCAAACATTCCGATAGTCCTGCTATCAAATATGTAATGTTTTCCATGCATAATGAAACTTCAGCATGAGACACAACTTTTAAATATCACACATAATATTGAAATGTACAGGGGCTTCCTGGATTTTGGCTTATGTTCTTGTGGGGCTGAAAGAACAGCCAATGCCCCCAAGCAAGTTAATGCCTCACAGCACATTGCATCACTTGCACCACCATTTGGCTGCCTCTTTTCAGCAGCAATTGTGGAACATGCAATATGCTGCTATTATTCTCTATAACACTTTCTAGAGCATATTTTAAGGCATTCCTGAATAGTCCAGACATTAGAGCAACTGCTTCAATAACACAAATCGCCTCCAGAATAATGAGAACAAACAGTACTACCATAGCTTTTCTTGGCTTTTAGTTGCTCTAGTCGTTCTGATGTTTATCCTGGCTTTGCAGTTGAATAATATTTGTCCTCTTGGGCATCTATATATCTTATGTGGACCTCTCGCTAAGCAATTTTGTTGGCGTAGACAGTGCTCAACAGCCTTGTCCTTCTAGGCACCAGCACAGCAACACACAACCCATAGGGTGGAAGATCCAGCCAGTATGTCATTTGCACCATCTGGTAACCTTCTCTGCTTTTGCTAAGTCAAGTGGTGGCAGCACTGAAAGCAGTTGCCATGATTGTGAACTTTCTGTCAAAAGAAATTGATTTTGATTTTGTGCAATAAAAAGGGTGGTAGCAACTTGGCAGTCCTTCATACATATCTCCTGATTTATATTTCCATCTTCAATAGAAATGGAATTAATGCATCCACAAGTTTAACTAGAAATACACCTGGAAATAACAAACACAACAAGGCTGTCGCACAATACAGGTCTTAGGGCATAACCTCAACAGTCCAACAACAATTTGCTGACAGACAAAAGCCAGCTGAGAATTGTACAAAATGACAAGCTTCCCTAAATTGCTTGCCAAGATTGTATTGTACGTTTCTATTGTTGCAGTGTGGCTGCAGTTAAAATCCAATTTGTTTATGAAATTCTTTTGGAAGAAAAAGAACTTTTTAAAGCCATGTAATTATCTCTTCATCTTCTAAGCATTCTATTTTTATTGAATACTGGGATAACAAACATAATATTGTTCCAGATCATAATCACTCGCTACGTTAAAAAAAAACTTCTCTCCATCTCTCCTCTTGTTTATTTGCCAATTATCTTAAATCTGTGTCTTTTGGTTATTGGCCTTCCTGCCAGTGTAAACAGTTTCTACCTTTCTACTTTATCAAAACCCTTCATAATTTTGAACACCTCTATTAAATCTCCCTTAACCTTCTCTGCTTTAAGGTGAATAATTTCTATTTTTCCAGTCTCTCCTCATACTTTCTAATAACTCACAATGCTGTAAATATAATTTAATTTTGTGGGTGTTTGCACGCTGATAAAAATCATCATGCTTTGTTTGTTCTATTGGCATGTGGCTTATGTTATGTCTGCTCCAAAATATTAGAAAATACATGTGATGGTTGGATTATTTTGTAACTGTAAAAATCAAATTTGGAATTTCATAAAATCTGAATATATGACCATAAAAATGCTAAATAACTTGGTTGCAAGTTTCCATGTAACCTTGCATAACATGCTGGTGAGGTTTCACTTTTAATATTGAGGTAATTTTCATCTCACAGATCAGCCACATGTTATATATCCTGTCTGATACACTGAAAAGGAACATCAGTTGGGGTGTATAACGGGCAGCCAAACTGCAACCACTAGTTCAATAGTGAAAATTACTGCCATTGTGTGTAATTTTGTCAACCTCCTACAAAATAAATTGATATAATGAGCAGATGCCAGAGTAGAGCACAAAGGATGGTTCTGCACTCAAGTTTTGAAGAGGAGAAAAAGGTTTAGAAGGGGTCATGGCTCAGGTTTTTAAAATGCTGAGAAACATTAGCAGGTCATTTACAGTAAACCATGAATTCAGAACTAGAGAATGAATGTCATGTTAACAAGTCTTCAGCGATTTTAAAGAATAGGTTTTCATTTTCTTCTTGGAATAATGAATGTATGAGTTTATTCAGCTATCTTGCGCTCCTACTACAGAATCAAAGTTAATTGAAATGCAATAAAAACAAGAAATGCTGGAAATGCCAGTAGGTCTGGCAGCATCGGTGGAAAGAGAAGCAGAGTTAACGTTTCAGGTCAGTGACCTTTCATCAGATGACTCTGCTTCTCTGTCCATACATGCTGCCAGCCCTGCTGAGTATTACCAGCATTTCTTGATTTTATTTCAGATTTCCAGCATCTGCAGTATTTTGCTTTTATTAATTGGAATGCAGTTTGGAGAATCAGTGCTATCAGAGATGTTCCTTATTTAAATAAAGTTTTAGCAAAAAATAAGCTGGATGAGTATTGAGCTAAGAATAAGTTTGAAAATTATATACACAGACAAATGTAGATTATGAAATAGTTGTCAACTGTGTCTTACTTGGTAGCACTTTGAGGCAGAAGGTAGTGGGTTCCCACTCCAGGATTTGAGCATCGACATCAGAAGACAACACTTTGACGCAGGGAGTGCTGCACAGTTAGAGGTGCCATCTTTCAGACGAGATGTTAAACCGAGGCTCCTTCTGCCCTTTCGGGTGGATGCAAAAGATCCAATGGCATTATTTTGAAGAAGAGTAGGGGAGTTATCCTGGGTGTCCTGGTCAATGGTTATTCCTCAATCAAGATAACAAAAACACATTATCTGGTCGTTATCACATTGCTGTTTGTGGGATTTTGCTGTATGCAAAATGGCTGCGCTGTTTCCTACATTACAACAGTGACTACACTTCAAAAGTACTTCATCGGCTAAAAAGTGCTTTGGGATGTCCTGTGGCTATGAAAGGCACTATATAAATGTATGTCTTTTTTCTTTCTTTTTGGACAGAACACAATTGGCCCTTTGCTGCAGGAGTGCCATCGGCAAAATGCAGTTGGCTAAAGCTGAATAATTCAATTGTAAGATTTGGGAACATAGAAACAGGACTTGACCATTCAGTGCCTCTTGACTGTTCACCATTGAATTAGATAATGGCTGATATGTGCCTTAATCCCATCTAACCACCTTGGTTCTGTAACCCTTAATATCCTTGCCTAACAAAAAGCCATCAATCTCAGTTCTGAAATTTTTAAATGAAAATAACTTTCAATAGCTTTTTAGAGAATAGAGTTCCATATTTCCACTCCCATTTGTGTGAAGAGGTGTTTCCTGACATTACCTCTGATTGGCCGAGGTCTAATTTTAAGGTTTTACTCCCTTGTTCTGGACTCCCCCATCAGAGGAAACAGTTTTCCTCTATCTACCCTATCAACTTATTTAATCAATTGCATCAATCATTAATCTTTTATTTCAAGGAAATTCAAGCTTAGTCTATGAAATTTATGCTCATAATTTAACACGGTTAGCCCCTTTTAGATCACCTGAAATTTACCTAGTTTACTTTTATGAAGGAATTTGACAGAGCATCATCTTCCTAGAAGTCTTATATGTGGTTAGTCACTCCTATAGGAGGCTGAGCATGTTAGGTATATTCCATGGTAAGACAAGTTCTGTATGACATTTGACGGGAACAGGATTGATTAAATCGTTATTTTGTTCCACGCTTTATTGTCTTATGATTTTTTTTGTTGTTGATTTGTTTAAATAGTGTTGTCAGAGTAAGAAAAGTTATTAATTACAATCTGTTCACCGATTTTGCTGATCATAGCTTTATTGAAAATTTATAAATAGTGACTAATTAAGGGGCGGCACAGTGGCGTAGTGGTTAGCACTGCAGCCTCACAGCTCCAGGGACCCGGGTTCGATTCTGGGTACTGCCTGGGCGGAGTTTGCAAGTTCTCCCTGTGACCGAGTGGGTTTTCGCTGGGTGCTCCAGTTTCCTCCCACAGCCAAAGACTTGCAGGTTGATACGTAAATTGGCCATTGTAAATTGCCCCTAGTGTAGGTAGGTGATAGGGAATATGGGATTACTGCAGGGTTGGTATAAATTGGTGGTTGTTGGTCAGCACAGACTCGGTGGGCCGAAGGGCCTGTTTCAGTGCTGTATCGCTAAATAAATAAAAAATAAAATAAAAATGTAGAATTCAGAATTATTTCATCATCCAGGTCTTATCTCAGTACTTGATCTACCATATATGCACCTATTCATTGAATGACAAACTCATGCAATTCCCTATGAATCAGTGTTCCCTGCACTAGGTGGCAATCCAGTAGTGACTTCACTGTGAAGAGATTGCTAAAATTTCACTCATTTCAGCTCATAATCATGTATTATGGATGTCCTACCTCTAATCCCAGAATTTACTAATATCTGCTACTTTCATGAAGCCACAAAATCAGAGTGTCACCAAGACTGAGCACTGCTTCCAATGATTTGTCAACATTAAATTGTAAGTATGCAATTACATATCAAGGAATTCTAATAACTAATTTTCTGAATTAGTCAACTCGTGTCTTGACCTCGTAACAAATAAGCCACCTCTGAAATTGCATTTCATTATGAAGTAATTGTTAACTAGTTGACAGCAAAATTGCTGCTAAACAATAAAAGCATGAAAATAACACCAATGATATGAATTTTTCTAGCACTGCATGAAGCGGAGCCAATTTTAACCTTATTGGACTTAAAAGAAAAAGGGAATATTGTAAGTTGTATTTGTCTGGAACACAGCAAAATATGATCCAGCACAGTCAGGAGAGCTTTGTAAAAGCAAAATGCTGCGGATGCTGGATATCTGAAATAAAAAAACAGAAAGTTCTGGAAATACTCAGCAGGTCTGGCAGCATCCGTGGAGAAAGAAACAGTCAACAGGCTGTATTTTATGTACCCACCACCGGGAGCGGTGGTGGGCGAGAAAAAGGCGGCCCGCACACACGAGCTGCGTGCTGCGATGCCGCCGTGATCTTCCTTGCTGCAGCCATCAATAATATGCCAGTCGGGCCTCCCCCCACCCATCAATCACATAGAGGGGGAGGGCTCTCCGACGCTGGCAATGGCATCAGCTGCCTGTGTGCAGATGCTGGCTCCATTTGTAAAGCCCTGCCAGCTAATTTAAATTTTTAAAGTCATACCCCCTGCACTGTATTGATTAAAAATCTGCCATCCCTTTCCCACCCACAATAACAATAACATTCATTATTTGCCCTCCCCCCCCCACCCCCGCCAGACACTTACCTTCCACACCTGACCTACCCCCACCCAAACTGAACAAAGTGCACAGGTCACCGCTTCCCACCATCCCCTACACTAATGTAAATTTGACCCTCTCCCCCTCACCGCACTAAAAATCTTAAGTTCCTCCCCTTCCTACCACTGCGGCGCCTGCTTTCCCCAGAGGGGAAAGTGAAGACGCGTGTGTGCCAGCCAGCGCTGAGAAGATCGCGGCCAGATGGTAAGATTGGAGTCAATTTTATTTAAATGTAAGCATTCTGCTAATTTGAATATTTAAATCCAGGTCCTGTTACCCCGCGGTGAGCGGTGGGGGGTGGGGGGGGGGTTGGCACCACAGACCCTCACCGCCACCAGGATGATCAGGCCCATCCCACCCGGTGTCGGGCTCCATGGTGGGCACCTGTTGGAATGATCTTCCAGCCAGCCATGCCATGGAGCTTGACGTTGGGAGCTTTGTAAAATCTCGGCCAATGTTTCAGGTCCGAGACCTTTCATCAGAACTGGCAAAGATTAGAAATGGCTGGATCTTGTGCTCAGCCTGAAGGTGGGTTTTGTGGTGGGGTGGAGCAGTGTGGGGGGAGGGGGGTGCTAGAGAATTGGAGTACGATCACCTGCTGCAGAACCTGACTCCGTAATTCCAGGTTCCGATTTTCCCAGAGGCAGCTAAGTTCCGTGGGGTACTTCTGCCACTCTGCTCTGGGACCATACTTTTAAGATATTAATTACCTTTTTCCATTATGCAGTTTGCTGCGATCCTACCAGCCATATGCAATCTTCTGCTTGACATGCAGAACTCATGTACCTTCACTTTTCTGTCCTTGAAAAGTTGGCACCACTGAGGTGAGAGTCTTCGGTGCCTGCAAAGGTTAGGTAAGATTTGCCTTGCTATCCTGCAGAAATTGTTGCAACATCAGCCACTGCCACGAAGGTTAATCCCCAGGGGTGAGGGGAGGTTGAAACTCTGCAAGTGTATAACGTTGGGGATGTGGGGGTTGGATGGCTGAACTCTGCAATTATATACTGTTGGGGGGAGGGGGTGGAAATGGTGTGATCTCTGCCTCAGGTCGGCCATCCCACCACTGGTCCTGGCTGCCTCCCTACTGTTGTGGGCCCTCTTCTCTTGAAAGATCAATGATGCAGGCACTGTTGAGCTCCAAATATCTCTACAGCACGTTAATGCACCTGGGGGATGTCGCTGCTCTCATAATGACTAACTGACCTGGGTCTAACGTGGGCTACCATACAAACGAGGGGGACTGGTCTCACTTATGCAGTCAGTATCATTATGCTATGACCTTCCTATCATTAGAATGGCTATGTCAACCGTGCGCCTTAACACCTGCGGGCAAGCAGATCGCAGCAAGCTATGTGGAACTTCACAACGTAACTTGGTGAGCGTAAGAGGTCATTGACTCTCCTCCTGCACTGGACCCAATTACGATGGGTGACCCCACGGCTACTAACCTCCTCTGAGATCTCCGTCCAGGCTCGCTTGGTCAAGTGGCAGGACCTCTTCTTGCCATTGCTGGGAAGAGGACCTGCTGCGTTTCCTATGCAGCCTGGAGGAGAATCAGCAGGGAGGCATCACTGAAGCGTGGGGCCACCCGTGCTATGACCTCTGACATTCTCAGCACTATGCTCAGGGGTTCTGCTTGCTGAGGTTGCAATTGATGCTGATATACAGACGTTTTCGATGACTGAGCTACTGTTCAGATCAAGGGGAGGGTGAATGCAGTCTTTTAAACGGTGTCACAAATGCAGGCCCCGCCACATGATTGGGGGGGGGGGAAGGCCGCCGTCATTATGGTAAGTGACCGCCCGCTGCGTAATCGCGGCAGTGCGGCCTCAAGGGTCATGTGTGGGACGGTGACGTTTTGCTCACCTGCCGCCGCGCCCAGCAGCGCAACTATAAAACCCAGCCCGTAATAGGTTTTGAGCAAGTGAAGTGGGGGGTGGGGAAGAAGAACAAAAGGGAAGGTGTGTGATAGACAGAGGACAGGAGAGATTAAATGACAAAGATATTTTGGGCCAAAGGCAAAGGAAGTGCGAATAGTTGTAATGAAAGACAAAGCATTAGTCCAGAGACAGAATAATAAACAGCTCTGTCCAATAGTACAAACATGAAAAACATTAAGACTGGCACTTAGTTTTAAAAAAAAAACAATAAAAAAAGCCAGTCATGCTCTGAAATTGTTAAACTCAACATTAAATCCAGAAGGCTGTAGAGTGCCTAATGAAAAGACAAGGTGCTGCTCCTCGAGCTTGTGTTGATGCTCACTGGAACACTGCAACAGGCCAAGGACAGAAATGTGGGCATGAGAGCAGGGTGGTGAATTAAAATGGAAAGCAACCAGAAGCGTGGGGTCATACTTGTGGATTGAGCGGAAGTGTTCCACAAAGCAGCCACCCAGTCTGCATTTGGTCTCCCCAATGTAGAGGAGACTGCATTATGAGCAGCGAATATAGTATACTAAATTGTACAAGTAAATCACTGCTTCACCAGGAAGGAGTATTTAGTGCCTTAGATGGTGAGGAGAGAGGAGGTAAAAGGGCAGGTATTACATCTCCTGTGATTGCATGGGAAGGGGGCAAGGCTGTCCGGGGCTGCGGGCCAATGAGGTTGGCCAATGAAGATGTCGAGGAAAGATTTCTGGAGGGGATGAGGTCAGTGACATTGTGGAGTCAGTGGCTTGATGTTCAGTGGTGGGGTCATGGTCCAGGGGAAGAAGAAGTGTCTGAGAGTTGGTGCTTAGCCTCTGTTAGGTCGAGGTTGATGCGCCAGACAACAACAGCACCACCCTTGTCAGCAGGTTTGATCACAATGTCAGGGTTAGACCCGAAAGAACAGAGTGCAGCAAGTTCAGAGGGAGACTGGTTAGAATGAATGAGGGGAGTGGAGAAATTAAGACGGCCAATGTCACGTCAACAGTTCTTAATGATATGGGAGAGTTTCGTGTTTTGGTTTCAAAGGCTGCCAACTTTAGTTTAATGGAAGGGCAGGACAATTAGCATCAGCAAGGGTGAAAAAGTATTTTTGCTATCTCAAACATCACAAGTCTTTCCATTATGAAAGTGAAGCATGTAATCATAATGCTACAAAGGGATAACCTGTTAATGAGGTATGCTAATTACATTTTAATTTGAATATACAAATTGTTAATTAAAAATAGACTCCTTATCTCTCAAACTGTAAACCCTACCTTGAAGAAATATTTACTGTGCAATTATTATGCAATTAGTGAGAACATATTAATGGATGAGTTACTAGCTCTGATTTACATATGCAAATTAGATCAATTTGCTTCCCCTCAAATCAAAAAAATGTCAATCCTACTTAAACTACATTGAGAGAGTGTAGATAAAACAACAATTAAACCAGTTTGGAAAGTGGCATACTGTAATATATTATTGAAAAGTACCGCTGTCAGGAGGCTGACACCACATGGCTAACACTGATGTTCTTGGTAGCCCTTCCCCAATGACTTTGAATGGATTGCAGGGCACAGCCATATTCAGGATCAAAGCAAAGTGTCTTTGCAAAGCAGGTGTGGAAAGACTTGCAGTGGTTTTTGTCGAGGTTCATCCCAAGCAGCTCTGTAACACAGGAGTCTGTGCTCTATGCGCTGTTCCCAGGGACGCACACCGAGATAAACATCAACTGCTGCTGGAGGACTATCAATTCGGTGAAAGACGCCCTTTGGTCTGCCCAAAACTTGCTGGTCTTCCAGCGCAAAGAGTTGTCCACGACCGAATGTTGCAGACTGACACATTCCAAGGACCAGGACTACGTGCTGAGGCACGCACTAAAGCTTGGGGCAGCCGCAGCAAAGGCCCAATGAGGAAAGACCACTGTGTAAGGTCCCCCCACCAAGCTGAACTGAGGGGCTGGATCCATGGAAAACCCCATCGAACTGTATCGGGAAAATTTTCATCTGCTGTAAAATGTATATGGCATGAGAAATGAAATGGAAGTTGTGAGGCAACTCATGATTGTATTGAAGGAAACTGACCTCCTTAGCACTGTTTGTAATTTTTGACTTGGTGCTGTTTGGGACTGTTTTGTCATGTATTTCTTACAGATTTTTATGAATAAAGTATATTTTGGAAATAAAAAAAAATTCAGGATCAAAGCATTTGATTATTCACAATTAAATTGTCAACACGTCTTTTGGTTGTTCATACTGCATATGCGAAATGTTACTGTGCAGGCAATTTACCTGTTACTTTGTTCTATACATAGTTCAACTTGAAATCCAAAGAAACATTATCAGGTGAATGATGCCTCATGTTAGCTCTGTCACAATGGACAGGATTTTCCTGTGGGCTACTGAACGCTTCAGGCTGAATTATGGGTCAGATGCCCTCCGTCATTTTGACAATTTCCAATTTCCTGGCCCTAATTGCCTCCTCTTCACCATGGATGTCCAATCTCTCTCTACCTCCATCTCCCACCAGGATAGTCTGAGGGCTCTCCACTTCTTCCTTGAATAGAGGCCCAAACAGTCCCCATCCCCCACCACCCTCCTCCACCTGGCTGTGGGAAACAGTCACTCATTGTTATTTCTCCAGGGCAGCCAATTAATGGCCAAGAGGGCGGGCTCACTGTCCAATTAAGGACAGTGGGTGGGCTCTTGCAGCTGAGGGCCAATCAGAGGCTTTCCAGCTTGAAAGGCTGTGATGGCAGGAAAGTAAGGGAGAGGGCTTCAAAATGGAGGCGCCCTCCAACGTTTTTTAAATTTAAATTAAAAATGGGTTTTGCAGCCTGGCTATTACTGTGGGTAGGAGAAGCCCTTGACAGGGTGGCCTGTAGCTGCTCCAGCACCCAGGCAGCAGGGAGGGCTTTTAGGCCTGCTTGGAGCACTGGCGCTCAGGTCTGATGCCGAGAGGCTGCTTCCAAGCATCTAAACTGGCCCCTGCTGCCTGTGGGAAAGAGACCAACTGGAAAATCCCAGTCACTCTCCTTTAATTGGCTTTAAGTGGCCCTGAACGAGCCGGGGAGTGGGACTGACTGCAAAGCTCCATGGAGAGCCGGCATGGACTTGATGAGCCGAAAGGCCTCTTTCAGTGCCGTGACCCTATAGCTGGTATTTTACGCCACCCCCCCCCCCACCCGCAGGAGTGGGCTGGAAATGGGGTGGGGGCGTAAAATTGAGTGGGAGGTGGGGGGTGCCATTCTCATTGCCTTCCTGCCACCACTGCAATTTTACAAGTGGCGGCAGAGGTGACAAACAGTCCGCCTCAGGCTAATTAAGGCCCTTAAGTGGCCAATTTATTGCCTCTTAAGGGCCTTCCCCCACTGCTGTTGGTATTTTACCAGTTGTGGGCAGGTAGCTCAGAAGGCCACCCAGTAAATCCTGGAGGCCTCCTTGCGGACTACAGGGAGGCCCTCCTGATCAAGCACCCTGTGCCTGATGGAGTGCCCCCCCGCCAATGGCAGAAGCCACTCCCACTGGAACACAATCCCCCCTCCACCCCCTCGAGCGACCCCCCCCAGCCCCAACCACCACTGCTCCCCGCCTCGCTGGGGCCCAGCCAATTGTCCCCGGCAAGGCCCCACACACGTAACTGCATTCTGGGGGCTCCTCCATGTTGCCGGTCCTGGATAGGTGCAGTCCCCGCAGTGGCCACTGCTCCCAGTGACGCTGCTGGGACTGAAGAGCTGCCGGCCCGCTGATTGGCTGGCAGCTTTTAGAGGCGAGACTTCTTGCCTCAGAGTGGCAAAACTCCTACCCAAGGCCAATTAAGGGCCTGGGCGACGTAAAATCATGGTGTGACTCCCAAGTCTGGTGGAGGAGGGCTCGCCACCAACTTTTTCTGCCAGTGGGTGGGGCTCCGGCCCAACATAAAATTCTGGCCTATGATCACAGAATCACAGAGTGCAGAAGAGGTCCTTCGGCCCATCGAGAGTGCACCAATGCATTAAAGACACCTGACCTGTCCACCTAATCCCATTTGCCAGCACGGCCCATAGCCTTGAATGTTATGACGTGCCAAGTGCTCATCCAGGTACTTTTTAAAGGATGTGAGGCAATCCGCCTCTCCCCTTCCAGGCAGGGCATTCCAAAACCGTCACCATCCTCTGGGTAAAAAAGTTCTTCCTCAAATCCCCCTTAAACCTCCCGCCCCTCACCTTAAACTTGTGACCCCTCGTAACTGACCCTTCAACTAAGGGGAACAGCTGCTCCCTATCCACCCTGTCCATGCCCCTCATAATCTTGTACACCTCGATCAGGTTACCCCTCAGTCTTCTCTGCTCCAGCAAAAACAACCCAAGCCTATCCAACCTCTCTTCATAGTTTAAATGTTTCATCCCAGGCAACATCCTGGTGAATCGCCTCTGCACCCCCTCCAGTGCCATCACATCCTTCCTATAATGTGACGACCAGAATTGCACACAGTATTCCAGCTGTGGCCTTACCAAAGTTCTGTACAACTCCAACATGACCTCCCTGCTTTTGTAATCTATGCCTCGATTGATAAAGGCAAGTGTCCCATCTGCCTTTTTCACCACCCTATTAACCTGCCCTTCTGCCTTCAGGGATCTATGGACAAACACGCCAAGGCCCCTTTGTTCCTCGGAACTTCCCAGTGTCAGGCCATTCATTGAATACTTCCGTGTCACATTACTCCTTCCAAAGTGTATCACCTCACACTTTTCAGCTTTAAATTCCATCTGCCACTTTTCTGCCCATTTGACCATCCCGTCTATATCTTCCTGTAACCTAAGACACTCCACCTCACTGTTAACCACTCGGCCAATCTTTGTGTCATCCGCGAACTTACTGATCCTACCCCCCACATAGTCATCTATGTCGTTTATATAAATGACAAACAAATGGTATGCCACTGGACACTGGCTTCCAGTCACTAAAACTGTCATCATCTGTCTTCACTCTCTGTCTCCTACAGCTAAGCCAATTTTGAATCCACCTTATCAAGTTACCCTGTATCCCATGTGCATTTGCTTTCTTGATAAGTCTCTCATGTGGGACCTTGTCAAAGGCTTTTCTGAAATCCATGTAAACTACATCAACTGCACTACCCTCATCTACACACCTGGTCACATGCTCAAAAAATTCAATCAAATTTATTTGGCAGGATCTCCCTCTGACAAAGCCATGCTGACCATTCCTAATCAAATTTTGCCTCTCCAAGTGGAGATAGATTCTCTCCTTCAGAATTTTCTCCAATAGTTTCCCTACCACTGACGTGAGACTCGCTGGTCTGTAGTTCCCTGGCCTATCTCTACAACCTTTCTTAAATAGTGGGACCACATTAGCTGTTCTCCAGTCCTCTGGCATCTCCCCCGTGGCCAGAGAGGAATTAAAAATTAGTGTGCGTGGGGGGGGCAGGGATGTTATGAGAAGTAGGCTGTTTGCCGGGCAGGCCATCCCGCCACTGGCTTAATTCCAGCAGCAGCAGGAAGAGACCCTTAAGTGGCTAATTATAGGCAACTTAAGGGCCTCAATTGGCCTCTGGCCGGGAAGGCCATCTTTGGCCTTTGCCGCCCCAATTTAATTGCATTGCGACAGGAAGGCGACGAGCCCTCCAACGACTCCTCCTGTCACCATTCCATGGGCCCTACCACTTCTTAGCATGTCACCTGGGGGCCCATTAAATCCAGCCCACATAATGCCACATATATATGATTCCAGCCTCACACCAATGCAGCTGACTATTCACTTTCCTATGAAGTTACTTCACAAGATGTTCAGTTGTATAAAAATAGTCACAATTCAAGACTCAGGGCAATAAAAATACTCTTCCCACCCAGTTCTTGACGTAGCTTTCACTCGTTTGATACCCAATTATGGGTTGTTTTGTGCTTTGGGTTCACAACCAGATTTCTTCAACTCGATTCATTAATAATCAAGTAAAGGGGAAATTCATGAATCTAGGCTGAATTAACCATTAACCCCAGAGGCAAAAAGGTAGTATTCTAGCTTAAAGTGTCATTCAGTTCCTATCGGGAGCTATTCAAGTAAAATGTGTAAAATGAAACAGTTGCAGGCACTGCCCTGTATTTGCAGACCTTTGTTTTAAATGAATAAGCTGCTTTGGCAACAGACAAAAGCTTTCACTTGATCAATATTGATTGGGACAATGGAAAATAGTCCAATCTGAAAAAATATCAAGTACATTCAAGAAGGGTTCCCATTCCAACAACTCATAAACATGTTAGCAATAAATGCTTCATAAGTTCAAACACCAAGGCCGCAATGTAGATGGTAAGGCCCCCCTTCCCATCCCCCACCTCTCAGACAAAAGGGAGTAACAACGGAAAAGAGGAGGAAAAGTTTTTAAAAAACCTATATAAGATTATTTTTCTGAGCATTCCTCCTCACCACCACATCCCAGCAACCCCCACCATTGAGGAAAGGTAAGAAAAATCTGCATAAGGTGCCAAGGTTATCTGCATGACATTGACAAGTGTAAAACTAGTATTAATCTCCTTCATGTAAAGAACTTCTATTTATACAGTGCCTTTTGTGCCCTCAGGGTGGCCAGTGAATTACTTCTGAAGTGTAATCATGTAGGCCGCCTCAGCAGCCAATTTGCACACAGCAAGGTCCCAACAAATAGAAATGAGATAAATGAGCAATTAGTCTGTTTTTCTGAAGCTGTGTTGCACATTAACATGTGAGGTGTATGTTGCATGCAATGAACCATAGCACATTATAACTGCAAAACAGCTGTTCAATAGAAAAACGAACAAAGCCCATAGATTAAATGCAATATGGCTAGTTGCAGATACTGTTTCTGAATCACTTGCCATAATTTGGACCAGCCAACTTCAAATCAGGCCTTGAATTTCCACAGGCCTGCAGGGTAGCCATAACCATGATGAAGCAAGACTTCCACCCTCATGTCCCAGGCACCCTGACCCTGTTGCAGTACCCAATTTCAGCTTATTTGTATAAAGTGGGTGGATACCCACACCAATATTGGCAAAGATAAGAAATACACAAGGTGGGAGATAGAGCCAGCTGCTGGGGCCAAGTGATGGCAGTTTAAGACTTGACCCTTTTTTAAGAATGCCACTTCCCTTATGGCAACCAATTGCTTTGTGATGTAAGGAAAGCTGCTTTTCCCGGTTTGGTGGGTTCCACTTCAGCCACCTGGCAACTACTTGATACTGCTGCATATAGTATGCAGAGCACCAGGGGCACAGGATTGGAGCTGATGGAAATTACACCATGTTGCACCATCCCACTGGTCTCACTTTATTCCCTGATGTCATCAGCAAAGGGAGTAGATGGCAGAACTGTCCATCTCCAATCCAAGAAATACCAGCAGAGCAATGTAATGAGCTCTTTATGTTGTCTTGTGCACCATAAATGAGATGCATGAAGTCCAGTTTGCTGAAGATTTCTAACAGGTTTATTAACAGCTAAACTATTATGTACAGTACAGAGCAAACTATTTACAGAACCTTCATCGAGGTGATACAGTTGCAGAATGACCCTGGCTTGTAGTCCTGGTACTTAGCTTAGATACTGAGATCTTAAAAGGACATCACCCTCAAAGCAATCACACAACAAGCAACAATGGGAAGTAAATGGGTCCTCCCCCAGTTTCCACCCCGTAAGGACCTGCCAGCCTTAATAATGGCCTCAGTCCTCCCAAAGCCCTGAAACATTACAGGGTTGTGGTATGCACCTTAATATTTAGAAGGAGTTTACATTACAACAATAACACAGTTAAAAAGACTTTTCAAGGTATTGATCTGAAACACGCAAAAAAATGTATAATTCTATATGTGCTAGTAGGTTCCTATTTAACAACAACTCAACTTATATTTATATAATGACTTTAATGTAATAAAACATCCCGAGGTGCTTTACAGGAGGATTATAAAACTAAGTATGACACCAAGCCACAAAAGGAGATATTAGGTCAGGTGACCAAACGTTTGGTTAAAGTGATAGGTTTGAACGAGTGTGTTAAAGGAGGAAGGTGAGGTGGAGAGGCAGAGAGGTGTAGGGAGGATGCTCCAGAGCTCAAGGCCAAGACTAAATTGGTTCCTAATTTTTGAGAATAGATTTGCTCTGCATACATTTGGTGCACATTGGTGTACGAAGGTTTAGGGGTTTCAAATGTAGTTTACGCCAGCACTATGTAATGCTAACTGCCCAGCGTATTCTTCTTCACAGAACAATATTCAAAAATATCAGAGGACAAAAGTAACCAGTTCCCAAGACCAGCCTGTATAGGGTAATTTTAAAAGCAGGATTGGTAGAGAGCTTGAAAAAGACCGGGTGTTTGCCCTCTCAATCAGAAAATGGTGCAATGAGTGACAAACCTAAAAAGAAACAGAATCAAAACTGTTTCAGCACAACAAGAGGATGCAAATATTGATGGAAGCACTGGGAGTAATGCGGCATCTAAATGAAAAATCCTGCAGCTGTAGGCAGGTCAAACTTAAATTAATGATTGGTTGAAGTAGTACAAGATGGAAGAAAGCATGGTAGGGAGATCAGTAAACATCAGTGCTGGATTGCTGAATCTACCATGATGCAACCAAATATACATAGAAGCCGTGATAAACTCAGCAATGATAGAGTGGGATGAGCCTCTGCCTAGCATGAAGCTCATTGAATATCTGTGCCATCATTTGTAACTGACCTGCACTATAGAGACGACACTATAGTGGTACTGAAATGGGCTGCTTGCTTAAATATTTTGCCTATTTTGGACTAAGGATCATCTGCAGTATCAACCTACCTGCTGCCTACACATGTATCAGAAGTGGGGATGTTCGCTGATGACTGCACAAGTTCAGCACCAGTCAAATGAGGAGAAGTTGAAGAGCTTCCCTCTTTTCCCTCTCCTTCTTTGATCACAACAGGTTTAATTCTTCCTCAAAGTGAATGTTCAGGCCATTTCAGTAGGTGTTTGATTGGTTCTTGTTATGATCATAGCAAGTAAGCAATCAGACAGGTTTTATTGAGTTCGACAAAGAAAAAGGTTAATTTTATTTTACCTAAAACAAACTAATAAAATAATAAATAACATAACAACTTTCACTCACACACACACTAGAGATTTACACACACGCAAATAGGTTACAGAGTTAAGAGCAGTAGATCGGTTGAGTTAAGGCCCACAAAAGAAAAGGGTATACATTCTGTGGGCTTTGGTGATTCTGCAGGCTTCTACCTGAATTAGGTGGTCCTGAGGCTTTTAGTCTGTAGATGACTGGTTTGGCTGGTCTCTGTGGAGATAACGATGCGGATGATTCCCTCCAATGGGGTTTCTGATTGTAGCCGGACTATGCAAAGGTGGTCAGTCAACAACAGGATTTGAATGCTTTCATAATAAAAACAAGAAATGCTGGAACCACTCAGCAGGTCTGGCAGCATCTGTGGAAAGAGAAGCAGAGTTACTGTCTTGGGTCAGCGACCCTTCTTCGGTTCCGAAGAAGGGTCGCTGACCCGAAACGTTAACTCTGCTTCTCTTTCCACAGATGCTGCCAGACCTGCTGAGTGGTTCCAGCATTTCTTGTTTTTATTTCAGATTTCCAGCATCCGCAGTATTTTGCTTTTATTTTTGAATGCTTTCAAGCTGAAATGGATGGAGAGAGAGAGGGACCCCCACTTAGGATCTGCTCATGTCAGAGTCCAGTTACTTCACCTCTGCTACAGAGAAAACACCAGCTTAAAACCACAGATGGGAGGGGTTGTCACATGACAGTCACTCAGTCATTCAAACATTGCATTTAGCAATATTTCTCTGCTTGCTGAGAGAACAGGTAATTCCTTTAAACTTCCTGGGTCTTGGTTCTTGCTGGGAAATTCAGTCATTTTGTCTCTCTCCTCATAGGCATTGCAGTGTAGGATACAGTGTTGCAAACTAGATGGCCAAGCTGAAAGGATAACTTTGCTGGCAGCTTGTCTTTTTAAAATATTCTCTTTAAATTTCTTAAACTAAAGAAAAAGTCAGATTTCCAGTCAGTGGACCAAAGAAAATAATCATTCAACAAAACACATTGGCGTAACACCTTCCCATCCTGCAAAATGAAATTTGACAATGGGAACATTCCAGTATGGGGTCACAAATGTAAAAAAAAACTGTACACACACTCATCAGTCTCACTGTCGTAGACATACACTAGTTTTTTTTCATCCAGGATTGTGCACAACTGGGAAACTCCAACGGCTCTGTCTGGGCTCAATCAGCTTCTACAATATCTTCCTTTTCCTGTTTCGCTATATAGGTTTACACAATACTGGATTCAAAGATGTTCATAACTTTGTGAAGATCATCTAGTGCTTTTTGTACATGGTCGTTCCTGTGCTCCAGCAGGCCAACAGCTTGCTTTGCAGAGTACTTTGCAAACCAATTGTCACCTAGTAAAACAGTGACTTCATTTGTGTGGATTACCTGTCCTGGCATTAATGTAAGTAGGCCAAATGGCACCATAACATCATAAGACACTTTGTCAGGCAAAGTTTCAACTGTGCCTTGGAGTGCTTTATAGTCATTTTGTACTTTAATCCAATGCTAGATTTTTTCCTTGAGACCGCATATCAATTTTGTCCTGCATCTCTTATTTCAACTCATCCAGTCTGGCCCACAATTCCTCCTCAGTTAGGATACTTGACCTGCAATCACCACCATCACCACCCTCCAAATCTGCCACAAACACCTTTCTAATATTAGGGTTTTCCTTTGGCTTATGAGCTTTTCCGTGTTTCCCTTCAGAATTTAAATCTTTAATTTTTAGGTCTTCAGTCTGAATTTCCTCCTTACTCTGGGTCAGTTTCCTGGGACCTAGGCGATAGGGATTTTGTTTTATGAGAGGGGCCTCTCCTACATCCACATGGTGTAGGGTTAGGGTTGTGCACCCTGGTTCATCCCTGCATATCCCTTTAAATGCTGAGAGTAGCCTTGGTAGGTCTCCTCTCTGTTCTGCATTTGGCTAGGAGACTATGCTGTGTAATTTCCCTAACATTTCAGTGTTAACGAACCGGACAGTAGGGGATTCAATTTGGGAATTCTCCCGGCCTCCCTCTAACTTGTCCTCACTGTCCCTTTCGTCCTCCTCTTTCCTGACAGAGCCATGCTTCTTTATCCCTTTCCCGGCTGTGATACCGTTTTAACATATTGATGTGGCACAACCCCTTTGCTTTTTCCTGTGATCTGCGTTGTCAATTATATAATTCACCTAGCAAATTCTCTTTATTATCCTATACGGGCCACTGAACTGGGCTTTTAATGGTTCTCCCTGCATTGGTAGTAGCACGAACACATAGTTGCTGTTCTGAAATGTTCTGGCCTTGGCATTTTTATCCACCTGCCCTTTCATAGCTGTCTGGGAGGTTTTTAGGTGTTCCTGAGCCACCGCATAGGCTCTTGTGAGTCATTCTCAGAACATGGAGATGTAGTCTAACAGGGAAGAGTCATCCCTAGGTCCCAAAAACCTCTCCTTGATTAGTTTTAGAGAACTTTTCAGCTCCTGTCCATAAACAATTTCAAAGGGACTACAGCCAGTGGACTCATTGGGTGAGTCTTTGGTAGCAAACAGAAGAAATCCCAGCCCTTTGTCCCAGTCATGGGGGTACTCATAGAGGTATACCCTGATCCTTGTCTTTAGTGGTACAGCTCCAAAGCCCCTTGTGACTGTGGGTGGTCGTTTGAGGACTTTAGCTCGGTTATGCCAGATTACCCATGATCTTTTTAAAAATACTGGACATAAAATTTGTGCCCTGATCCGACCGGATCTCAGCAGGTACCCCATTTTGGGTGAAGAATTGGGTTAGCCCCTCCACCACTACCTTGGCAGAGATACTTCTTAGAGGGATAGCCTCTGAAAATCGAATAGCCACATCCATAATGGTGAGAAGATACTGGTAGCCCCTGTTTGTTTTCAGCAGAGGTCCCACACAATCTAACAGCACTCTGCTGAATGGTTCCCCAAAAGCCAGTATGGGAGTTAGGGGTGCAGGTTTATTTGCAGGTTGAGGCTTCCCCACAACCTGGCACATGTGGCAAGCCTTACAGAATTCTACCACATCCTTGTGGAGGTGCTGCCAGTGAAAATGCTGTCTTATGTGGGCTTGGTTTTTGCTGATACTGACATGTCCAGCCATTGGAATCACATGGGCTATTCTCAATATTTCCCTATGGTACCTCGGTGGAACCACTACATGGTGAACTACCATCCACTCCTCAACTGCAGGTCTGTGAGGTGGTCTCCACTTCCTCATCAGCACCTCATCCATTACTTAGTAGCACGCTGGAACTCCCTCTGCTTCAGCTTCAGTTTGGGCAGTGTGTGCTAATTTTGTAACCCTGAGTCAGCTTGCAACCAAGGAAGACCTGTTTAACACATTTTCTGTGTCTTCTAACTTCCCAAAAAAGGTTTCAGATAACCAGACAGTATTGTAATCTGTCTGCAGTGCCAGTTTAGCCTCCTCTGATGGAGCTTGTTTGGCTATGGATCAGGTCACCACGCAGTCAGGAAAAATGCCATAGATCTTTTCCTGCAACTGTTAGGTCTCCCTGACCTCCTTCAATCTTTCTAAAATCACTGGGGAAGCTACCACTTTCGCCCCTGCCAGATCTTTACCCAGGAGCAGGTGGACCCCGTCCACAGGTAAACTAGGAACAATCCTCACAGTTATCGGTCCTGAAACAAGTTCACACTCTAGGTGCACCTGGTATAAAGGTATGGGCATATACTTTCCTCCGATACCGTTTACTAGCACTCCAGCATTCAATGCACTCTCTGGGGGAAGGGATTGGGTGGCACCTGCATGCCTAAGTATGACAATGGGCTTACTTGCCTCACTCGAGGAGTATGGGATCACTTTCCTATTGGCACAAAATCTTGGTAATCTCAGAGATTTTGTTTAAGTTTTCCCGCATTCTCAGCAGTAGGTTTTCTGGGTTTTACTGCTGCAGTTAAAGCCACAGCATGGTCTGCTATAATTTCCATCAGGGCCCCTTTTCCTGCACTGGTCTGGTGTACCCTGACTAAGCCTATGGGTTTTCCCCGTAACTTCCAGCAGTCAGCTCAAAGGTGACCTGCCTTGTTACAATGGAAACATACAGGCTTCCGAGCATTACTCTTTTTCTCAGCACTTTCCTTTTTGGCCTGAGGAGGGCCCCCCGAGTTTCCAATTCTCCCTTCTCGCTCATGGCTGTTCATCCTCCTATCACTCTCCCACCTTCTATCCTTTTCAGGTTTTGGAGGTGACTCGGGAAGGGCTTCCACTGGGGAAAGGACTTGTGAATAAGTGTATAATCATCAGCCAAGATTGCTGCCTGCATGGCTCTTGGAACTTTTTGTTCCTCCATGTGGTTTCTTATGGAAAGGGGCAAAGAGTTTCTGAATTCCTCTAAAAGGATCACCTCTCTAAGGTTTTCATAGGTAGACTCTCTCTTAAGTGCCCCTATCCATAGGTTGAAAGTGAGTTGCTTAACCCTTTCAAAATCAATTTAACTTTGTTCTGGCTGCTTTCGGAGAGTTCAGAACTTTTGGTGGCAACCCTCCGGTACTAGCTCGTATGCATTCAAGGTAACATTTTTAGTCATCTCACAGTCTGATGAACTCTCATCAAGCAACAGTGAATAAACCTCTGGGGTTTTCCTGTTAGTTTGCTTTGCAATAACAGTGTCTAGCTCTCTACTGACTCAACTGACTGCAAGCTTTTCAAAACAGATGAATAATGCTTCCACATCCCCCTCATTGAACTTTGGTATCAACTGGGAGAACTTTAAGAGCTCAGCACCCGGTCCTGAGCTAGGGCAACTCCCTCACTAGTGCTGACTTCACTGGTTATATTGGGTCTTCCCCTGATTAGTTCGAACTGCCTTAACTTGAATTCCCTCTCTTCCTTCTGCTCTGGAATTCTCCTTCATTCTTCCTTTCCTGGAAAGCACTTTCTTTTTCTTTTTTTTGAAATTCTAATTCTAATCTCATCTGTTCTAGCTGTATCTTAGCTAATGTTACTCCATCTGTTTCAGATTCTATGCCTATCTATGGTTCTTCAGTGTCAATTTTAAATTGGTTGGCTGCAAGTTTTAGGATTTCAGCTTTTCCAACTTTTGGATGGATAGCAATCTCGAACTGCCCAGTTACATTTCTCAATTCTTCAACAGATAGGGTGTTTAACCTGGTGCAAGTTACTTCACTCTGTTCTAGGAAGGTACTGGCCTCAAATATGAACATTTTAGTACTCTAGCACTAGAATAAAGCAAGAAAACCAATTTTGAAGCTTTTAAATTATCGTTGGGTATCAATTTGGTTTCCCGCTTCCAATTTCCCTTTGTCTTTCCGTTTGATCCCGGATGAGTCCCCAAATTTCTGTTACAGTCATGTGAGGAGGGGTTGAAGGGCTTCCCTCTTTTCCCTCTCCTTGTTTGACCACAACAGGTTTAATTCTTTCTTAAAGTGAATGTACTGGCCAATTCACTAGGTACTTGATTACTTACTTGCTATGATCATAACAAGAACCAATCGGGCAGGTTTTCTTGAGTTAACAAAGAAAGACGTTAACTTTATTGTACCTAAACTGCACTAATAAAATAATAAACAATGCGCCACTCACACATACACACTCTGGAGGTTTACACACACACAAGCAGGTTAGAGAGTGGGGAAAGGTAGATTGCTTGAGTTAAAGTCCATAGAACAAAAGGGTATACAGACCTGTGGGCTTTGGTGATTTGGCTGGCTTCTAGCTAAATTAGATGGTCCTGAGGCTTTTAGTTTGAAGAGGTAGATGATTGGTTCGGTTGGTCTTTTTGGAGATAGCAAGGCGGATGATTTCCTCCAACGGGGTTTCTGATTGTAGCTGGAGTTTGCAAAGGTGGTCAGTTAACAATGGGATTTGAAAGCTTTCAAGCTGGAATGGAGATAGAGAGGGAGAGGGACCCCCACCTAGGTTCTGCTCATGTCAGAGTCCAGTTGCTTCTCCTCTGCTGCAGAGAAAACACCAGCTTAAAACCACAGATGGGGAGTGGCTTGTCACATGACAGTCACTCAGTCTTTCAAACATAACAGTTAGCAGTATTTCTTCTTCTTGCTGAGAGAACAGGTAGTTCCTTTAAACTTCCTGGGTCTTGATTCTTGCTGGGATATTATTAGACATTTCGTCTCTCCTCACAGGCATTAAAATGTAGGATGCAGTGTTGCAAATTAGGTAGCCAACTTAAGTTGAAAGGATGATCTTGCTGGCAGCTTGTTTTTTAAAAAATGTTTTTGTTAAATATCTTCAAAAAAAAAAGTCAGATTTCCAGTCAGTCGACCAAAGAAAATTATCATTCAACAAAACAATTTGGCATAACAAGTACTTCGACTTGAAATAACAAGACTGAACTTGCTGTGGCGAATTTAGTTTGTACCTACCTGGCAAGTAGAGCAATTTCATACCTTTCAATGCATGTCAAAGGTGTGGCAGACAGTGAAGTCCAATTTTTGCAAATCCAACAGTGCAACCTGGCAGCAACATTTAGATTTTTCAGTTTAACCATGCATCTACCCCTTGTTTGAAGCTGCTATACCATTTGCAAATAAATAAAGTTGAGCACCATTAACCTCACTGTTAATTTGACAGAAAAGTCTTGAAGAATAATTGTAGCCGAAATGATTTTTGCCCCTCTTTGACAGCTCAGCTTTAAGTGATCACATCCTTTCAGATTTGGCTATACTGCATCAATCTGGATTGGAGCAATGCTTGATTAAATAACTAGTGCTCTGGAAATTGTAGTATAAGGACTTGTAAGGATTAATGTTGGAGACAGTGAGAGCAACCCCTCGCACTTTAGAGATGATGATGTAATAGTCACATGGTAATGGGCTTTGGAAGAACAGAGTAGCAGCACGAAGGTTGCTAGCTAGAGAGGCTTGAGGAGAGTGTAAATAGTAATGTATATATAATAGTTATTAGTAGACCTAATCTAGACTGCTCGATTTTATCTATGACATCCTAGCTATGCTACAACAACAAACAACAACAGCACGTAACATGGTGGCATCTGTTAAAACAACCAGAAAGTTTTGAAAATCACCTTACCTCATGAAGCAGTGCCAGGAGAATAGCAGATCTCATCAGGGGTCCGCAGTTGAAGAAGATGCAGACAGTCGGTGAGTCAGCCGTGCAGGCATTCAGACTGCACCACAGAAGTGTGGTGGTCTGCAGCAAAGCATCCAGGTTCAGCAATTGGGTTCCGAATCCAAGCGCTAGGTGATGGTCCAGGATCAGGTGAGAGGATTTCAAATCGGCCATTCTTGACTATCTGCGCATGGGTTGTAAAAAGCAGGGAGAGAGTTCGATCAGATGAAAAAGCGATTCAGAAGTTGGGCTGAGACGGCAGCCATTACTAAGCCAGAATGCCAAGAGAAAGTACAGGAAAGGTCGGAAAACATGGGAAACCCCCAGATAGAACACCTCCAATAAAGCCAGTATAACTTAAAAAGAAAGGGAAACTACATATAAAGCCTAGCAAAGCATAAGAAACAGAACGGATTTGAAACTTGGAATGCTTGAAAGTTTCCATTATCAGGAATGACACAATCAGATACAAAATTGGGCCTTATAAAGAAAAAGATTCCTACAATTTAGATTGTTTCCCAACTCCATACTAAAATCAGAAACAGAACAAGTCAATACCCTTTTATATTCTATGGGTTCATTTGCGGGTGATGTGCTTGTGAGGCAAGGGATAAGTGAGGCATCTGATAAATTTGAAGATGTACTTCAAGCCTTTGACAATCTACGTAGTAACAAAATTCAGGACACAGCAAAATTTAACAAGCAAGTCCAGAAAATAGGCAAATCTGTAGATTCTTTTATAAATGATCTGTACAGATTTGCAGAGAGATGTATATATGCAGAATTAAAGGCAGAACTGATATGGGACTGAGTAGTTGTTGGCATAGCTGATGAATCTCTGTCAGATCTTTTGCGGTCCTAAGAAGACCTTACACTCAAGAAGATAATTCAGTTGTATGACAGGCAGAAGTACGAAGACTAAACAGAGCCATTCTGTGGGCTGAAGAGCTGCCTTGGGTCAGAAGAAATCCAATGTCTGTACAGTTCTTGAAGCCAAAGATGGAGAGGCAACCTCTAAAGAAGAATACACACACAGGTGAGAAGGTGCGTGACACTGGAAAACTGTGCCAGCGCTGTGGAGCCAGGAAGAGCCACAGACGGGAGCAGTGTCCTGCTAGTAAAGCTGAGTGCTTCAACTGTAAAAAGACTGGGCATTATGAGAAAATGTGCCCGAGCAAGACCTCTTCACAGAAAGTTGTTAATCAGAAGACCTGCACACAGAGAGCAGTGAATGAAATGTATCAACTTCCAGCAGAAAAGGAACCAGGAGATTTCCTAGGTGCAGTTAATGACCCAAATCAAAGATTTTGGATGCCAGTCATCTATGTAAACGAACACCTAATGAATTTTAAACTGGACACAGGTGCTAGTGCCACATTTCTGCCAGCCCAAGAACCATGCTTGATGAGATGTTGCCTACAACAGGCAGACACACAGTTGCATGGTCCAGGCAGGACTCAACTGAAAATGAAGGGTAAGCTTCAAGCAAATCTCCAATATAGAGGGAGACAAATTATGGAGACATTATACGTCTTGTAAAACCAAGAATTTTCCTTGCTATGTAGAAAAGCATGCTTAGACCTGCAACTGATCAATAAGATTGACGAAGTCAAACAGCCACGGGTAAACAATCACTTCCAAGCCGACTACCCAAGACTTTTCACAAGTCTTGGAAGACTCAAGACAGTGTATAGAATTACACTTAAGGACAATGCCAGGCCACTGTGTATCTCTACACCCAGAAAGATACCTCACCTGTTGATGAACCAAGTTCAAGACGAGTTGGAAGAGGTGACCAGACGGGGAGTCATTTCTCCGGTTACACAACCAATGGAATGGTGTTTGGCCGTGGTTCCTGTCCCAAAACAAAATGGAACTCTACGTATTTATGTGGATTTAACACGGCCTAACAAAGCAGTGGTGTACGAAATTCACCCAATGTCCACAATGGATGACAGCTGAGCAAAATTGTCTCAGAGCAGCATCTTTACCAAACTGGCGCCAATAGTGGGTTTTGGCAGGTACCCTTAGATGAGACCTCAAGATTACTAACCACATTTATAACATATTTCGGGAAGTTTTATTTAATCGGTTACTGTTCAGAATAACTTCCGCACCAGAGATCTTCCAAAGGTCTATGTCTAAAATCTTTGAAGGGCTCAAAGGAGTTATTTGTCACATGGATGACATCCTGATACATGGGCAGACAGTACAGGAACATTACCAAAGAGTCCCAAGTAGTTGTACAATGACTTCAAGAAACGGGGCTAACACTGAACGAGAAGTTAAAATTTTCCAAGACTTCACTTTGTTTCTTGAGTCACATAGTGAGCAGTAAAGGTTTAGAGATACAGCACTGAAACAGGCCCTTTGGCCCACCGAGTCTGTGCCGACCATCAACCACCCATTTATACTAATCCTACACTGGTTCCATATTCCTACCACATCCCCACATTTCCCTACCACCTACCTATACTAGGGGCAATTTATAATGGCCAATTTACCTATCAACCTGCAAGTCTTTGGCATGTGGGAGGAAACCGGAGCACCCGGAGAAAACCCACGCAGACACAGGGAGAACTTGCAAACTCCACACAGGCAGTACCCAGAATTGAACCCGGGTCGCTGGAGCTGTGAGGCTGCGGTGCTAACCACTGCGCCATCTGTGCCGCCCTAACAGGTGTAACAGCAGATCTACAGAAGGCATGAGCCATTACAGACTTCCCTACTCCTACTTCCACTCAGCATCTCCAAAGATTCCTGGGAATGGTGAATCGATTAGCAAAGATTTTACTTCATCTAGCACAGGTAACAGAACTGCGAAGACAACTTCTCAGAAAAGAACAAGCATTGCTCATATCACTGGACACCTTGGCGCACTATAAACCTACATTACCAATGATGATAGCAGCAGAAGCCTCCTCAACTGGGTTAAGAGCAGAGATTTTCTAGGAGCAACCTGATGGTCCCAGTAGGCCAATATACTACGCATCTGGAGCTTTGACACAGAGACAAGATATGCGGTAACTGAAAAAGAAGCACTTGCAATCACTTGGGCATGTGAGAAATGTTCTGATTATATTGTTGGATTGAGAGTCATCATCGAGACAGACCATTAACCTTTGGTATCTTTGTTGGATGAGAAGGAGGTCGCAAAAATCACTCCAAGAATCCAAAAACTTTGTTTAAGATTGATGAGATATACATATGCAACAGTATGTGTCCAGAGAAAGAAGCACGCATCTGCTGATGCGCTATCAAGAGTGACAGTAGACCATCCAACGCAACAAGCTGTAAATTTGTTGCATTAGAGTCATATTCACAGTATACTGCACAAAACTGGTCAACAAGCGTACAAAAATGGCAAGAAATTTGTCAAGCTCAAAAAGGCGATGAAGAATGTTTTCGTAAAAGGCAATATTGCACACATGGGTGACCACAGAATGTCTTTGTGGGAAGACAGATAAAACTTTCTCTGAATATAGAAAATACTTCACAATCTTCGATGATTTATTAGTTTATAATGACATACTAGTCATTCCTAGTTGACTGAGATGGGATATCTTAGAACATCTACATCAAGGCCATATGGGAATAATGAAGTGCAGAACAAGGGCACAATCATCAGTGTGGTGGCCAGGAATATCCAAAGACATTGAAAATGTGATCCAGAACTACCAAATCTGGGCAATGCAAAGACCAGAACAGCATAAACCTCTGTTAGCTACTCAATTTCTGACCAGACCCTGGCACCATCTAGGTATGAATTTATTCATGTTCAATGGAAAGTCCTACATAATCATCATTGATTACTTCTCAAGGTGTATAGAAGTAAGAAGGTTATATTCAACAATAAATGAAGCAGTTATAAGAGTTCACAAAACATCTTTGCAACACATGGTATCCCTGATGAAGTATTGTCAAACAACAGACTGCAGTTTGCAGATGAATATTTCACACAGTTTGCAACAAGAATGGGATTTTATCATCTCAGAAGTTCACCACAGTATCCACAGTCGAATTGTGAAGCAGAAAGTGGCATAAGAACCATGAAGTCCTTATTGAAGAAGAATGAAGACCTTCCAACCTCACTTCTAATTTGTCAATCTACATCGTTGATGTGTGAACTATTGCCTGCAGAGTTACTGATGGGCAGGAAGATAAGAATGCAACTTCCTATATTGCCGAAAAAAATTGCTTCTAGTATTGAATGTCCAGGACTGCGAGAGAGTAAGAGACGAGGAAAACTCTTACAGAAGACAACAAACCCGAAATTACAACAAAAGATTTTGTGTCAGAAACTTACCGAAAATGTATGAAGACCAGAGAGGATGGACACGGGACCTTGAAAGGGAAGGTACTGTAATCCATCGAGATGAAAACTACCAGAGATCATATGTGGTACACATAACAGAACGGAACATACATAGAAATAGGAGAAACATTATTCCTATTCCCCAGAAGCAACAGTCAATCATTCATTTGGAAGACCCAACTGGAAATGGACAAACCCAAAGCAAACAGAAAAGTACAATCTTTAGTGAAGATCATCCAAGTCAATGATCCAGACTTACAAGGAAGACTACTGATCATCCCACTCAGACTAGAACGAGATCGTGGAGAGTTGTGAAACCTCCCAACATACTAAAACAGTAAAGTCAGACACTTGAGGGGAGAAAGGGCAGTCGGCTAAGTCAAGAATTTTTTTTTTCATTCATCCAAGGCACATGGGCGTCGCTGGCTAGTCAAGCATTTATTGTCCAAACCTAATTGCCGTTGAGAAGGTGGTGGTGAGCTGCCTTCTTGAACCACTGCAGTCCATGTGGTGTAGGTACACCCACAGTGCTGTTCGGGAGTTCCAGGATTTTGACCTAGTGACAGTGAAGGAATGGTGATATAGTTCCAAGTCAGGATGGTGTAAGGCTTGGAGGGGAACTTTCAGGTGGTGGTGTTCCCATGCATCTGCTACCTTGTCCTTCTAGTTGGTAGAGGTCGCAGGTTTGGAAGGTGCTGTCTAAGGGGCCTTGGCGCATTGCTGCAGTGTAGCTTGTAGATGGTACACACTGCTGCTACAGTGCATCAGTGGTGGAGGGAGTGAATGTTGTAGATGGGGTGCCAATCAATCGAGCTGCTTTGTCCTGGATGATATCGAGCTTCTTGACTGTTGTTGGAAATGCACCCATCCAGGCAAGTGGAGAGTATTCCAACACACTCCTGACTTGTGTCTTGCAGATGGTGAACAGGCTTTGGGGAGTCAGGAGATGAGTTACTCGCTGCAGGATTCCTAGCGTCTGACCTGCTCGTGTAGCCATGGTATTTATATGGCTGGTCCAGTTCAGTTTCTGGTCAGTGGTAAACTCCAGGATATTGATAGTGGGGGATTCAGCAATTGTAATGCCATTGAATGTCAAGGAGAGATGGTTAGAATCTCTCTTGTTTGAGATTGTCTTTGCCTGGCACTTGTGTGGCACGAATGTTACTTGCCACATATCAGCCCAAGCCTGGATATTATCCAGGCCCTGCTGCATTTCTAAACGGACTGCTTCAGTATCTGAGGAGTCGTGAATAGTGCTGAACATTGTGCAATCATCAGCGAACATCCCCACTTCTGACTGTTTGATTGAAAGAAGGTCATTGATGAAGCAGCTGAAGATGGTTGCGCCTAGGGCACTACCCTGAGGAACTCCTGCAGTGATGTTCTGGAGCTGAGATGATTGACCTCTAACAACCACAACCATTTTTTCTTTGAGCTAAGTATGACTCCAACTAGTGGAGAGTTTTCCCCATAATTAGAATTAGAATTAGAATTAGAATTAGAACATTACAGTGCAGTACAGGCCCTTCGGCCCTCGATGTTGCGCCAACCTGTGAAACCATCTGACCTACACTATTCCATTTTCATCCATATGTCTATCCAATGACCACTTAAATGCCCTTAAAGTTGGCGAGTCTACTACTGTTGCAGGCAGGGCGTTCCACGCCCCTACTACTCTCTGAGTAAAGAAACTACCTCTGACATCTGTCCTATATCTTTCACCCCTCAACTTGAAGCTATGTCCCCTCGTGTTTGCCATCACCATCCGAGGAAAAAGACTCTCACTATCCACCCTATCTAACTTTGATTATCTTATATGTCTCTATTAAGTCACCTCTCCTCCTCCTTCTCTCCAACGAAAACAACCTCAAGTCCCTCAGCCTTTCCTCGTAAGACCTTCCCTCCATACCAGGCAACATCCTAGTAAATCTCCTCTGCACCCTTTCCATAGCTTCCACATCCTCCCTATAATGCGGTGACCAGAACTGCATGCAATACTCCAGGTGCGGTCGCGCCAGAGTTTTGTACAGCTGCAGCATGACCTCGTGGCTCCGAAACTCGATCCCCCTACTAATAAAAGCTAACACACCATATGCCTTCTTAACAGCCCTATTAACCTGGGTAGCAACCTTCAGGGATTTATGCACCTGGACACCAAGATCTCTCTGCTCATCTACACTACCAAGAATCTTCCCATTAGCCCAGTACTCTGCATTCCTGTTACTCCTTCCAAAGTGAATCACCTCGCACTTTTCCGCATTAAACTCCATTTGCCATCTCTCAGCCCAGCTCTGCAGCCTATCTATGTCCCTCTGTACCCTACAACATCCTTCGGCACTATCCACAACTCCACCGACCTTAGTGTCATCCGCAAATTTACTAACCCACCCTTCTACACCCTCATCCAGGTCATTTATAAAAATGACAAACAGCAGTGGCTCCAAAACAGATCCTTGCGGTACACCACTAGTAACTAAACTCCAGGATGAACATTTGCCATCAACCACCACCCTCTGTCTTCTTTCAGCTAGCCAATTTCTGATCCAAAGCTCTAAATCACCTTCAACCCCATACTTCCGTATTTTCTGCAATAGCCTACCATGGGGAACCTTATCAAACGCCTTACTGGAATCCATAATCACCACATCCCCTTCTTTACCCTCATCCACCTGTTTGGTCACCTTCTCAAAAAACTCAATAAGGTTTGTGAGGCACGACCTACCCTTCACAAAACCGTGCTGACGATCGCTAATGAACTTATTCTTTTCAAGATGATTATAAATCCTGTCTCTTATAACCTTTTCCAACATTTTACCCACAACCGAAGTAAGGCTCACAGGTCTATAATTACCAGGGCTGTCTCTACTCCCCTTCTTGAACAAGGGGACAACATTTGCTATCCTCCAGTCTTCCGGCACTATTCCTGTCGACAATGACGACATAAAGATCAAGGACAAAGGCTCTGCAATCTCCTCCCTAGCTTCCCAGAGAATCCTAGGATAAATCCCATCTGGCCCAGGGGACTTATCTATTTTCACACTTTCCAAAATTGATAACACCTCCTCCTTGTGAACCTCAATCCCATCTAGCCTAGTAGCCTGAATCTCAGTATTCTCCTCGACAACATTTTCTTTCTCTACTGTAAATACTGACGCAAAATATTCATTTAACACTTCCCCTACCTCCTCTGATTCCACACACAACTTCCCACTACTATCCTTGATTGGCCCTAATCTAACTCTAGTCATTCTTTTATTCCTGATATACCTATAGAAAGCCTTAGGGTTTTCCCTGATCCTATCCGCCAATGACTTCTCGTGTCCTCTCCTTGCTCGTCTTAGCTCTCCCTTTAGATCCTTCCTGGCTAGCTTGTAACTCTCAAGCGCCCTAACTGAGCCTTCACGTCTCATCCTAACATAAGCCTTCTTCTTCCTCTTGACAAGCGCTTCAACTTCTTTAGTAAACCACGGCTCCCTCGCTCGACAACTTCCTCCCTGCCTGACAGGTACATACTTATCAAGGACACGCAGTAGCTGCTCCTTGAATAAGCTCCACATTTCGATTGTTCCCATCCCCTGCAGTTTCCTTCCCCATCCTACGCATCCTAAATCTTGCCTAATCGCATCATAATTTCCTTTCCCCCAGCTATAATTTTTGCCCTGCGGTATATACCTGTCCCTGCCCATCACTAAGGTAAACCTAACCGAATTGTGATCACTATCACCAAAGTGCTCACCTACATCTAAATCTAACACCTGGCCGGGTTCATTACCCAGTACCAAATCCAATGTGGCATCGCCCCTGGTTGGCCTGTCTACATACTGTGTCAGAAAACCCTCCTGCACACACTGGACAAAAACTGACCCATCTAAAGTACTCAAACTATAGTATTTCCAGTCGATATTTGGAACGTTAAAGTCCCCCATAACAACTACCCTGTTACTCTCGCCCCTGTCGAGAATCATCTTCGCTATCCTTTCCTCTACATCTCTGGAACTATTTGGAGGTCTATAAAAGACTCCCAACAGGGTGACCTCACCTCTCCTGTTTCTAACCTCGGCCCATACTACCTCCGTAGACGTGTCCTCAAACGTCCTTTCTGTCGCTGTAATACTCTCCTTGATTAACAATGCCACACCCCCCCCTCTTTTACCATCTTCTCTGTTCTTACTGAAACATCTAAATCCCAGAACCTGCAACATCCATTCCTGCCCCTGCTCTGCCCATGTCTCCGAAATGGCCACTACATCGAGATCCCAGGTACCAACCCATGCTGCAAGCTCACCCACCTTATTCCGGATGCTCCTGGCGTTGAAGTAGACACACTTTAAACCAGGTTCTGGCTTGCCATTGCCCTCTTGCGTCCTTGTAACCTTATCCCTGACCTCACTACTCTCAACATCCTGTACACTGGCACTACATTTTAGGTTCCCATTCCCCTGCTGAATTAGTTTAAACCCCCCCGAAGAGCACTAGCAAATCTCCCCCCCAGGATATTGGTACCCCTCTGGTTCAGGTGAAGACCATCCTGTTTGTCGAGGTCCCACCTACCCCAGAAAGAGCCCCAATTATCCAGGAAACCAAAACCCTCCCTCCTGCACCATCCCTGCAGCCATGTGTTCAACTCCTCTCTCTCCCTATTCCTCGCTTCGCTATCACGTGGCACGAGCAACAACCCAGAGATAACAACTCTGTTTGTTCTCGCTCTAAGCTTCCACCCTAGCTCCCTGAATTTCTGTCTTAAATCCCCATCTCTCTTCCTACCTATGTTGTTGGTGCCTATGTGGACCACGACTTGGGGCTGCTCCCCCTCCCCCTTAAGGATCCCAAAAACACGATCCGAGACATCACGAGCCCTGGCACCTGGGAGGCAACATACCAACCGTGAGTCTCTCTCGTTCCCACAGAACCTCCTATCTGTTCCCCTAACTATGGAGTCCCCAATGACTAATGCTCTGCTCCTCTTCCCCCTTCCCTTCTGAGCAACAGGGACAGACTCTATGCCAGAGACCTGTACCCCATTGCTTACCCCTGGTAAGTCGTCCCCCGCAACAGTATCCAAAACGGTATACCTGTTGTTGAGGGAAACGGCCACAGGGGATCCCTGCACTGCCTGCTGGTTCCCTCTCCTTCCCCTGACGGTAACCCATCTACCTACTTCTTTTACCTGAGGTGTGACTACCTCCCCATAACTCCTCTCAATAACCACCTCCGCCTCCCGAATGATCCGAAGTTCATCCAGCTCCAGCTCCAGTTCCCTAACGCGGTTCTCGAGGTGCTGGAGTTGGGTGCACTTCCCGCAGATGCAGTCAGCAGGGACACTCTTGGCGACCCTTACCTCCCACATTCTGCAGGAGGAACATACAACTGCCTTAACTTCCATTCCCTCTATTCTAAATTCCCAACAAATCTACTGAAAAACCAAAAAAAATGTCAAAACTTGTCAGGTTAGCAATCCAACGGACAGAACTTCTTAAATAAAAAGCTTACCTTATCAACACAACAGAGTCCTTTTTTTTTGGTTAGATTCCCAATGACTCCAGTTTTGCTCGGACTCCTTGATGCCATACTCGGTCAAATGTTGCCTTGATGTCAAGGGCAGTCACTCTCACCTCACCTCTGGAGTTCAGCTCTTTTGTCCATGTTTGAACCAAACTGTAATGAGGTCAGGAGCTGAGTGGTCCAGAGTGGAATGTACATATGTTTAAAGAAAATGTTGGATAAAGACTTGGGGAGGAGATGTAGTATAGGACCTGTAAGGGTTAATGTTGGAGAGCAGCCCCTCTCACTGTCGAGATGATGATTTGATAGTCACATGGAAATGGGCTTTGGAAGAAGAGAATAGCACCAAGAAGGATGCTAGCTAAGGAGGCTTGAGGAGAGTGTAATCACATAAATAATAGTTAAAGTTGACCTTATCTAGATTCCTGGATTTTATCAATAATGCCCTAGCTCTGCTGCAACAACAACAACACACAACAGAAATCCCACAATGTTAACCCAGCGTGACATCGTTGCCAGGCTTTTACTGACCTCCCGACGTTGAACTCCATGGTGTGGGGTGGGCGGAAGATCATTCTGGCAGCAGCCCGCCATGGCACCTGATGCCAAGAGTGACGGGCCCACTCTTCCTGGCAGCGGCGAGGCTCCGTGGCGGCCCCCACACCCCTGCCGCTGGGCGATGGGACCCAGATTAACATATTTAAATTAATGAAATAAATACATTTAAATAAAATCAACAGCGATCTTACCTTTGGGCCGTGATCTTCCGAGCAGCGGCCAGCACTCATGCGCCTTGACTTTTCCATCTCAGAAAAGTAGACATCACCATAGTGGGTATGGGGTGGGACTCATTATTTTTAGTGCAGTGGGGCGGGGAAACAGGCTATAATGCAAATTACTAGCGCAGGGGAGGGTGGGAAGGGGAGATTGCTGCACTTTGATCGGTTTGGGAGGGGAAGGTTAAGTGTTGAAGATAAGTGTTTTGCGGGGGTGGCAGAGAGGGCAAATGTTAAATTTAATTGTTATTGGGGGGAAGGGGTGATAGATTTATTAGTGGTACATCGGGGGGATATCCCTTTAAAAAATTAAATGACCCAGCAGGGCTAGCTGCCCTTTAAACATGGCACCAGCGCCTGCGCACAGGCAGCTGATGCCATTGCAGGCATCGGAGAGCCCACCCCCTCCACATGATTTGGGGGAGGAGGAGGGAGGGGGAGGGTGGCCCAACCGACTCATTATCCTGGGCCGCCGCGAGGAAGAATGCGGTGGCATGGCGGCACGCGGGCTGCTATTTTTCTCGCCCGCTGCTGAGAGAAGGATATTCAGCCCCATGTGTGCTAAGCATGCTGCTGTCTGGTTTTAGTACTTTAGCAGCCATATTAGTTAACCTAAATGTGTTTTATTTAACTTCAGTATTCAGTATGCCATCATCAAATATGAGTAATTCAAAGAGGAAATAGTGAGGGTTCAGAGCCAACGTGAACCCTTTAAGGTGAAGGGTAGGACCACAAGTCCAGGGAACACTGGATGTCAAGGGATATAGAGGATTAGATAAGGAAAGAAAAGGAGGCTTATGGGAGATTTGAAGCATTGAAAACAGCAGAGGCACTAGAGGAGTATAAAAAGTGTAGGTGGGGTACTATAAAAAGTAATTAGGAGAGCGAAGAGGGGACATGAAAAAACACTAGTGGGCACGATAAAGGAAAATCCTAAGGCACTTTATAAGTATATTAAGGGCAAGAGGATAACCAGGGAAAGAGTAAGGCCCATTAGGGACCAAAGTGGCAATCTGTGGAATACACTCAGCTAACTTTGCCTTTATTTTAAAAAAAAATAGACTTAAGATCTATTGATAAGTGATAAACCAAAGATGTCATTTTTTTCTTAGTTAGTGTGGAGCCAGAGGACATAGGTGAGGTTTTAAATGATTACTTTGCATCTGTGTTCACTATGGAGAAGGACGATGTAGGTGTAGATGTCAGGGAGGAGGATTGTGATATACTTGAACATATTAGCATTGAAAGGGAGAAAGTATTAGCTGTTTTAGCAGGCTTAAAAGTGGATAAATCCCCAAGCCCAGATGAGATGTATCCCAGACAGTTATGTGAGGCAAGGGAGGAGGAAATAGCAGGGGCACTGACACAAATTTTCAAATACTGTCTGATCACAGGAGAGGTACCAGAGTACTGGAGGACAGTGAATGTGGTACCATTATTCAAGACGGGTAGTAGGGATAAACCAGGTAATTACAGGCCAGTGAGTCTAACATCAGTAGTTGGGAAATATTGGAAAAAATTCTGAGGGACAGGATTAATCTCCACTTGGAGAGGCAGAGGTTAATCAGGGATAGTCAGCATGGCTTTGTCAGGGGAAGATCGTGTCTAACTAACTTGATTTTTTTAGGCGGCGACTGGATGTGTAGATGAGGTTAAAGCAGTTGATGTAGTTTACGTGGACTTCAGTAAGGCTTTTGATAAGGTCCCACATGGGAGATTGGTTAAGAAGGTAAGAGCCCATGGGATCCAGGGCAATTTAGCAAATTGGATCCAAAATTTGCTTAGTGGCAGGAGGCAGAGGGTGATGGTCGAGGGTTGTTTTTGCGAGTGGAAGTCTGTGACCAGTGGTGTAGCGTAGGGATCGGTGCTGGGACCCTTGCTGTTTGTAGTGTACATTAATGATTTAGACGTGAATATCGGAGGTATGATCAGTAAGTGCGCAGATGACACAAAAATTGGTGGTGTCGTAAATAGTGAGGAGGAAAGCCTTAGATTACAAGACAATATAGATGGGCTGGTAAGCTGGGCGAAGCAGTGGCAAATGGAATTTAATCCTGAGAAGTGTGAGATGATGCATTTTGGGAAGACTGACAAGCCAAGGGAATATACAATGGATGGTAGGACCCTAGGAAGTACAGAGGGTCAGAGGGACCTTGGTGTACTTGTCTAGAGATCACTGAAGGCAGCAGCACAGGCAGATAAAGTGGTTAGGAAGGCATATGGGATTCTTGCCTTTATTAACCGAGGCATAGAATATAAGAGCAGGGAGATTATGATGAAGCTGCATAAAACGCTAGTTAGGCCACAGCTGGAGTACTGTGTACAGTTCTGGGGCACCACACTACAGGAAGGATGTGATTGCACTGGAGAGGGTGCAGAAGAGATTCACCAGGAGGTTGCCTCGGCTGGAGCATTTCAGCTATGAAGAGAGACTGAAAAGGCTAACGTTATTTTCCTTAGAGCAGAGAAGGCTGAGGGGCAGCATGATTGAGGTATACAAAATTATGAGGGGCATTGATAGGTTAGATAGGAAGAAACTTTTTCCCTTAGCGGAGGGGTCAATAACCAGGGGGCATAGATTTAAGGTAAGGGGCAGGAGGTTTAGAGGGGATTTGAGGAAAAAAATTTTCACCCAGAGGATAGTTACAATCTGGAACTCCCTGCCTGGAGAGTTGGTAGAGGCAGGAACCCTCACAACATTTAAGAAGTATTTAGATGAGCACTTGAAATGCCATAGCATACAAGGCAACGGGCCAAGTGCACGATGGGCCGAAGGGCCTGTTTCTGCGCTGTATAGCTCTATGACTCTATGACTCTATCAATATTGCTAATTAGTGATTTGTCTTAATCATCAACTGAGTGGCTTCGATATATGTTTGGTTCTTGGACGATTCTAGATCTTAGCTTCAGTCTAGTCATTGTCTTCATTCATTCTCCAGAGCCAGTCATGATCCTGTTTCTATTATCAGCCTTGACCAGACTGAGTAATCATCTTTTGCCCAACGGAAACCTTGACCACAAAAATGCACAGGGTGGCATTGTAATTGCTGGGATGTGCCTGTCAGGAATCTCCAGCCCTGAATATGCTCGGGTTTGCAAGGATGGGGAGGATCCATCATTTAAATATCTATAACAACCGTATATAACACTGGGATGTATGTTGGGTTGAGGAGGACCAGTAATTCCAGTAGGAGTGAGGGGAGTCAAAAAATTCAGAAACAAAATTCCAACTCTTCCTGGGTCCAGACCTCAACTGAGGCCTGCACTCTTAGGTAAGAGTCATTTCTACCTTTTGAAAGTCTGACACACTTCATCACATTTGATGTCCTAGCTCGCTGCTGTTCTGTTGGGCTGGAGAAAGAAAACCTCCTGCCAGGCCCCCTCTGATGCGAAGTAACATTTTTGGCCTAGATGGAAATAGCTCCTTAAACATAGCCCTACATAAACAAACAGGCAAGCCTAGGACCCAGCATATCAAGGTCCAAGCTTAATTTCTAGCCTTTCGTCATCTCAGACTTCTGGTGGAACTACATAGGAAGGAGCACAGATTTTCGGTATCCAGGGTGTATTATGAGAATGAAGCCTATTCTTAATAATAAAAAGTATGTTGCTTTGATTACCATATATACCAAAAGAGTATCTTAGTTTCTATGACTTTATTAAGCCTGGGTCTTCAGTTCAGTTTTGGCATTAAATTCTTATGTGTTGCCTGGGAGATTTTCAATGTAGCTGATCCCAACCACGACAATAGAGGTGTTCACTGTTGTCATTTTTAAAGGGATATATATCGTACACTGTTCTACTTTTGGAGAACAGATTGACCACTCTTCTCATCACTTCCAGGAATTGGATATGTATATGAACTGCACATCTTCCAAGCTCCTATCTCTACCTTTAAGTGGTCATGCATTTGAGTTCAGAAGATTGTACGTCTCCTGAGTCCTGTCTAAGTGCCCAATTGTATTCTAAATCTGAAGTAATCAATTTTAATTAAATTTTGCTGAATGGCTATATTTGGTGTATTTTGGGTACTTCAAGTTAACATTGATTGGGACTTAAAAACATACACACATCTACATCAAAGTCTATCTTTCACACACACATGTGGCGAGCTTCAAAAAGTTGCGGTATTTTATGCAGCGGCTCATTAATATGCTCATGGAGTAAAAGGGACAGTAGCAACATGGATATGGAATTGGCTGAGTGACAGGAAACAAAGAGTAGTGGTTAATGGATGTTTTTCAGGCTGGAGGAAGGTTTGTAGTGGAGTTCCCCAAGGGTTAGTGTTGGGACCCTTGCTTTTCCTGATATATATTAATGACATAGACATTGGTGTCAAGGGCACAATTTCAAAATTTGCAGATGATACAAAATATGAAAGCATTGTGAACTGTGAGGAGGCTAGTGTAGAATTCCAAAAGCACATAGACAAGTGGGTGGAATGGACGGACAGGTGGCAGATGAGGTTCAATGCAGAAAAATGTGAAGTGAGTCATTTTGGTAGGAAGAACATGGAGAGACAATATAAAATAAAGGGTACAATTCTAAAGGGGGTGCAGGGGCAGAGGGACCTGGGTGTATATGTGCATAAGTCATTGAAGGTGGCTAGACAGGTTGAGAGAGCAGTTAATAAAGTATATAGTACCCTGGGCTTTATTAAAGTGTGCATAGAGTACAAGGGCAAAGAAGTTAAGTTGAATTTACATAAGACACTAGTTCGGTCTCAGCTGGAGTATTGTGTCTGTTTCTGGACGCCACACTTTAGGAAAGATGTGAGGACATTGGAGAAAGTGCAGAAAATATTCATGAGAATGGTTCCAGAGATGAGGAACTTCAGTTATGAAGATAGTTAGCAGAAGTCAGGAGTGTAATGGAATACTCTCCACTTGCCTGGATGGGTGCAGCTCTAACAACACTCAAGAAGCTCAACACCATCCAGGACAAAGCAGCCTGCTTGACAGGCACCCCATCCACAAACATTCAATCCCTCCACCACTGACGCACAGTGGCAGCAGTGTGTCCCATCTACAAGGTGCACTGCAGCAACGCATCAAGGCTCCTTAGACAGCACCTTCCAAACCCGCGACCTCTACCAACTAGAAGGACAAGGGCAGCAAATGCATGGGAATACTACCACCTCCAAGTTCCCTTTCAAGTCACACACCATCCTGACTTGGAACTATATCACCGTTCCATCACTGTCGCTGAGTCAAAATCCTGGAACTCCTTTCCGAACAGGACTGTGGGTGTACCACCTCACATGGACTGCAGCGGTTCAAGAAGGCAGCTCACCACCACCTTCTCAAGGGCAATTAGGGATGGGCAATAAATGTTGGCTTAGTCAGCGATGCTAGGGTGAATGAATAAAAAATAGAAGTTAGGACTGTTTTCCTTGGAGAAGAGAAGGCTGAGAGGCGATTTGATAGAGGTATTCAAAATCATGAATGGTCTGGACAGAGTAGATAAAGAGAAACTGTTCCCACTCGTGAAAGGATTGTGAACAAGAGGGCACAGATTTAAAGTATTTGGTAAGAGAAGCAAAAGTGACATGAGGAAAAACTTTTTCACGCATAGAGTGTTTAAGGTCTGGAATGTGCTGCCTGAGAGTGTGTTGGAGGCAGGTTCAATTGAAGCATTCAAAAGGGAATTAGACTGTTATGTGAAAAAGAAGAATGTGCAGGGTTACAGGGAGAAGGTGGGGGAATGGAACTGAGTGAATTGCTCCTTCAGAGAGCTGGTGCAGACACGATGGGACGAATGGCCTCCTTCTGCATGGTAACAAATCTGTGATTCTGTGATTCTGTGAAGCACTGGGGAGAGCTATCCTGCTCTTCTTCAAATCATACCCTGGATTCTTTTACATTCATCTGAAAGAGGAGACAGGGCCTTGGTTTAACCTCTCATCTGAAAGGCAGCATTTTTGAGAGTGCAGCGCTCGCTCAATACATCACTGGTGTGTCAAACAAAATTATGTGCTAAAGTTTCTGGAGTGGGCCTTGAACCTGTGCAGAGTTTGCAAGTTCTCCCTGTGTCTGCGTGGGTTTTCGCTGGGTGCTCCGGTTTCCTCCCACAGCCAAAGACATGCAGGTGATAGGTAAATTGGCCGTTGTAAATTGCCCCTAGTGTAGGTAGGTGATAGGGAATATGGGATTGGTGTAGGGTTAGTATAAATGGGTGGTTGTTGGGCGGCACAGACTCGGTGGGCCGAAGGGCCTGTTTCAGTGCTGTATCTATAAATAAATAAAACCCACAAAATAAGTTTTTAGGCATTTAGGAAATAGGTCTCTCTGTACCTTGTTTCAAAAAGAAATCTTTCCCAATCAAGGTTAATAGATGTGCAGTGTTCAGCTCATCATTTACTACAAATTTATATTGATTTGTCACAAGTTCATGACAAAAAGATAAAAGAAGTGCTGCAATTTCCTGTGTACCTTGACCTCATCTTGAACATTTTTAAAATGATGAATTGATAGATTTAAACATTGACACAGAAGGGTGTGTACCTGAGTGGTGATAGCAGCAAAAAATAGAGCGGAAGACAGGGCCCTGGACATGCTGAGCAGTGGCAGCAGGAGGAGCAGTGGCAGCAGCAATGGCAATAAATAGAGTGGGATATAGGCTCAGAGGGCAGAGCTAAGCAGTGGCAGCATATATTCAGCAAAAAATCAAGGAGAGATGTTACAGGGTAATAGGTAGGTGATTGGTTGGTGAGTATTGCTATTGTCTTTATTTCCCTAAATGAGGGCAAAGGGGTTAAACAAAAGAATTTAGCTAATTGCCTAGTAGGTTTTTAAGTTTGGTAAGTCTTAAATTTGGAAAGGTTGAAGTAGGCTTAAGTCTAAGTAAGTCGTATGTTTTATTTAAATTAACCTCCCTATAAAATAAAGTGGCAACAGCACAAGGGAAGCAGCTGATGAGTGAGTTTCTGTTTAGTCAGTCAATATTCCAATAAATAGAGGCATGGCAGGGCACCTCAGTTCCGTTTGATGCACATCGTGATCCATGTCAAACTCCACGAAACTTCTCATCTCCTGCACAATCACATGTGCAGAAGGTGTTACCAGCTGGAGGAGCTTGAGCAGCTGCTGGCAGTACTGCAGAACATTTCTGGATGTGGCCACCCTGCAGCTTAAGGGTATGCAGGCAGAGAGGGAATAGATGACCGCCAGGCAGTCAAGGAGGACCAGGCAGGTAGTGAGGAAGTCCTCTGAGTGTATCTTGCTCTCCAACTGGTGTTCACTTCTGAATACTGGTGAGAGTGATGGTTCCTCTGGGGAGTGCAGCCACAGCTAAATCCACAGCACCATGCTGGCTCAGCTGTGGAGCAGGAGGAAAATTGGGAAAGCAATAGTGATAGATTCTATAGTTAGGGAAACAGACAGGTGTTTCTGTGGCCATAGATGTGAATTCAGGACAGTATGTACGAGGATCAAGGATGTCATAGAGTGGCTGCAGAGCACACTGAGGTGGTAGGGTGAACAACTAGTGGTCATGGAAAATATCAGCACTAATGACAGATGTGGAAAGAGAGATGAGGTCCAGCAGGCAGATTTTAGGGACCTAGGAAATAAACAAGCTAGCAGGACATCAAAGGTAGTAATCTCCAGATTAGTCCTGGTGCCACACGCTTATGACGATAGAGGTAGGAAGATAGTGCAGATGAATGCGTGGCTGGAGAGATGGTGCAGGAGGGAGGGCTTTAGATTCCTGGGACATTGGAACCAATTCTGGGGGAGATGGGACCTAGACAAGCCAGATGGGTTGCACCTCAAACAGAGCTGGGACCAATGTCCTTGCAGGGTGGTTTATTAGTACAACTGGAAAGGTTTTAAACTATGTTGTCAGGGGACGGGAACCAGCATGTAACATTTGAGAGGAAAAATAAAGAATTGCGAGAAACAGATAGCAATAGCGTAAAAAATATTAAGATATTAGGTGGGGTCAGTGTAAGAGGGAATGTTATAAGGTCTAAATTCCTGGCGAATATGTGTGCAGGAAGTGTGTCCAGCTGCAGCTACTAGCTGACCGCATTGCGCAGCTGGAGCTGCGGATGGACTCACAGTGGAGCATCCGCGATGCTGAGGACGTCGTGGATAGCACGTTTAGCGAGGTGGTCAAACCGCAGGTAATGGCTGCAGAGGCAGAAAAGGGATGGGTGACCACCAGGAGTAGTAGTAGGTGCAGGCAGGTAGTACAGGGGTCCCCTGTGGCCATCTCTCTCTCAAACAGATATACCACTTTGGATACTGTTGGGGGGGGGTGGATGGCCTCCCAGGGGAAAGCAGCAACAGCCAAGTTCGTGGCACCACAGATGGCTCTGCTGGTATGGAGGGGGTGAAAAAGTGTGGGAGCTCCATACTGATAGGGGATTCAATCGTAAGGGGAACAGACAGGCATTTCTGTGGCCGCAATCGAGCCTTCAGGATGGTATGTTGCCTCCCTGGTGCGAGGGTCAAGGATGTCTTGGAGCGGCTGCAGGACATTCTGAAGGGAGAGGGTGAACAGTCAGAAGTTGTGGTACACATTGGTACCAACGACATAGGTAGAAAGAGGGATGAGGTCCTGCAACACGAGTTTAGGGAGCTAGATAGCAGATTAAAAAGCAGGACCTCAAAGGTTGTAATCTCTGAATTACTCCCAGTGCCACATGCTTGTGAGTATAGGAACAGGAGGATACAGCAGATGAATGCATGGCTGAGGAGGTGGAGCAGGAGGGAAGGCTTTAGTTTTCTGAATCACTGGGACTGTTTCTGGCAAAGGTGGGACCTGTACAAGTTGGACGGGTTGCACCTGAACTGGAACAGGACCAATATCCTTGCTGGGAGTTTTGCTACTGCTGTTGGTGGGGTGGGTTTAAACTAATTTGGCAGGGGGGTGGGATACAGAGTGGAGTTACAGTAGGGGGTGATGCACAGCCAAACATAGAAGAGAAAATTAGTCAGTCTGGAAGGCAGAGCAAATATAGACCTATTAAGGCACAAGTGAAAAATGCAATGCTGGATTGTATCTATTTTAATGCAAGGAGTCTTACTAGTAAGGCACATGAATTAAGGGCATTGATTAGCACATGGAATTATGATATTATTGCTAGCACAGAGACATGGCTAAGGGAGGAGCAGGACTGGCAACTCAATATTCCAGGGTATGGAATCTTCAGGCATGACAGGGGAGGGGGTAAAAGAGGGGTTGGATTGCACTGTTGATCAAAGAGTCAATTACTGCAGTAAGGAAGGATGATATGATTAGATTAGATTAGATTAGAGATACAGCACTGAAACAGGCCCTTCGGCCCACCGAGTCTGTGCCGAACATCAACCACCCATTTGTACTAATCCTACACTAATCCCATATTCCTACCAAACATCCCCACCTGTTCCTATATTTCCCTACCACCTACCTATACTAGTGACAATTTATAATGTCCAATTTACCTATCAACCTGCAAGTCTTTTGGCTTGTGGGAGGAAACCGGAGCACCCGGAGAAAACCCACGCAGACACAGGGAGAACTTGCAAACTCCACACAGGCAGTACCCGGAATCGAACCCGGGTCGCTGGAGCTGTGAGGCTGCGGTGCTAACCACTGCGCCACTGTGCCGCCCTATATCTTAGAAGGTTCCTCAAATGAGGCCATATGGGTGGAAACTAAAAACAAAAAGCGGGCAATCACTTGGCTGGGAGTGTACTACAGGCCGCCAAACAGTCAGGAAGAAATAGAGGAGCAGATATATAGGCAAATCTCAGAGAGGTGTAAAAATAATAGGGTAATAATAGTAGGGGATTTCAACTTCCCCAATATCAACTGGGATAGTCTTAGTGCAAAAGGCTTAAAGGGGGCAGAATTCTTAAAATGCATACAAGGGAGCTTTTTGAGCCAGTACGTAGAAAGTCCTACAAGAGAAGGGGCAGTATTGGACCTAATCCTAGGGAATTAAGCCGGACAAGTGGTAGAAGTATCAGTGGGGGAACATTTTGGGGATAGTGACCATAACTCTGTAAGATTTAAGGTAGTTATGGAAAAGGACAAAGATGGGCCAAAAATAAATGTACTGAATTGGGGGAAGGCTGATTTTAAGATGATAAAACAGGATCTGGCCAAAGTGGACTGGGAGCAGCTACTTGTAGGAAAGTCGACATCAGATCAGTGGGAGTCATTCAAAGAGGAAATAGTGAGAGTTCAGAGCCAACTTGTACCCATTAAGGTGAAGGGTAGGACCAAAAAGTCCAGAGAACCCTGGATGTCAAGGGATATAGAGGATTGGATCAGTAAAAAAAGGAGGTTTATGGCAGATTCAGAGTGTTGAAAACAGTGGAGGCACTAGAGGAGTATAGGAAGTGTAGGGGGGGTACTTAAAAAAGTAATTCGAAGAGCGAAGAGGGGACATGAAAAAACACTGGCGGGCAAAATAAAGGAAAATCCTAAGGCACTTTATAAGTATATTAAGGGCAAGAGGATAACCAGGGAAAGAATAGGGCCCATTAAGGACCAAAGTGGCAATCAGTGTGTGGAGCTGGGGGACATAGGTGAGGTTTTAAATGATTACTTTGCATCTGTGTTCACTATGGAGAAGGACGATGTAGGTGTAGAGATCAGGGAGGGAGATGGTGATATACTTGAACATATTAGCATTGAAAGGGAGGAAGTATTAGCTGTTTTAGCAGGCTTAAAAGTGGATAAATCCCCAGGCCCAGATGAGATGTTTCCCAGGCAGTTATGTGAGACAAGGGAAGAGATTGCAGGCCTCTGACACAAATTTTCAAATCCTCTCTGGCCACAGGAGAGGTACCAGAGGACTGGAGGACAGCAAATGTGGTGCTATTATTTAAGAATGGTAGCAGGGATAAACCAGGTAATTACAGGCCGGTGAGTCTAACATCAGTGGTAGGGAATATATTGGAAAAAATTCTGAGGGACAGGATTAATCTCCACTTGGAGAGGCAGGGATTAATCAGGGATAGTTAGCATTGCTTTGTAAGGGGGAGATCATGTCTGACTAAATTGATTGAATTTTTTTAGGCAGTGACAAAATGTATAGATGAGGGTAAAGCAGTTGATGTAGTCTATATGGACTTTAGTAAGGCTTTTGATAAGGTCCCACATGGGAGATTGGTTAAGAAAATAAGAGCCCATGGGATCCAGGGCAATTTGACAGATTGGATCCAAAATTGGCTTAGTGGCAGGAGGCAGAGGGTGATGGTCGAGGGTTGTTTTTGTGAGTGGAAGCCTGTGACCAGTGGTGTAGCGCAGGGATCGGTGCTGGGACCCTTGCTGTTTGTAGTGTACATTAATGATTTAGACGTGAATATAGGAGGTATGATCAGTAAGTTTGCAGATGACACGAAAATTGCTGGTGTAAATAGTGTGGAGGAAAGCTATAGATTACAGGACGATATATATGGGCTGGTAAGATGGGCGGAGCAGTGGCAAATGGAATTTAGTCCTGAAAAGTGTGATGTGATGCATTTTGGGATGACTAACAAGGCAAGGGAATATACAATAGATGGTAGGACCCTAGGAAGTATAGAGGGTCAGAGGGACCTTGGTGTACTTGTCCATAGATCACTGAAGGCAGCAGCACAGGCAGATAAGGTGGTTAGGAAAGCAAATGGGATACTTGCCTTTATTGGCCGAGGCATAGAATATAAGAGCAGGGAGGTTATGATGGGGCTGTATAAAATGCTAGTTAGGCCACAGCTGGAGTACTGTGTACAGTTCTGGGGCACCACACTAGAGGAAGGATGTGATTGCACTGGAGAGGGTGCAGAGGAGGTTCACCAGGATGTTGCCTGGGCTGGAGCATTTCAGCTATGAAGAGAGACTGAAAAGGCTGGAGTTGTTTTACTTAGAGCAGAGAAGGCTGAGGGGCACCATGATTGAGGTATACAAAATTATGAGGGGCATTGATAGGTTAGATAGGAAGAAACTTTTTCCCTTAGCGGAGGAGTCAATAACTAGGGGGCATAGATTTAAGGTAAGAGGCAGGAGGTTTAGAGGGGATTTAAGGAAAAAAATTTTCACCCAGATGGTGGTTGGAATCTGGAACTCCCTGCCTGAAGAGATGGTAGAGGCAGGAACCCTCACAACATTTAAGAAGTATTTAAATGAGCACTTGAAATGCCATAGCATACAAGGCTATGGGCCAAGTGCTGGAAAATGGGATTAGAATAGTTAGGTGCTTGATGGCCGGCATGGACAAGATGGGCTGAAGGGCCTGTTTCTGTGCTGTATAACTCTATGACTCTATAAATTAAGTTTACAGTGCATGAATGTCCTTGAATGTGCACACATGGTAAATAAGGTAGGTGAGATGCAGGTGCAGATAGCCAAGTGGAAATATGATTTCGTGGTGATAATGGAGACCTGGCTCAAAAAAAGGCAGGACTGGGTACTAAATATTCCTGATTGATTATGGAAAGTTCAGAGGGGAAGAGAAAAAAGAAATAAGAGAAGCAAAACAAAAATATAAGAGACTGGTAACTCACATAAAAGGGAATCTGCAAGTTTTCTATAGGCATATAAATAGTAAAAGGGTAATAAAAGGAGGAGTGGAGTTGATTAGGGACCAAAAGGCAATTTGCGCATAGAGGCACAGGGCATGGCTGAGGTACTAAACAAGTACTTTGCATGTGTCTTTACCAAAGAAGAAGAGGCTACCAAAGTCAAAGTGATAAAAGAGATAGTAGAGACATTGGCCGGGATTTTACAGGGCTCCTGACACCAGGCTCCATGGCTGGGGGCAGGGGGGAGGGCGGCAGAAGGTCATTCCAGCAGCGGTCCGCCATGGAGACCATGCCGGGAGGGCCGAACCCAATCTTCCTGCAGGGGCGAGGCTCCATGGCAGCCTCCCCCCAGGGCTGGGCAACAGGATCTGGATTTAAATATGTTAATTAATTAAATGAATAAATTTAAATGAACTTACTTGCGATCAAACGGTCGGGCCATGATCTTCAGAGTGGTGGCTGGCACTCCTGCACCTTCACTTTCCCATCTGGGGAAAGCAGGCACCACAGTGTTGAGAAAGGGGCGGTGGGGGGTGGTGGGGGGGGAATCTTGAGATTTTTAGTGCGGGGGTGGAGAACGGGGTCAAGCTTTCATCATTAATGTAGGGGATGGTGGGAAGGGCAAATACTTAATTTTATTGTTATTGGGGGGTGGTAAAATGGCGATAGAATTTTGATCTGAACAGTGGTTGTGGTGGTTCCCTCTAAAAATTTTAATTAGCTGGCAGGGCTGGCTGCCCTTTAAAATGGCGCCAGTGCCTGCGCACAGGCAGCGGATGCCATTGCCGACATCGGAGAGCCGCCCCCTTCATGTGATTTGGGGGGGTTGCGGGCCGGCCTGCTCATTTAAATGAGCCACCGCGCAGTAGATCGTGGTGGCATGGTGGCACACAGCCCATTTCACGGCAGCGGGCACTTAAAATCCAGCCCATTGAATGGGCTAAAAATTCATAAATAGGAGGTATAAGAAAGGCTGGCTGTACTTAATGTTGATAAGTCACCAGGACCAGATCAGATGCATCTGTGGATACTGAGGGAAGTAAGGATGGAAATTGCAAAGGAACTGGCCTTAATCTTCAAATCCTCCTTAGATGCAGGGGTGGTGCCAGAGGACTCGGGAATTGCAAATCATGCACCCTTGATAAGCCCAGCAACTACGGGCCAGTCAGTGTAACTGTGGTAATGGGAAAGCTTTTAGAGATGACCCGTGACAAAATTAACAACCACTTGGCAAAATGTGGATTAATTAAGGTAAACCAGCATGGATTTGTTTGAGGTAAATCATGTCTGACTAACTTGATTGAGTTTTTTGGTGAGGTCATAGAAATGATCGATGAGGGTAATACCGTTGATGTGGTGTACACGGATTTCCAAAAGGCATTTGATTAAGTGCCACATAACAAGGTTATTAGCAAAGTTAAAGCCTATGGAATAAAAGGGACAGTGGGAGCATGGATATGAAGCTGGTTGAGTGGCAGGAAACAGAGAGTAGCGGTGAATGATTGTTTTTCAGAATAGAGGAAGATATATAGGGGGTTCCCCAGGGGTCAGTATTCAGACTACTGCTTTTCTTGATAAATATTAATGGCCTAGATTTCAGTGTGCAGGACGCAATTTCAAAATTTGTGGATGACACAAAACTTGGAAGTATTGTGAAATGTGAGGAGGATAGTGATAGACTCCAACAGGGCATAGACAGGCTGGTAGAATTGGCAGACAAGGAGCCGATGAAATTTAATGCAGAGAAGTATGAAGTAATACACTTTGGTAGGAAGAACGAGGCCAGGCACTATAAAATAAAGGATACAATTCTAAAGGGGGTGCAGGAGCAGAGAAACCTGGGGTATATGTGCATAAATCATTGAAGGTGGCAGGGCAGGTTGAGAAAATGGTTAATAAGGCATACAGGATACTAGGCTTTATACACAGAGGCATAGAGTGCAAAAGCAAGAAAGTTATGGCTTCAGCCTCAACTGGAGTTTTGTGCCCAATTCTGAGCACCACACTTTAGGAAGGTTGTGAAGGCATTAGAGAGGGTGTAGAAAAGATTTATGAGGATGGTTCCAGGGATGAGGGACTTCAGTTTATGTGGATTGTTTGGAGAAGCTGGGGCTGTTTTCCTTAGCAAAGAGAAGGTTGAGAGGATTTGCTAGCAGTTTAAAATCATGAGGGGTCTGGACAGAATAGATTGGGAGAAACTGTTGTCATTGGTGGAAGGATTGAGAACCAGAGGACACAGATTTAAACTGATTGGCAAAAAAACAAAGAGGACATGGGGAAAACCTTTTTTACACAGAGTGTCTTTAGTATCTGGAAAGCATTGCCTGAGCGTGTGGTGGAGGCAGATTCAATTGTGACTTTCAAAAGAGAATTCGATAATTATCTGAAAAGAAAATATTTGTAAGGCTACAGGAAAAAGACAGGGAGTGGGACAAGCTGAGTTGCACTTGCAGAGAGCTGGCATGGACATGATGGGCTGAATGGCCTCTTTCTGTGCTGTAAGAATTCTGTGATTGTGAGAGTCATTTTTTTTTGTTGGGGGGGGGGGGGGGGGGTGGGGTGGGTCTCCCAACCACCCTATCTTATATTACATACTTACATTTCCTACATTACAATTGTGACTATACTTCAAATGTACTTCATTGGCTGTGAAGCACTTTGAGATATCAGTATATCAGTAGTCATGAAAGGTGCTTTATATGTGCAAGTCCTTCTTTCTTTATGCAAAACAGTCACAAAAGCAAGGAAAAGCACGTAAACATTTGCACCGAGATGTTCACCCATGTATCAAGTCAATTTGAGAAGCTATGCATGTCATTAATATAGTCTCAGTTTTAAAATTCTCATTCTTGTTTTCAAATCCTTCTGTAGTTTCAATGTTCCCTATCTCTGTAACCTCTTTCAGCCCCACAACTGCACTGAAAGCTAGTGAGTCTGGTGAGAAGTAGTCTTCAGGGTTAATTTCTATCTAAAGTCTAGTTTTTCTTCAAGTTAGCAATTAACTAAAAATTACTCTTTAAGTTAAGAGCAGTTAAGTTTTATTCCAGCCTTAAAACAGGGGCAAAAAAGATCTCTGGGAGCAGCTGCAGCGTGTTACTTAGGTAGCTGGCTTAAACTGGTTTTCAGAAGCTTGAATCAGTTGTTTTTCGGAAAGTATCATGGAGCGGCTGCAGGACATCCTTCTGGGGGAGGATGAACAGCCAGAGGTCGTGGTCCACATTGGCGCCGATGACATAGGTAGGAAGAGGGTTCAAGTCCTGAAAGCAGATTTTAGCGAGTTAAGAAGGAAATTACAAAGCATGGCCTCAAGAGCAATAATCTCAGGATTATTCCCAGTGCCACATGCTAGTGAGCATAGGAATAGGAGGATTGATCAATTGAAAATGTGGTTGGAGAATTGGTGTAGGAGGGAAGGCATCAGATTTCGGAGGCATTAGGACTGGTTCTAGGGCAGGTGGGGCCTGTACAATATAGACGGACTACACCTTCACAGGACTGGGACTAATATCCTGGCAGGGAGATGTGCTAGTGCTGTTGGGGAGGATTCAAGCTAGTTTATCAGGGGGATGGGAACCTGAGGGAAGGAAGTAAAGCTGGTAACAGGAAGTAGAAAAGTGGAAAGCCAGATTAGAAGGCAGGCGAAACAAGGGCGAGTATCAACTAAACTTAGAATGCTGAAAAGACAAGGTTAGGGACACTCTACCTGAATGTATGCAGCATTCACAACAAGGTAGATGATTTACAGGCACAAATAGAGGTAAATGGGTATGATCTAGTTGCCATTATGGAAATAGGACAATAGGGTGACCAAGACTGGAAACTGAATATTCAAACATATTCAACATTTAGGAAGGACAGGCAAAAAGGAAAAGGGGGGGGGGGGGGGTGTTGCACTGATAATAAGAGATGAGATCAATACATTAGTAAGGGAGGACCTCAGGTCGGAAGAACAAAATGTGGAATCTGTTAGGGTGGAGCTAAGAAACAGCAAGAGGCAGAAAACATTGGTAGGAGTTGTTTCTAGGCCACCAAACAGTACTGGTAGTGTGGGGCATGGCATTAATCAGGAGATTAGAGAAGCATGTAGCAGGGATAATACAGTAATTGTGGGTGAATTCAATCTCCATATAGACTGGGTAAACCTAATGAGCACTAATGTTGTGGAGGATGAGTTTCTGGAGTGTTAGGGATGGTTTTCTTGAGCAGTATGTTGAGGAACCGACGAGAGAACAGGCTATTTTAGATCTAGTATTATGCAATGAGAAAGGGCTAATTAATAATCTTGTTTGAAAAGAACCTTGAGGGATGAATAACCATAATATGTTAGAATTTTACATTATGTTTGAAAGTGAGGTAGTTCAATCTGAAGCCAGGGTGTTAAATATGAACAAAGGAAATTATGAAGTTATGAAGGGCAAATTGGTTGAGGTGGATCGGGAAAATGCATTAAAAGGTATGATAGTACACAGGCAATGGATAGTCTTTAAAGAATTATTACATAGTTTACAGCAACTATACGTTCCTTCAAGGCACAACAACCCCAAAAGAAAAGTCTGTCAACCGTGACTAACAAAGTTAAGGATTGTACAAGATACAAAGAAAAGGCCTATAAAGTTGCCAGAAACAGTAGTAAACCTGAGGATTGGGAGGATTTTAGAGCAAAGGAGAACCAAGAAACTGATAAAGACAGGGAGAATAGAATATGAATGTAAACTAGCAAAAAACATAAAAATGGACTGTAAAAGCTTCTAAAGGTATGTAAAGAGGAGACATTTGGCTAAGACAAATGTGGGTCCATTACAGGCAGAGTAAGGAGAATTTATAATGGGGAATAGAGAAATGGCGGAGAAGCTAAATGATTACTTTGTGTCTGTTTTCACTGAAGACGATACAAGAAATCTCCTAGAATTAGAGATCCAAGGGACTAGGGAGAATGAGGAATTGAAGGAAATTAGTATTAGAAAGAAGGTTGTATTGGAGAAATTAATGCGGCTGAAGGCTAACAAGTCTCTGGGACCCAATATTCTACATCCCAGAGTGTTGAAAGAGGTAGCTATGGAGATAATGGATGCACTGGTGATCATCTTCCAAAATTCTATAGATCCTAGAACAGATCCTGCAGATTGGAAGGTCACAAATGTCACACAATTATTTATGAAGGGAGAAGAGAGAAAACAGGGAACTGAAGACCTCTTAGCCTTATATCAGTAGTGGGGAAAATGCTAGAATCTATTCTAAAGGATGTGATAAATGGACACTTGGATAATAATGATCTGATTGGGCATAGTCAACATGGATTTATGAATGGGAAATCATGTTTGATGAAATTGTTGGGAGTTTTTTGAGGATGTTACCAATAGAATTGATAAAGGGGACATAGTATACTTGGATTTTGAGAAGGCTTTTGATAAAGTCCCCCACAGGAGGTTGGTTAGCAAAATTAAAGCACATGGGATTGGAGGTAATATATTGGCATGAATTAAGGATTGGTTAACAGGCAGAAAACATTTGGAATAAATGGGTCATTCTCGCATTGGCAGGCTGTGATTAGTGGGGTACCACAAGGATCAGTACTTGGGCAGCAGCTGTTCACAATATATATAAATGTTTTGGCTGTTGGAACCAAATACAATATTTCCAAGTTTGTGAATGACACAAAACTAGTGTTGTGTTGTGAGGAAGATGCAAAGTTACTTCAAGGGGATTTGGAAAGACTTAGTGAGTGGGCAAGAACATGGTAGGTGGAATATAATGTGGAAAACTGTGAGGTTAGCCACTTTGATAGGAGGACAGATGTGCCGAGTATTTCTTGGTAAGAGATTAGAAAGTGTAGATGTACAAAGGGACCTGGGTGTTCTCATCACTATGTCACGGGACCTAACATGCAGGTGCAGCAAGCAATCAAGAAGGCTAATGGTATGTTAGCCTTTATCGCAAGAGGATTTGAGTACAGGAGTAGTGAAGTCTTGCTTCAATTGGAAAGAACCTTGGTTAGACTGCACTTGGTATACTGTGTGCAGTTTTGGTCCCCTTACCTTAGGAAGGATATTTTTGGCACAGAGGGAGTGCAACAAAGGTTTACCAGACTTGTTCCCAGGATGGCAGGACTGTTCTATGAGGAGAGATTGGGGAAACTGGGCATGTATTCTCTAGCATTTCGGAGAATGAGAGGTGATCTCATTGAAACCTACAAAATACTTAAAGGGAAAGACAGGGTAGATGCAGGTAAGATGTTTTCCCTGGTTGGGGTGTCTAGAACCAGGGGATGCTATTTCAAAATAAGGGGGAAACCACTTAGGACCGAGATGAGGAGAAATTTCTTTGCTCAGAGGGTTGTGAATCTTTGGAATTCTGTAACCCAGAGGGCTGTGGAAGTTCAGTCACTGAGTATGTTTAAAGCAGAGATTGACAGATTTCTAAATACCAATGATGGAAAGGGATTTAGATTAGATTAGAGATACAGCACTGAAACAGGCCCTTCGGCCCACCGAGTCTGTGCCGAACATCAACCACCCATTTACACTAATCCTACACTAATCCCATATTCCAACCAAACATCCCCACCTGCCCCTATGTTTCCCTACCACCTACCTATACTAGTGACAATTTATCATGGCCAATTAACCTATCAACCTGCAAGTCTTTTGGCTTGTGGGAGGAAACCGGAGCACCCGGAGAAAACCCACGCAGACACAGGGAGAACTTGCAAACTCCACACAGGCAGTACCCGGAATCGAACCCGGGTCCCTGGAGCTGTGAGGCTGCGGTGCTAACCACTGCGCCACTGTGCGGATAGTGTGGGGAAAAGGCATTGATAAGCCATGATCATATTGAATGGTGGAGCAGGTTCGATGGGCTGAATGGCCTACCCCTGCTCCTATGTTCTAACCTTCGCGATCTCTGCATTCCTCCAAATCTGGCCTCTTGACCAGTTCTAATTTTAGTCACACCAGCATTGGTGGCCATGCCTTCAGATGTTTAGGTCCCAAACGCTGGAATTCCCTTCCTAAACCTCTCCAATTCTCTTCCTCTCTTTTAAGGCGCTTGCTAAAACCTACCTATTTGACCATGCTTTAGGTCACCTCATCTAAAATCTCCTATAAATAATGGTGTGACATTTGCGACCTTTCAATCTACGCCTGCATGTTAGCTTCCAGTGACATAGTGATGAGAACACCCAGGTCCCTTTGTACATCTGCACTTTCTAATCTCTTACCAAAAAATACTCTGCACATCTGTCCTCCTATTCAATGTCCACTTTTGTTTCATATCGCTTCTGCGACATGCCTTGGGATGTTTTACTGCATTAGGGGCGCTCTATAATTGCAAATTGTATTTGTCGTCTGCATCATGATTTGGGATGTAAAAGTGGTGAAGTGGTGATCAGGAGCCTAAAGACTTTTGAGAACATATAGAGATCCCCAGATCAGCTGAATGGAAGGGAATATTTCGTAAATTGATTTTTAAAAAAATATTGATGTCAAGAAATCAACTGGGACACATGTATAAGTAAGCACTTCCCATTCCTAGAGCTAACAAATGGTTTAACAGGAATCAGCTGCTTAAAATGATTCACTTTACAGGAATCAATTCCAGTAGGTGGACCCGAGAGATGTTTCGGGATTTCTGATTTCTCTGTTGCAGAAAATATTCATTTAACAGTTATTTGTTTAGGTGGGTAGTAGTTTATAAAAAAAAAAGTTTTATACATGGATCTTATCCTTGACTCAGGATTCCTCTGTGGAGCTGGAGGAAACAAAAATACATTGGTGGGAATTGTATCTTCCCCACCCAGCGAAAGCCCAGACGATATGCAGAGTTGGTAGCAGTAAGGTAGAAGTGGGTTAAATAACCTGGTCCCACTCCACTCTGATTTTCACATGCCTTATTTTTCAGGGATATTAGCCACTGCCTTAGTCTGGTAGATATCTCATGGGCTTGTTTTTTTTACCAGCCCCCCGACGTTTGGGGTCATGGCGAGTAGCCCGGAAAATACGTCCGGAAGAGGCCCGCCACGGACCTCAACGCCGGGAAGGCCCTGTCTCATATTACTGGTGGCAGACAGGCCTCATGGCAGACCCCCCTCCCCCACCCCACCCCCACCCCTCACTCCCACTCGGCGACGTTGACCTAATTAAAATATGTTAATCAATTTAAATAGGATGAATAAACACTTAGCTTTTCATGACGGCCATCCCACTCCGATTTTCCAGCCGAAGGCCAGAACTCTCACGTTATCGGATCTCCGTTCTGAGATTCGAGGCGGAACACTGGTTGGAAGTGGGGAGGAGTGAAATTTTCAGGGTGGTGGGAGGAGCGGGGAAAATTCTTGCTATTTGTTGAAGGGATGGTGGGAAGGGGTTTAAGGTCAAAGTTAATAAAGTTCAGAGGGGAAAGTTCAGGATCAGATAAAACAAATTTTAGGGGGGGTGGAGAGGGCAATAAATAAATTGTTCCGTCATTGGTGGGGGGGAGGGTGGGGGGAGAGGGGCTTTGATCTTTCACTAAATTTTTAAATTAAACTAACATGCATTTCACTTTAAAAATTAAAATTACTTGAAAGGGTACGAAGCCCTGTAAAAATGGCGCCTGTGCGGTGGCACCGGATGCTGTTGCCGGGGACGGAGCACCTGCCCCCTCTACGTCATCGGGGATGGATGGACCGCCCCTTCCATGTAAATTAGCCGCTGTGCTAAGTATCGCGGCAGCACCACGGCGCACATCTCGTGTATGTGCTGTGCCGTTTTTGAAGCCGCTACAATGGAAAAATCCAGCCCCATATAGAATTTGGGTCCTTTATGTTAACAGTACCCCAATACTTTCTTAACCTGGAAGATTCGGGCCGGAAGACCAAAAGAGACCTTATAACGTAAGTTTAAAATTTTTCTCTGGGTCCCACAAGGGCAGTGTAGGTTTCCTTTCTTTCAAATCCCACCCGGTGTCCAAACTGATTGTCCTCGATCCCCCTGTTCCCCAGCCCACTTCCTCACTTACCCTCGGCCCGATGCAGCTTGTAAGCACCATAGATGGCTTATGGGCTGCCAGACCTTTTGCTGCTTCATGCTGGCTTCCCTCCCAGGAAGGAAGTCAGCCAGTGGAATGTTAATGAGGCTAGCCATTATTACTAACTGGATCGCCCCGTGCTGCTCCCAGACATGCTGGCTGTTGACTACGCTGCTTTTCTGACCAGGAGTTAAAATTCCTACCATCTTGCTTTATAATTTTTGGGTGTTTCAGGATTTTTTATCTGATAGACATGTTTTATCTCCAGTTCATTCTTTATTTTCAGTCATCTGCTACAGACTTTGTTGCACTGTCATTCTCCCATAAGATTAATTTCTTGGTTCCCTCATTGCTGATTGATTGCCTCACTTATTGTTTGAAGCATGATTTCAAGTTTTCATCCAGAAGCTCTCCTTGTTTGATTCTTTTAAAATTCAAGGTGACCTTTAATATAAACAGTTTACTTTCTTGCATATTGAATGCTCAATCTTCATCATCTACTCATGAATTCAATGTGCATTCTCCATCTATTTGATATATATTAGCACTTTCCCTGGAACCCATCTCTTCCCTTGAGAGCCAGAACTGAGTCTTACAAATCCAGTTTGACTCGAATTTCAAATAAAACTGTTATTTAGCAGCAGCATTTAGTTTTCCAGCTTTCTGCAAATCGAATACTTTTGTCATTTTGCTGAGCACTTTAGCTTTTTCAAAGCTTAAATCATGAGAAATTAGTAATATATAGTGCACACAGATCAATACTACAGGGTCTCAAACAGAAATTGATTTTACTCATGTGGGAATTTCACCTCATTTATCAAAAACAGCCTCCCCACATTCCTGGAAATGAGATGATATCTAACTCTTCGATTGAATCCAATCTGTAAAAAGACCCACATGGTTCCTTGTTAGTTTACCTTCTACTTTGCTGTACTAGCAATAGAGATGTCCCCCCCTCCCCACCTTTAATAATCAATATACTAAGTTTTCTCCCCATGGAATTTAAGCTGAATTAATATTTCCAACATAAAAAAAATCAATCACATTCAAATCAAGAACTGCTTCCTGTGACAGGATCAGTATTGTAAGACTGAGTTATACAAGTCGCCGATTATTATGTAAGCATGATGGCATTTCCAGAATCGTAAATGCAATGCTGCGGGGACCACAAAGATTCAGTTACAGTTGCAGCTGACAGGGATGTGTGACCATGATGGCAGAGAGCGCAAAGCTGGAATCATGACTGAATAAAAACAAATGTCAAGGTCAAAATTTCCCCATTGAATTTGCAAGCCTCTGAGCTGCATGCAGCTTTCAGAAAAGAGTTTTAGAGCTCAGGAGCATTGTTACAGTCCTAATTCACAGCATGCTGCCTGCTGGAGGCATTATGAGACTAGTATCAATGAAGCAATCAGCCAGTTTATGTTAAAAGAACTTTCCGTGTTACTGGCAAGCTTCTGGCAACTATGTAGGCTTGGTATGGTGGAGCAAGAGTTTATGAAATCACTGTGTGATAATGTGAGTCAGATTTATGCCAGCTCTTCTTTGTGATAGACATCACACACGTTAACCTCTGCCAAAGACAGCACAGCATGGGGGAGGGGTGGTGGTAAAGTATCGGCAGAGAGGTTCTCACCTTGTTCAGTCACCATGCACTATTTTAACAGGTATGTTTTGGGCAGCATCAGAGGCACTTACCCCAGGGAGCTGAGAGTCTCTTTAAAATTCAAAAATTGGGTCCAGTGATGTCATTCACACCCTGGTGCAATTTTAACATGCAGTTACAATTTTGATGCCTGGTACCAGTCTAGCCAGGGAAACCTGCTACCACATAGGAGCAGGACCAGAAGAGGGATGGGAAGATAAATAAATTCACATTTCTACCTTATGGAGTAAAGCCCTACAAGGTTTCCCTTGCCTTTACATTCCCCCATTACTTATCTGCTGACTTCCTTCGACTGCATTTCTGTAGGTCCCAGAGATGCCCTCCATCTAGTCCAATTCCCGCTTCTGCCCAACGACCTTCAGTTCATTTCCTCTGTGCTCAGGCAGAAGCTGGACTCTGGCTATGCTAATGAGTAATCAGTATCTATGCTAATGAAGCGGAGGAGTTAGATTAGATTAGATTAGAGATACAGCACTGAAACAGGCCCTTCGGCCCACCGAGTCTGTGCCGAACATCAACCACCCATTTATACTAATCCTACACTAATCCCATATTCCTACCAAACATCCCCACCTGTCCCTATATTTCCCTACCACCTACCTATACTAGTGACAATTTATAATGGCCAATTTACCTATCAACCTGCAAGTCTTTTGGCTTGTGGGAGGAAACCGGAGCACCCGGAGAAAACCCACGCAGACACAGGGAGAACTTGCAAACTCCACACAGGCAGTACCCGGAATCGAACCCGGGTCCCTGGAGCTGTGAGGCTGCGGTGCTAACCACTGCGCCACTGTGCCGCCCTTAAAGTGACCCAGACCTCATGATGGCAGGTCACAGAGGGTCTGCTGCTCACTTCCCTGCTTCCACACTGAATTCTTGCTTGAGTCAAAATCGGGGCTTAAAAATTTGGCAGGCATTTATTTTCCCCCAAGGCAATATCCCTTTAAATATCAAACACATTCATCATTTGTCAAATGTTATCGTTACAGGCCTTACAGAATATTTATAGGACAATTCCTTGGACACTTCCTAGTCTTTCTTCAGGTCCATAAAATGTAACACTTCCCTTGTTTTGAACATCCCTTTGGCTGACTGACTGGTACTCTTTGAAAATTGTTACATTTGAATTTGATTCACTTTGATAGCATGAGCTTTCCAGCAACAAGAGTGTCTGTCCATAATTACTTTTGGCAATTCAATTCACAAAATATGGAAGCTGTGAAAACTGAAAGAAGTCAGAGCCACTAATGACTGGTAATTACAACACTGTTGGTGCATTTTTTGCCCACTTAATTGGCAGCAGCAAAATTAGATTTCTTCGAACCATACTGACTGTCAAATGTAATTTCATTTGCTATAATTTAAAGAAAGTTTCATTCATGAGCAAACAGTAGAAAAAGTTTTGCATAAAACTCCCAAATCTGTGCCTGTCTTTCTTACAACTCCATATTTGAATCTTTTCAAATATGTTTCTGCTCTGCCAAAGCACAAAAATGGCCCTAATCAAAATCACAAATGGCATCCTATGTGATAGTGCAGCATGGTCACAATCACTCCTTGTCCTTCTTGACCTGTCTGCAGCCTTTGGCACAGTTGATCACATAATCCTCCTCCAATGACTCTCCTCCATTGTCCAGCTGAGTGAAACTCCCCTTGCCTGGTTATCCAATCATAGCCTCAGAATCACCAGCAATGATTTGTCTTTCGCTTCTTCAATGTTATCTCTCAAGTTCCCGAATGACCTAATCTTGGACCTCACCTATTACTCATATACCGGCAGCTGCTCAGCAACATCATCCAAAAGTACGCCAGCTTCCGTGTATACGTGGACGTTATCCAGCTCTACCTCGCCATCACCCCTCTCATACCTTCCACTGGGAACATTAAACATTGGGAAAATAGGAGTAGGCCATTCAGCCCTCAAGCCTGGATAATTCAATCATATCATGGCTGACCTGAAATTCAGCTCCATTTGTCTGCCTTAGCTCAGTATCCTTGATACCCTTACTTAGATGGAAGACAAATACATTTCCTGGTTTCTCTACACCAGTGGAGTTAGCTCTACTCTTAGACATCATGCCCTCTTCCTAGTTTGCAACATGTGCGGAAGTTAATATTGAGTTGTACCTAAAAAAAAAATAGATGTGAGTGAATTATTGTCTGCTTTAACTGATTTTCTGGACTGATTCATTCATCATAGACACTGTAAAACTTTTTTTAATTAGTATGAGTAACCTATTTAGCATTGATCTTAAGTGTCGCATAAAATCAAAACCAATAGATTGCAGAGGTTTTTTTCAGAGGGCTTCTCCAGTATGTCAGATAGGAAAGACATTTTTCAGCTTTGAACTGAGCTGAGCATAACTGGAAAGCACATGGATTGATTTCTGGGGCAAAATTTTAGGTCCCGCTGGAAGCAGGAACAGAGACGTGTTGGGGTTGGAAATATTGGTGCGGCTGGTGTGCTGGCAAGTTTCAGCAAGGTGGGGAGAGGGGTGCCCCAAGATACCGCCTGATCTGCAAGAATAGTCATTAAGCTTGTTAAAGAGCACATTAAGAACTTGTTGAGGACCATGTTCAGATTTTGGTAGGGGCACATGGGCTGCATGCTGCGCCTGAGGCAGAGCGGGTGCATGGAGGAGGATACGTTGCAGGGAGCCAGTCATGGCTGGCCCACGGATTTAGGTGGGTGTCATGAAAGGCAGAATGGTGCAGAGGGGGGGCTCATCCATTCGCACAAGGTTGCCATCGGGTCGGAGAAGGCAGTAAGAGCTCGGGCAGCAAAGGGGGCAGAAGAGGAAGGGGCAAGGCTGTCAAATACAATTGGGGGCCACCTGAGCACAAGGAGGGCAGCAGCTGGCGATGATAGCACGACTCTCGGATATCTGGTCGATTGGCTGTGAAGAGCAACATCCTCTGCAGGAAGGGCAGAGGCCCGGATATCAGGGGAGTAGAGGAGAAGGTCAAGGAGCAGGAAGGACACTGAGGCCGTAGCCTCAGCATAAGATCTACCACTGCAGACTGAGCTACCTGAGATGACCAAAAACCAGTGCCGCAGGAAACTGACTCTCCAGGCTGATGGTCACAGAGATTTTTGCCCTCGCTGTGGAAGACCTCACACCTTGCAGCTCTGCTCACCATGCCCTGCCAGCAGCCGTCAAAGTCACTGTGGCCTTGAACCTCTTTGCCTGTGGCTCCTTCCAAGGATCAGCTGCAGACCTTGGTGTCGGCTTGCACATCAGTACATCTTGCAGGTTACTGATGCCATTTTTGTGACAACTAGACAGTGTATTCAATTCCAGACAGATGGTGCCTCACAGGCACAGAGGGCAGTGGGTTTTGCCTCCATCGCTGGATTTCCCCAAGCGCAGAGCATCATCGATTGCACCCATATGGCCATAAAGGCACTGACTGAGTTCTCAGTGAGATTCATCAACAGAAAGGGCTTCTGCTTGCTTAATGTTCAGCTATTCTATGATCATATCAACAGCTTCCTCCATGTATGCAGTCGTTTTCCTGGCAGCTGCCATGACTTCTTCATCCACCATTAGTCCAAATGGCTGCAGCTCTTCATTCCACTCCCAAACTCCATGGATGGGTTCTAGAGGTCAAGGGATGTCCCTTGAAGAGATGACAATTCACCCCTCTCCAAGACCTCAACACAGAGGCACAGAGCCACTACAACAGAAGCCAACTGCTCAAAAGTACACTTGTGCAAGGGTGTCTCACATGGTGGTGGTCTGCTGCGCTGTCCATAACATGGCCCTTCAGAGAGATGTGGACTTTGAAGAAGGTGAAGCACTGGAGGGATACAGCTCATTGGAGGAAGAGGAGGAGCAGGACGTAGAAGAAGAGGAGGAGGAGGCAGAAGATGCCGAACACAGAGGTGCCCCCACTGCACAGTGAGGTGACCAGTCCTGGCACGGGCTAAAGGTCTCCTTAGGATGCCATTAACGTCATGGACCATCTGATCCATGCACTTTTCAGCTCAGGCCCTTGAACCCAGGAGGAACAGCACTGTTTGGAACTCATTTTGAGATGCCTGTGAGGACACTTCCATTGGAAACACAGCTTCGAAGAGCTCAAGTCTTACTGCCAGTAGAGGATGCACATCTGCCCAGAGGTTTCACTGTCACTGTTCATTGCCCCCTGCTCCCCTTTACCACTTCAATCCTCTTTCAATGTACTACCATTAATAAAAGGAGGGTCACATGTCTGGCTTCATGTGCCAACATGGTGCTCAAAAAGTCAAAAGGTGCACAGCTACATCTGATAGACACCCAAGTGACTCACTCAGTTTTCTGACCAACGTGGTAACTTCTGCTTTCAGCCACTTCTACACGGTGTTCCCCTTGTGGTATCAGATGAGGTGGAGGCAGCCTGCTCACTTGTCTCGGCTTGCAGCTGAGATGCACGTGGTGGCCATCCTCATCGTAGAGGTGCCAGTGGGGGCACCTCAAGAGGGTGCTGCACTGACATCATTGCACACAGATGTGTCTTCAGTCAGAGGAAACAAGGAGGCTGATGATGATGATGATGATGGCTTCCCTTGAGGGGTGGCACCCTCATCCTTGTCAGTGAAAGCCTCAGCCCTTGGCTGACGTTCTGGATGTCTGGAGGGGAACACCAGCTGGTGTGCAAACATCTTTGTGCCATCAATGCCACTGCGGTAAAGGCTGGCTACATAGTGTGGCATGGGGCCTGTGAACATCAATGCGGAGCTCCGGCAAGCACTCCAAGCACTGCCGCATCTGACTCTACATGAGGAGCTCATGCCTTCGAATCCCTGAGCCATGATGTGTACATGAGCTGAATGGGCTTCTCTATTCTCAGCCCATGAACCCACACTGTCTCAGGGAACTCCGACATGTGGAACAACATTTTCTTGCTGCTGATCTAAGTGGAGCCTCCTTTCCTGTGATTCCCGAGGCCCTGCAGCTGAGCAAGGCTGTGGCTGTCCTTCCCCCTCTGAGGGGGAATGCCCACAGCTGCCTCTGTCTTTATCACCTCCTCCTGTACACTCGTGATGTGCTTATCACTCTGTGCCACCATATCTAATTACACGCAAGGACCTATGAAGTGGCTGTATCTGCGTTGGTGGAGGGTGCACTTGAAAGATGTGATGATGCTTGGCCTAGGGTCTGTTCCAGCAACACTTGGGCTGGTGGGGGTGAAGAAGTCAGTTGTTCCACCTTCACGTCAGCACTTGTGGGAGACACAAGAATCGAACATGAGAACTAGCCTTGGAGAGCAGGAGCCTTGGCGGATCTGATGTTTCCCAATGTCGCAGAGTCTTTGGTATACTGTCTGATGGGCTATGTTGCAATGCACCCTCTTCATGAACGCATTGCAGTATGTATTCACCATCTCCACCTAGCTCGCCTTCCCCAACTTGATCTTCGTCTGCAACCCTGGTGATCTCCATGGCTCCTTCTTACATGGAGGTGATTATGTTCAGGTAGGGAACCCATCCTCCCTTCTGTACCTTCTCAAGGGCATTATAAGCTCATTTCTCCTGCAATTACGAAGAAGAGAGAGATAAAGCACTGCTGGCCACTTCAGCCATTGCCAACAGTTCATAAGATAAGAGGCTGTATGTATCAGTGCTGGCAGGTCCTCAGTAGCCCAATAACTCTAAGCCTTACTGAGAGGTCAGACATTCCTCCCATGTTCAGGAGAAGCATGTGGCCTCAAGCTCCTCAGCCGGACTGTCTGCTGGAGGTTAAATATCCACAGTAACGGCAACCGTGGTCTATTTAAATTGTGCCTGCACTCTTTTTGACCCACCTCTGTTTCCACCTCCATGGCCAGTAATTGGCTGCCAAATCCGCACTCGAGCCAATTAGCAGCCCATCCCTGTGAAAATCGGGTTCTGTGACTACTTCTCATCCGGGGGAAGGGTTAGGACCCAGAAACAGTCCCAACATCTGTTTCCTGCCCCCAGATGTAAAATCAGGCTCCTGGTCTCTACGGAGTTAGTTCATTTCCGCAAAGGCTGTTGTCGGGGTGCCATACAAAATGGCTTCAAACTCCCTTGGCTAGTGGCTTCCTCATTGTCTAGTCTCTCACATGAAGAATGACCATTTGAGCAAGGTTATAGAGGGCTGAGGACTACTGAAGTCAGTGGCTCTGTACGCCAGCAGGAAGCAACAACATTGAGAAAGAAGGCTGTGTTATGACCTAGGGTTTTCTCTCAACCTTTCTGAGTTCAAGAACTCTGTGGCTAGTTCAAAAAACCTTGGACCAGCCAGTTAGTCATGTGACCAGCTGGTTTAACCAATCCTGGCTTTTGTAGATTGTATCACCTGAGCAGTCTCTGAAATGCTCTTCCTTACATCTTCAATGTCCAGTGTCAAAATCCATTGTGGTTTGAATGTATCAGGGAATGGTCCTTTTGTCTCCACAAGAACTGTCTGTTAGTTTGCAAATGTTTTTCAGCTAAATGTCTGGCAGCCCTTGTAACAGGCCTTCTCTTCTTCCCAGCAAGTTTAAAATCAATGTTCATATGACAAAATTAATATGCTTCATTCTTGGCAGGTGGGCCCTGCATGACAGATGAAAGTCAGAGGGAAACAAATACTTTATTTAGTAAGCCAGAATTATTCACAAGGGGGCAAAAGGCCCAGCAGTAATGAGCATTATGGATTATCCAACCATATTTTTAAATTGTATTCATGAAGAATTTTCTTTATTATGCTCAAATAGAAGGTCAGAATAACCAACGTGTAGGAAGGAAAAAAATTACATCAAAACTTAATTCCAAGTAGTTTAAACAAAGAGGTTAATTGCAAATGTAAACCATAAAATTAAAACAAGGTATTTTAATAAAAAGTGACTATTACCCCTGGTAACCTGTTCGCCTACTGAGACAAATCATAATGATGGAATAGGAGTTTATTAAACAAGTTGTATTATTTAATATAGGAATAGTTAATGCATTTGTTCATGTTATGTCAGCAGCATGATAATTTACTGCACCAAAAATAAAGTGAGCACATGCATGCTGCTGCAACATATCAAACCTATCACTTAACATATACAGCATGGAGAAAAGAAAAGGAAAGAAAGACTTTCATTTATATAGGTGTTTTCATGACCACAGTATGTCCCAAAGCACTTTCGCTGTTGTACTGTAGGAAACACAGAAGCCAATACACTCCCATAAGACATTCATTTGTTCTGGAGCTTTCGTGATCATGGAATAATGTCTGAATTTTACTGTTACTGCATTTATTTAATTTAAATAGTCATTTGGTAGTACAGAACTTGAGTATTGCTGAAAATAGAGACATTTTGTCGAAGTCTTCATCTTGCACTTATCAGGACAATTTGCAAGAATACCAATGTAGTGGAAACAACAAATTTATACTGTAGAAGAGAGTGTTGATTGGTTGGCAAGTGAACTCTGATTGGTTGAGGCGTTGCCATGAAGAATGCATCAGTTTATAGTGACTGACAGTTAACTGCCAAGCTTTGTTTGAAATTTAAACCAGGCAGCTTGACTCTGATTGGTCAAGGCAGTGCCCTGAGGAATGAACCAGCGAATGGCTATCGCTTATTTTATTGAGCTGAAACAGACGCAATATGTGTCATCTACAATATTGGAAATGCAAGAGGTAGGAGGTTAGGTGTCATTCTCTCAAAGACGTGTTTCTCATGGAACCCAACAAAGATGTTTGCGAGAACTGGGCCTAGAGGGGATCCCATGGCAACACCATCTATTTGGGCATCATGGTGTAGCGAAAACTAAACTCAACTGCGTGAGTTGCCGAGTTCATAGGTTTAAGGAATACTGATTCACACAATGGTGGAAGGTCTAGATCGCCATGATATAGTGCTGCAGCGCAAATATCTATGGCTTCCTTAAGTGGTACATTGATGAATAGGCTAGCAATGTCAAATAAGCACATGGACATGGCATTGATATCGAAATGCAAGTCCTGTAAGGTCTTCACAAATCTGAAGGAATCCTTCACCGTGTATGTGGAGACCTTGCTCAAAACTGGTTGTAACAATTTGCCCAACCATTTGGCCAATTCATGTTGTGCAGAATCGGTCATAGATAAGATAGGGCATAGAGAGATATCACTTTGTCTGTCTTGGGCAGCCCAAAAATACACGGACGCAGCAAGTCGTGAGGGCAAACCCTGTCATATATACCACCCAGCAGCTCATTGCTCTTACACATATCCAGCAAACATTTTTTTTTCGCTTACTTTCGAGCAAGGCTGTCTGGTCATGTTGAGTAGCAGGTCCAGTGGATACGAATTTGGACCCATCATTTAAGAATGTCGTGCATTTTGTTAATATAGTCATGCTTGTTAAGGATGACTATTCCCGTCCCTTTGTCAGGTTTACTGATGTGCATGCCTGAGTTGGTTTTAAGGCCTCATTGGGTTCCATGAGAAACGGACCGAACAAGAGTCCGCTTGCAAACCAATTAGCGCTCTCTTCTCAAACAGAAAAGATTTGTTGTTTCCCTTACATTGGTATTCATGTGAATTGTCCTGATGAGTGCAAGACGGAAAGCTTCAACAAAATGTCTCTATTTTCAGCAATACTTATTTGATTTATTTAATGTAGCTGTATTAAAGGAAACATACTTCTGTGCAGGAGCTGGACGTGTGATTTTTTTTTTACAGAATCATGTCTGTTAAACTCTCAACCCCATTCAAGAGGATAAAAAGACAGCATCTCCACAATGTGCTGCTACAGCCGGGTTGGTTTGGTCAGTTGCCTCAATCAACGCTTGGTGACCTCTTGTAGGTGGTTGTAAGTCATATCCTGCATGGGGCAACTGGTGGGGCATTGTTGCAATTTTATCTCTGCAGTGGGCATTGTATTGTAGGACTGGTTGTTGAATTATTAAATAAACCTAACAATTGATTAACTGGAATAATTTGGGTTTGTAGTCAGTGTTTATCTGTAATTCTTGGGGCCGGACTTAAGAACTCGGGGAAGCAGAATTTCCTACAGTTGCAAGCCCAATCCTGTTAATTGGACAGTGATGAGGAGGGTGGGGAAGGGTAGGAAAGCCTGGTTGACTCTTTTCAAAACCAGAGCTCTCATTTTGCACTATGAACAATGGGGAATTACATATAAAGTAGACCCAACTAAACTAATGATGTACAAATTGGACAAAATATCCGGCATAAGTATTTAGTTCACTCCATTTTGTAAAAGAATCCATTCACAGCTCTAGCGGCCTGTGGGAACTTTATAATAAGCAAATGAAAAGTTGGCAGGCACAAGCAATTTTCACTAAATGAGATAGAAAGAAGGCCAGTTTGAAAATATTTTTGTACACATGGAGCAAAAAATGTGCTTGAGGATAAGATATAAGCACTTTCTTGGCTTTGCAGCATCATCACATGTCCTCTTAGTCGCATCAGATGAGGCACCACCAGATTTCACACATGACAAACAGAAAGTTTTTGTTATCACATACATTTCTTGTAAATTCATTGTCCTTCCTTTAACTTGTTTATTTGCAGTTACTCTGGCAATTTATATGAACCTTCATCATTTTTTGCATAAACATTTTATATCAGTTTTTCTTTTTTTGTTATTGTTTCTTTGCTTTTGTGCCTTGACAAATCCCCCACCGCCAACTGAAGTTATTACCTTTGAAGCAGGAAAGCCAAATTTGTAATGGGGTTTACACAGGCCTGAGAAAGGTATTTCAGGGGAGAATATTAATACAATTGTATTTCCTTCTGTAGTTCTGATGCTGGCAAATCCAAGCCAGATGGGACTGCACTGACTTTTCTAAGTGCAGTGACATTTTACAAATGGTAGAATACTGTTTTTTGGCTAGCTCTGTGTTACACAGTAAAATGTCATTATGTCAAATAAAATCATGATATGCTGTGAGGACATCAAGGACTCATCCATTCCAATGTGCTGCACACATTAAATGGAGGATTAGAATGTGGTGCAGAACAACACTTAGGCTCAAATTAAAAATGTCAAATTGTTGCTTGCAGCAAACCTGATTTTGACTTTCAAGCATAGCAGGTGATAGAAACTAAAGTGGAATTGTGAGTGAGCTGAAAGGTCAATTCCAATGATGGACCTATACTTGAATTGAACAACTCAACAATAACAATGCAACATATACCACACAATCCAACAAACTTTAATATAGAAAACCACAACAAAGCATTTCATAATGGGGAAAGTAGACATTGATCCAAAGAAGAAACTAATAGGAGAGATGACCAAAAGCTTGGTAAAAGTCGAGATTTTAAGAGGGTCTTTAACTAAGGAGAGGAAAGTAGAGAGGTGGAGGCATTTAAGGAGGGAACTCCACAGCATGGCACCTAAATGGCTGAAGGCAGAGTGGATGAATGGGGATGCCCAAAAGGTCAGAGTCATAGAAATGGAAAGGTCAGGGAGTGGTTGTAGCATTGAGAAGGTTGTATAGATAAGGTTGGGAAAGGCCCTAAGGGATTTAAACACGAGGTTTTAAGTTTGATGTATTGGGGGACTGGAAGCCAATGTAAGTCAGCCTGAAAAGGAGTGTTGGGCAAACAGGACTTGGTGTGGGATAGGATATCGACAGCAGAGTTTTAGATTAACTATGATTATGAAAGGTGGAGGATTGAAGGCTGTCCAAGAGAGCATTGGTTTAGTTGAGTCTTAATGTGACAAAGACAGAAATGCAGATTTCACTGTGAAATTGTCTGAGGCAGGTGCAAAGGTGGGTGGTGTTATGGAGATGGAAGTAGGCAGTCATTTTCATGGAAAGGGTTTCTGTTTGAAAGTTCTGTTCAGGGTCCAGCAGGACACTCATGTTATGAACAGTTTAGTTAAGCCTGAGACAGGGACCAGAAAGAGAGAGAGTGCCGATGATGAGAACTGAAGTCAATGACTTTGGTCTTCCCAATGTTTAGATCATAGAGTGATACAGCACCAAAACAGGCCCTTCGGCCCACCGAGTCCATGCCGAAAAATGGTTTAGGTTTAGCTGTAGGAAATTGTCATACACCCAATGCTTCATGTCAGACAAATAGTCTGACAGGAAAGAACAGGAGAAGGGTTGAGAGAAGTTGTAGATAGATAAAAGTGAGTCATTAGTGTATACATGGAAGTTGGCCCACTGTCCGAATGATGATATCAATGAGCAACATGTACAGGAGGAAGAGGAGGGGACTAGGCATGGATCAACTGGGGAGGCCTCAGGTGATAGTGTGTGGTGGAAATTTTTGAGATATTCAGATAGGTAAGAATGGAACTAAGCTCAGCTATAAAACCTAGGCTGCTTTAACTTTAAAGTAATATTTCATAATGTGGTGGTGATAGTCGGCATGAAGTTCCTTTTGAAAACATTTCTGGTATTGGAGAGCTGTACAAAGCTTTTGTTGAACAGTTAATTTGGGCCCTTTTGTGATGAATCAATGGAGTAAATGTTTAAACAAATGGATTAAATAGAGACAACAATATTACATTTCCATTGTCTCTAATCAGAAGTTCATGGGTTCATGTCCCACTCCAGAAATTGAGCACATAATCAAGGTTGACACACCAGTGCAGTACCGAGTGTGTACTGCACTGTCAGAAGTCCTGTCTTTTGGATGAGACGTTAAACCTGTAATATTATGCTTTCTGCTAAATTAGTACAGAATATCTGAAGAATCAGCTGGGTTAAAAAACAGGAGCTTTATTAAACGCATCTTACTATTATGGTTTACATCTTCCAAGCCTGCACACAAGGGTTTCACAAACATGGTCTTACATCACTTCCTGTGATGAGGTATACAGCTTGAGTAGCATACTATACCCAGTAACAACCCAATGTCCAGTATACCACATTATACTACATTTCCCCCAAGTCTCTGACTTCCACTTTTTACATACACAATTGTTGTGGCACTTTCATAAGTCTACCATAATGAGACCTCTTTTCCTCTGAAGAGGATTAAGGTTTCGAGACTCTGAGTAGTCTCTCTGACTCTGCTGTACAAGAGTGGAATTGGTAATGGGTCTTTTAAATGTTGGCTTCCTTAAAGTTGAATGCGTTCTTGCTGAAGGAACGGCTACAGTAGATGACTCAGGTTCATCATTCGGATTGCCTCCTGGATTGGTGGATTAATGCAGCATCTTTGATCCATTAGATTTTGGAGATAACTGATTTCCCTGGATAGGAGGCTGCTTCTGTATTGCCACCAACACATATCTATTTCATCTCACCATACCATGCTCTGTTTGGACAATGTAGGACCTTGGATGTGGTGTCTGCTCTACCACTTCTCCAAAATGATTTTGGTCTTGAATCCAAACTGGCTCTCCTGGTTGGATGTCTGTGGGTTTCGTGCTTTGTGACATCTGTTGTGATCCACTTCTGATTGGAATGATCTCTATCGTCTCTCTCCCTCGCTTTTTCCAAGCCTCCTCTCTTACTTGTGACATGAGTGTGTGTGAGAGTAGGTAGCTGGGTTTTCAATCTTTTTCCCATTAGGAGTTCACATGGTGCTAAACCATTTTGGAGTGGGGTTGAACAATAGCCCAGGAGTGCAATTTGAACATCCTCATTCTTTTCCAGCAATGCTTTTACCGTACGCGCTCCTCTTTCAGCTTCACCATTGGCTTGAGGGTATCTTGGTGAGCTGCTGGTATGAACAAATACATAGGATACTGTGAACTCTTTAAAGTATTCATTAGAAAACTGTAGTTCATTGTCTGAAATTACAATGTCTGCGATTCTATGTGTTGGGAATATCTCCTTCAACGATGTAATTACTGTTTCAGAAGTTTGACCCTGCAGTTACTTGACTTCTATCCATCTTGATTATTGGACTATTACAATCAAGAATATTTTACCACTATATTCGAGACATTCCCATGGTCTTGATGGACAGGAAGATGACATCTGTAGTTCTCTTGTCTCCTGGCGATGAATAGCACAAGTGATACATCTTGATATCATCTTTTACAGTGATTTTGAAAGACATGGCCACCAAACAGATTTTCTTGCTCTGCCTCAACAGTTTGTGATGCCCAAATGTCCTTGATGCAATCTTTATAGTATGTCTAGTCTCAGAGCTTTTCAAGTGACGACTCTGTCGTCATAAATGAGTAAATTATCAACCACACTGAGATGTCCTCCCTGTTCATAGTACTGTCTGAGAATAGGATTGTGTGGCATGTATGCTGGCCATCCTTTGGCACAGTACTCTCTGACTTGAGCACATTCTTCATCAGATTTCTGTGCATCTCTTATTTCATTTAGCCGCTGAGTTGTTGCTGGCAGAGTTGTGGTTGTGACCGATGCAAAGGTTTCTTTCTCTTCAATAAGGGATACAGCACCTTGTTCCGGTCTTGCTACTGGGATACAAGTCAGAGCATCTGCTGTGATTTGCTGCTTTTCTGGAACATACCCTGTCTTTGCATCAAATCTCATCATCCTCAGTCTGAATCTTTGTACTCGTGGATGCATCTTTGGTAACTGCTTTGCATTTAAGAGAGTTACCAATGCTTTGTGGTCTGTTTCTATCTTGAAGACCAATAACATAATCTGCAAACTTTTCACAAACCCATGTAGCCGCTAATGCTTCTTTCCCTGTCACTGCATATCTCTGTTCAGTCTCTGTCAGTGAACAGGATGTGCAGCAAACTGGGCTGCGCTTTCCATCTGTCTGTATATGAAACAGTACAGCCCCCAGTCTTGTAGAAGATGTATCTGCAGTGATGATAGTGGATAGCTCTGGGGCTATAGGGAGCTAATACATCCGCTGATATCAGCATTTCTTTGATTCTGTCAAATGATCTCTGTTGAGCTTCCTCCCAACACCATATATTGTCTTGACTTAATGATTGACGTAGTGGATCATTGAGTACAGCAAATCGGGCAAATCTTTCCCACTTGATTCACCATTCCCAAAAATTTCTGTAGCTCAGCCATGTTCTTAGGAGCTGGAAACTCCTTGGTTGCCCTTGTTTTCTGTGGATCAACTCTTACACCAGGTCCATCTATAATATGTCCAAGGAATTTGACAATTGTTTGCGAGAACTCACATTTGTTATTGAGTATCAGTCCTGTATTCTCTAGTCGTTGCATTACTGCTCTCACTCTAGTGTCATGTTCTGTCTGAGTGGGTCCATGGATCAGAACATCATCCATATGACATGCAAATCCAACTAGTCCTTCTAGAATGCTTGACATTGTCTTTTGGAAAATTACAGGCACTGGCGCAATAGCAAGAGCTAGTATGCTGAAACAAAATCTTCCAAATGGGGAATTGAAGGTTATGAGCAACTTAGACTCTTCATCTGGGGATATTTGCCAAAAACCCCTATTTGCATCCAGCTTTGTGAAGGTGAGCTCTTCTCCCTCTTAGCTAAACTCTCATCTACAATTGGCATTGTATAGACTTTGCATTTCACTGCTTTGTTTAGTTAAGGTTCTAATAGATCCATTTGGTTTTTGTACTGGGGTCATCCCTGAACACCAGCTTGTAGGCTCTGTCACAGGGTAAATAACTCTGCTTCACTATAGAGTCGATTTCTTTCTTTACCTTTGGCAAGAGTGGGTGAGCAACTTTCTTGGGTGTTAAACTGACACACTGGCTTCATTTCTAGCCGTAGGGTTATATGGTATGCTGTCTTCAGCTTCCCTAATCCTGTGAACAGCTTTGGGAATTCAGTTCTAAAATTTCAGGGCTGATCTTCTCTGCCTCCCAGTTCTTCAACTCTGCAAATCAAATGCAAGTTGGTGCAAGCTTTCCTGCTCAATAATGAACAATTTTGATTTTGAATCATGAATAATGTTTCTGTGATTTCTTTTTCCCCACATTTGAGGGTTGCCTTCAGTTCTCCTATGGCATTGAGTCCTATCCCTTCTGGCCCGTATAATTTCTTGCCTGATGGTTGAAATATATTCTTTTCTGACCATGGTTTGGCATCAGAAAGAACAAAACTGCTGCTCCAGTATCCAATTTAAAGTGTGTTTTGTTTCCCTTTATAAGAATTTCTGCACTCCGGAAACTTCCACTTGGTGTTAAATTCCAGAAAACTTATTGCGGAAGGATGATGCTGGAGCCTAACTTTACTCAGTTTCACTTTTATTGGATTACAAACATGTAGCTCCTCACTCAAAAACCTCCACCAGTCTCAGTAAGTGTCTGCTTATAAGTGCTCAAGTAAGACCCTTATTAACCTCCTCCACCTGCATTTAATTAAACAATTGATTCACATTTAACAGATTAACACTTAGTTCCTGGATCTCTCCTAAAAATGTATCTCAACATCGTAAATATCTTCTACTTTGTGGATTTTTCTACTTTTCAAAGGTTTCCCTTTTTGTATGTTTTGTACCGGCTTTTTGCTATGGCACACCACTTAGAAGTGGGCCTCCTCTTCCCGCACGAATGGCATTCAGCCTCTTTGGTGGGACAGTTTTCCTGCCGGTGTCTCTTTCGACCATACTTACTGCAGTTAACCTGGACTGCTGCTAGATGCTACTCCTGTCTCCCTTGCTTTTTGCCACCATCGTTCCCTTTCTTATGCTTAACAAACTGAACTGAATCGGCTGTCCTCACGACGGGACTCTCCCTGTCACCTCGGACAATGGATCGATTCTATTTTCTGACCTGCACTTGTCTGCTCAGTTTGGATTGCTTTGTCTAGGGTTAGATCATCTCTTGACTTTAAGTGGTCTGACAAGGCATTATCAAACACTCCTACAACAATTCTATCCCTTTAAGCTGCCAAACTCACTGCCTTCTGCAAGTTTGTTAAAGATGTTTATAAATGCATCCACACTTTCCCCTTGACTCTGTGTGCATTTGTTAAGTTTGGTGTGCTCCACAATGATATTTTTTCTCAAATTGAATTATGAATCGAGTGCTTTTGATCACTTCATCATACATGGCTTTTTCCTCGCTGGTACTTTGTTTTACAAGAATATCATCCACAGTTACCCATTGCATTTAACAGCGTACTGACCTACTCACTGCTTGGTTTCCTAGCTAGACCTGATGTGGTGCGATACCTGGCAAATCTTCAATATCACTTCGGCCATGCCTCGGCTTGATTCAGGCCCGCATTTTTTCCGAAGCTTTCCAGTAAAAGTTGGGACTTTTCCATCATTCTTGTTGACCACTGCCACCATGTAATATTCTGCTTACTGTTAAACTAGTACAGAATATCTGAAGAGTCAGGTAGGTTAAAAGAAATGGGAACTTTATTAAACACATCTTCCTACTATGGTTTACATCTTCCAAACTGTTCACGAGAGTTCCACACACATGGTGTTACATCATTTCCTGTGATGACGAATACAGCATAATTAGCATATTTAACCCAGCAAACCACATTGTACTATGAAACCAAGGTTGTGGCAACCCTCTCAGTTGGATGTAAAATATCCCATGACATTATTTTGAAGAGCAGGGAAGTTACCTTGCCAATATTTATCCCTCAACATCATAAGGTGAAAGCAGTCACTACATGGGCACAATGCTAATAAGACTTGACTCTTTAAAGGTCTTCATTTACCACACAAATTTTGTCCTAATTGCTATCTACCATAATTTGAACTTGCCTGGAGGAGTTAAACCAGAGACCTGTAGGTTTAGCACTCAAGTGCTGATTAGATGCAACTTTTGTGGAGCAGTATGTGTGGGCTCCTTGGACCCACTTCCACTGAAGGTGTGCAGTATGCTGGCTGACACACAGCAACACAGCATGTTGCAGGATGGCTGAAAGACTGAGGGAGACAATGGAGATCCTGATAGAGGAGGGATGCCCTGTACCCACAGGAGGGTAGGACGCCACCTTGCCCTCCTATCCCTCCTGTACTTTTCTTTTGTAGCAGCTTGTGCCGCCATACCTGGCCTCATGTCCCACTCCCATTCCTCGTCCAGACCAGGGGGCACCCCCCATGGCCTTTCTCCTGGTGACACCTACTATTATCCAATAAGGTGGAGTAGCACAGCGCTTTCTCTTTTTAGGAAAAATCCTCAGAAAATTTCCAGGCTCGAGTGTTGGTAAAATTTTGACAAAGTTTCCGAAAAAGTCTCTCATGTGTTTCACAGCTCCAGCAGCAATGGATAAGGAATAATGAGCATCCCTTGAAGGAGTGCTCAAAATCTTCAGCAACACCATATTTACTGCAAAATAGCAGATCGCTGTTGGGAGAGAGCAATAGTTGAATCTCTAGCCATCAAAATGCCATGCAGTCTATTTAATGAGGGCTGTTAGGCATTTTATCTCGCAATCAACTGTTTAATGAGCCTACCATTTCAGTCCCAAGTACTGGCTTCAATTGCTTAACCAAGCTGATATCTTGTGCTCAATGTGAGCTAAGCCAGCGATTCAGCTCAACTTCCCATCTTGGCCAGGCGCTACCCACACCAAATGGATAGGCCGGATAGGGTGGAAGGCAGGAATGATTTAGTGAACAGCAAAATCATTACCAGCATCAGCATCTGAAAAAAATGGGAGCAATGGTTATGATCTGAAATTCCTGAACTCAATGTTGAGACTGGAAGGCTGTAAAGTGCCCAATTGAATGATGAAGTGCTGTTTCCCGAGCTTCTGTTGAGCCTCATTGTAATAGTGGACAGGGAGGTCAGAGTGGGAGGTGTATGGAGAATTAAAATGACAAGCGACTGGAAGCTTGTGGACTGAACAGAGGTGTTTAACAAAGCAGTCACCCAAACTGCATTTACTCTCCTTAGTTTAGAGGAGATTGGATACACTCATTCCCAGTGAAACTTTGATTTAGTTGCACTTCTTTCAATTCAGTATATTATATTTGCTACTTATGATACAGTGACCATATCTGCATGGTCACCATTTACAAATACGAGCATTTTATTCCTGTGTTCGGTTACACTTGTCATGGAACCGTATTTATTTTCTCCTTGGATTAAAATAGTGCGGCTTTAAGACCCTGTTAAAAACAATACACCTTTAAGACAGGGAGAGAATCTTTTGAATTTCTGAGGCACAGTGTGCCAGCTGCATTTTAGTTACCTAGGCCACAGCAGGAGAGAGAGGTCACATGGTATAATGTTTCGATTTGACTGTGTGTAACACTGGCAAAAACCAGTCTGTACCAGCTACCAGCAAGGCATGCTGCTGAAGAAAAGAGCTGTTTATTCTCTCTCAGCAGAAATTCTGTAAGGAGCTACAGGCCGAGTTAATTGCCTAAGGAGAAAACAAAAGCCTTTTTTTTGAAGAGACCATTTGTATTGTTGAAGGTAGCAAAACTCCTTTTCTTTACTTCCAAGCCAGGAAGTATTTGCTTCAAGATTGAATCTCGCTTGACTGATTGTATTTTCTGGAATTCGCAGGTGGTCTTGATGCCTGAAGCAGCTGAAGTGTTTTGAATGCCTATCTACTGAAGGACTGTTTCATCAAATCCGCTTGGAGACTTTGAGTGGCATTTGATTGTTTCACATTAGAATACCTCACCCATTAGGAACGTAACCCACAAAGACTTATTTATTTATTCTTAAGATGCAGCTAATTTTTAAAAAAACATTTAAAAAAAAAGAAAAATCCCCAGGACCCTGGGAGGTGTTGTCAAGTAGAGAGACCTTGCGGTGCAAGTACATAGTTTCCTGAAAGTGGCAACACAGGTAGACAGGGTGGTGAAGAAGGCATATAGCATTCTTGCCTTCATCGGCCGAGGCATTGAGTACAAGAGATGGGACATCATGTTACAGTTGTACATAACGTTGGTTAGGCCGCATTTGGAGTACTGTGTGCAGTTCTGGTCACCGCACTACAGGAAAGATGTGATTAAGCTAGAGAGGGTGCAAAAAAGATTCACAAGGATGTTGCCTGGTTTGGAGGGCTTGAGTTATGAAGAGAGATTGGATAGGCTGGGTCTGTTTTCCCTGGAGCGAAGGAGGCTGAGAGGGGACATGATAGAGGTATATAAAATTATGAAAGGCATAGATAGGGTAGTTAGCCAGAGTCTGTTTCCCATGGTAGGGGTGACTAAAACTAGAGGGCATAGATTTAAGGTGAGAGACAGGAGGTTTAAAGGGGATCAAAGGGGTAAATTTTTCACACAAAGAATAGTGGGTATCTGGAATGAGCTGCCTGAGGAGGTGGTGGAGGCAGGAACAGTAGCAACATTTAAGAGGCATCTGGACAGGTACTTGAATGAGCAAGGCATAGAGGGATATGGAATTAATGCAGGCAGGTGGGATTAGTATAGATAGGCATTATGGTCTGCATGGACGCGGTGGGGCGAAGGGCCTGTTTCTATGCTGTACGACTCTATGACTCTAAACAGGTTAACTGTGATTTTTGAATGTATGTGTCAGAATGGGGGAGTTAGATTAACATAAGTTATAAGGTCTTTAGACATAGGCTTATCTTAATAGTGTTGAAGATTTAGTTTTTTTCAAATTAAATAGTTAATTTGTTGTTGTCTAAAGATACCTGGTTTGGTTTGTTTTATTCTGGGGGGTTACTAGAGTGTTTAATTTGGCTATTTTTCCAGTTGGCTGGGAAAACGTTAATAATATGCTGCGACCTGTGGAGTGATGGGACTGAGCTGACAGTGCGTTGCTCCTGCCTCAGTCATAACACAGTAATAAACAGAAAAAAAAACAAGCAGCTGGCATTTGGAGTTCTTTATAATACCTACAAATGTGCTACACTCAAAAATAAGGAACAAAATAAAAGCTTTTGTATGGATAGAGAGGTTAAATATAATAGCCCAGATTTTGTAGTCAACAGTAAAGGAACAGTTTCTCACCGTTCACCACATTGACACTTTCCCACAAACTTTGAGGGCCTTTTAGTGATGATTTGCTGTCATTGGCCATCTGATTCTGCACAGCACCCTCTACAGACGATCTGCAAAGTGTGTGAGTAGGGCAATCAACAGCAAAGCTCTTCAACCTATCAAGTTGGAAAATCTTCACCGAGCTATGCAGAGTGTGAACCAGGAAATATAAGTTAGCTATAAATCATGTCCAGAAATAAAATAAAAGGGAAAAAATATGAGATTAAGAGAGAGAGAGATAAAAGACAGACAGAAAAAGTGAAAAATACATTATTTTTAAATGTCCAACACTTATTAAATTCTGAAGGAATAAGACAAAGTACTTATAAAATAAAATTTTCAGTACCAGAGAATCTGTTTGGCAGTAAGTATGACTTATAGCACAGTCAAAAATTCATTTAAGCTTGTCTGCATCAGCCCTAACTTATTGCCATGTTTAGTGGGCAAGTACTGCAACCTTAGATGGATTTCAATGCTGAATCTATCAGCAAGCTTGTGGAGGAGCAGGGTAACTCAGACTACAACTTCCAGATTTCCACATTTAGCTACACATGTAGATTCAGGAAGTTGCTACCCGATTTACTCCATAATAACAGTGAGCATTGTTAGCCTTACCTTTATTCTCAACTCAAAGTCCAGGCCATAAAGATTAATGCTCTGTTATGTGCTGTCCGTTCTGTATACACAAACAATATACTCAATACTTTTCACTCCCTGTACAGGTGGTTTGTATAGGTCTTTGATATTACATAGATTCCATTATCACACAATCTGGCCATGTTTTCTTTGCCTCCCTCTTGAGGAGTTACTATTAACTTTTCCAGACAGTAACTACACAAACAGCTCTCCTTGTGACTGCCAAATAAAGTGGACACCATGAGCAATTTCTCTCATCATAATTAACGTCATCACTTTTCTCTTTTTTTGTACTGGTTCAAGGATTCTTTCATGAATCATTCTTCCCATTTTCAGTGCCATAGCTCAAGTGCCCTCAATCATTTTTACTTTGATTGTTCAAGGTCCAGTTTTCACATCTATACAGTGCTGTTGACCACATGTAACATTTCACACTGCTTCATGTCACCTGGCAGGATGAACAGCTTGTCACCAATACATGAATCAAAAACAACTCTTTCCAGTTGACTTAAAATTGCTTCATGCTATTTCATTAGTCATAGCAGGAACGTAGGTGCCAACTCGGCTGGAAAAACATAGTGTTGCAATGAGCAGACAATATTAGATTTCCAATTAAACCATCAGCTAAACAATTATATGTTTATAGCCTGAAGAAGAGTACGGTTTTCATATGCAAGAGTTTAAAAACCATACAGAAAAATTAGACTGGGAGAGTTTGTATTGATAATAAATTGAGATTGAACAAAAAAAATCTAATCTCAGATTCAGAAGAGTATTTATCTGACACCACGCAAAAGTTAATAACTTGAATTTTTCATAGGCCACCAAGATAATGGAAAAAATGGTTTAGTAATTGGAGTGAATAGGAAGAGTATTACAGAAAGTGAAAACACTAATGATGAGTAATTTACTTAACGTGCTAAGTAGAACAGTAAAGTAAAGCAGGGAAGCCTTCCTTATTTGAGTCTGATGAAAGATTAAACTTTCTTTTCCTCCTTTCAGATGCTGACTGACCTATTGTGTATTTGCACTATTGTCGATTTTTTTCTTTTTCAAAGGATACTGGGGAATTTTCAAAAGGAGTGATAAATCGTTGCAGCTTTTGCAGGTTTGCTTCTTGATGTAACACTTCAAAAGTTGCATCAGAGAGTTGTGAGGTGGGGAGGTTCTGCTTGATGTACTATTTAGTAGTGAATCTGAGATGATGGAAAATTTCAGAGTTGAGGAGGCTTTGAGTACCATAATCGTAATGATATTACATTTGGAGAAAGTATACTGTGCGACAATGGAAAAATAACAGACCAAATTTTAGAATGGACAATTTAAGTTCATGAGGTGTGGGCTGCAGAAAAAAAATGGAATTAAAACATGATGCTGTTAAAATAAATACTAGTGAAGATAAAAATATTAAAGTGTTAAGGAAATAACATCAAAATCTAGATCTAAGTGATTAGATACAATAGCTAGAGAAAGCTAAGAGGAAAAGCATGTTGTTCAAATAATTTAGAGGCAGAATATTGGAAACTTCTTCTTTCTTCTTTGGCCTCCTTATCTCGAGAGACAATGGATACGCGCCTGGAGGTGGTCAGTGTAACTATACAAGGTAAAGTTAAAGGTATTGAAAAGAAATCACAATGAATTGTGACCAAGTATTTCTTTTGTAGTGAGTGTACACATTGTTCACGCATGCAAACGGGGTTTGCCTAAACTTGTGTCTAAGTTATGACAGCATAACATGAGAAACCTCAAAGATATTCCTGGCATTAATTTGGTACATTTGGTTCAATCAACATATTAAAGAACAATCACTGTATTAACTGTGGCTCAGTGGTAGCATCTCTTCTCTGAGTCAGGAGGTTTTAGGTTCAAGTGGTTCAAGCCATACTGGTACTCCAGTGTAGTACTGAGCAAGCACTGTACTGTTGGAGGTGCTGCCTTTGGGACCAAATGTTAAAAAATTTCCCTCTCAGGTGGATGTAAAAGATCCCTTAGCACTACCCTGAAGAAGAGCAGAGGCGTTCTTCCCAATGGCCTGGGCAATATTTATCCCTGAACCAATATCACTAAAACAGATTATCAGGTCATTATCACATAACTATTTGTGGAAGCTTGCTATGCTCAAATTGGTTGCCGTCTTTCCCTACATTACAATGTGGCTACATTTTGAAAGTACTTGACTGGCTTAAAACGCTTTGAAACATTCTGAGGTCATGAAAGGAGCTATGTAAAACCCTTTTTTAATTTTTCTTTAGGGATGAAAGAAGTGAAATAGTGGGAGGCTATTAGTTCAATAGTTTTCGCAATAGAAAATGTTAGCAGCATCCTCAAGGAGGGAAGTGAATTGTTGCGAAGATGGGGGTGGAGGTTTGTTGTCCAAGTGCATGGAGTAAACAATAGTAAATAAAGAAATAGTCATTAAGAAACTAGAGAACTTAATGCTTCCTAAAGCATCAATAGATAATGTGGACTTCTCTGAACACAGGTAGTGTCAGAGGTAGTGGGTATTAGCTGATGTGACTGTAATCTGTAAAAGTGGTCAGAGATATGCGCCCCAAAATTCCACAAAACTTCTACTGGTCTCCCACCATAGTTTTTGTAGAAGCGCAGTAGAAACTCTAAGGAAACTTGGTATTTCTGATTATGTCAGATCTCTGCTATTTCTGTAATTTTTTAATTTGACCAGTGAAGAACTGCTGTTTGGTCCATTATAAGGCAAATGATGGCAGAGGCAGGTTGTCCCAAAGCTGGCTACTCCCAGTCTTAGCTCTGGATAAAGACCCAGTGTTTCAAGGTTAGTGGTATACTGAAAAAAGATCGGCCTCCACAAGGGTGCATGTGGAGCTGATACCTAAAGTGGAAATATTTTGAGAAGAATAAGTTTCATGGATTGAACCCCCCTGCCACCACCACTGATCAAAGTGGTGGCAAGGATGGAGTGGGAGCCTGGTTACAACTGCCCCAGCACCACCAAGTGGCTATCCCAGTTTTTTAGGCACATCAGGCAGGCAGGCATCAAAAAAGCTCTCTCAAGTGGCACTTGGCCTAATCTGCACCAAGCAAATAACGTGCCCTTGCACTGAACCAGCAAATATTCAGCTGGGAGCTCTAGTGGCTGTGATCCCACTGGAAATGAAGTAGAAAAGGGAATAGACAAGTAAGCAGGTACTTTTGGGATTGTTGAAATGATAATTGTGCTAGTGGAAAAATCAGACCAAATTAGTATTACTTAGGGAAATAACAAATACCTACCAAGGTACCTTATCTGATTTGAAGAAAAGGATGAAGGTCCCCTTATGTCACCAACCTCATCTCAGGAGAGAAAATCTCACAAGGTATTTGAAAGTATCACACTATAGCGTTGAAGGCCTTTTGTTAAGAGAAAACACTGCTGATTCTAATTGTGAAACCAGAGATCACAATTCTAATTGCTTGTGTTCTAAATAAGGAACTCAAGGGAGTTTGGGGCTATCCCAATTCATGTCTAAAGGAGAAAAATTATTCTGATTTGGAACAGTGTGTATTAGCTGCAAGATTTGCAGACCCTGCACTATTCCAGTGGGGTACAGCAACAAAGAGAGATGTGCAAACACTGTCCAGGAATGTTTTGCACATTTAAGATAAATAGCATGAACTATGCCACACATATGACACATGACAACTGTACTAGGTCAATCAATGTCCAGAATGTTTGCGCTGATGGTGTTGTGTGGGAATGAAACCTGTGGAAATACAAAAGATAAGATGCAAATGCTCTTGGGGGAGCAAGCTCAGGTTTGATGTATGAAAGGAATCTGTGGATCTATAAGCTGGATGGGGGAGGAATTCGTTTGCATAGCTCCACTTATTGATGAAGGCTGACTGGGCTGCTAGAAGTGGCACTACACAAGCAAATTTCTCCCCCATGGGATTTGTAGCAGAGCTGTTACCATCAGTGCTCAGAAAGGGTGGAAAGAAAACAGGTTTACACCAGAACAGGGAGCCAGAGAATTCTCCATAGGAGAAAGAACACCTCTGTTATTATAGTTCCCAGAGCAGAGATAATCACTGTGTCCTGTTGGTAAGGTTGCCTCCTAGCAGGAAGCATCCTCACTGCTACAGTCATGTCATTAATTTGTTGGTATTGAAGTCAGTCATAATTTTTAAAAAATAAAATACATATATATCTGTGGTTGTGTCTACTTCTTCAAGTCTGAATTCAAATGATATTTAGAGACACGGTCCATATCATTTGGCTTACAGATCCTATCTTAGTCCTGGTGCTCCATTTTAGTAGATTAGCAGAGAAGTATTTTGGCTTCATGATCACTGAGTTATTTCTTACTTAATTTAGATTGATATTCCAGTAGAACACTTAATAAATGTTCCATTATTGGAGATGCCATCTTAAGATCAGGCATTGCGTCTTCTGGTGTTTTAGGTGAATGTAAAAAATCCTATGGCACTGTTTGAAGATCGGAGAATTATCCCAGCATCCAAACCAACTTTCCTCCCTAAATCTTCTTCTTCTTTTGGCCTCCTTGTCTCGAGAGACAATGGGTAAGCGCCTGGAGGTGGTCAGTGGTTTGTGCAGCAGCGCCTGGAGTGGCTATAAAGGCCAATTCTACAGTGACAGACTCTTCCACAGGTGCTGCAGATAAAATTGGTTGTCGGGGCTGTTACACAATTGGCTCTCTCCTTGCGCTAAATCTACAGGACCAAAATAGTCATTGCTTTAACCTGCCATTGATGGCCACGGCTTCAACCAGGTTCCACTCTTTAGAATTGTCTAACCGTCTCCTCCGGTTTGCCTCTCTTTCCTCCTTTAAGATTCTCTATAAAACCCATCTATTTAATCAGATGTGTAATCATCCCTTCTAATCTCTCTCCTTGGCCATTTTCCTCATGCATCTGTGAAATGCTTTAAAATGTTTGTCTACATTAAAGTCACTGTATAAATGCAAGTTGATGTTGTTTGCAGTACCCTGCTGTGCACAAAATGGCTTTTGCATACATAATAACTGTCAAAATACTTCAAATTAATTCATTGTGTGCATTGGGAGCATAATGATAAGGAGCTATATTGAATGAAAGTTCTTTTTTCCTTTACCACATAATAAACTTCAAAGCTATTTCTTACTTAATCTTCAAAGTAATTGAAACTTATAAAAACTACAAAAAAAGCTACAATAGACAAGCAGGAATACCAAAGGCATGTGCCCTTTCAAGTCTTGCTTAGAAACATCTGTATACAGTTTATTTAAAATTTATCATAAAAATATAATAGAATAATAATTGACAGCTTTGACTGTCGGGGCGAACGGAACCGTTTTATCCTCCAATCCAGCTCCCTCTCTGGAGTACAAACTGCTGTATTCCAACAAATCCATTATTGTGTCAGTGAGTGCTCAATATTTATTCATAAAATAGATGTCACACACTATACACTGATATAAATTGCCTGATCTATGTAAATATTCCAACTGTTTACAGAAATCAAAGATAGACTGTAATTGCAAATTCTCCAGCTTCTTGCACCCTTCATATATCTCATTTGCATTGTCAGTTTAACTAATAAACCCACAAATCCAAAAATAATCACTTAAATCAACATATTTTTATTATTTCCTCATTTTCCTTCTGCACTTCTTGTGGGAGGGGAAATTAGTGATTCTATTTTTTTGTATTTCTTGACCACTACTGGTGCACACGGTAGAAAGCAACAGGGAAATACAAGTCCTAGAAATAACTGCAGTGCAGAGGGAGTATCTATATGCAAAGTACCTCCCCGTCCCCAATTTATTTAGGAAAAAAATGATTTAAAAAGTCTTTAGGCTATTAAAACAAATTAGGTTCTTCAAATTATTTCTGAAGAAAAAAAATGAGATTTTCAAACCAATACAGGAAGGGGAAAAATGAAAACAATATGGAGAATGAAACAGTAAAATAAATTGCTTTGTCTAACATTATAGAATTTTAGGTATTACACATGCAAATATATTAGTCAATATCTCATGGAATCGCATATAAGTCAAAGAATAGGATCTGTCTCTTACCTGTCTCCGTTGTCTTTATGTTGCTGTTTCTCACGCTATCGCATCTTTTCTTGTATCTGTCTCTTTTTCTATTCTCCTGTGCTCCTCTTTTTATGCATTCTTTTCTTCTGGTTGGGAAACATTGTGTGCTGTAGCAGATAAAGAAACCACCTACAGCTGCAGGCTGCATTTGGGGTGAGGCTGCAAGGAACATGTAATCTTCAGCAACTCCCATTTCATCCACTCCCCTAATCACTCATATTTCCACCAACCCCTTTCTCTCTTCATTTATCCTCTTCCTACCAACCCTGCCTCTCATCACTACCCCCACATCTACTACTTTGAACTATCCACTCAAATCCTGTACCCTATCCTTTCACTATCACTCACCTCACCATCAGCCATCCAACCACTCCCCTCTGTTCTACTTTCATCTTCAGAGCAGATGACAAGTGGTCAGATGCCCGTTCACCCTCAATCTGTTTTCTTCCTCCCTCCCACACACCTCCTACTTATTCCACTCAAAGAGGGTTTGTTTGCTTTCAAAGTTCAACTTTTTATCTAAAAAAGAGAAATAGAATTAGAATGAACTCTGTCGACCTTTATCTCTTTCTGTATCTATCTCTCTGTCTGATAGATATTCACAATCAGAATCTATCACAGCTGTAAGCCAATAGCATTTATCTTTTTAACTATCAATAAAATATAGGAAAGATAATTAGCTGGTTTAAAATTCTCTCTTGCTCATCTTAATTTAGGAGAACACAACACTGAAGCTACAGGTGTGTAATCACTATACTAACAATTTTTCTCATGACGTTTCAAGTACCCACGTAGACAGAGCCTCACTGTTTAAAAGAAAAGACTCAATACAACCTTTACCTTAGAAAAGGTTTTGGAATCTGTCCTCGAGCTTTTCTTCAAATGATTTTGAAAAATAGCACTGACCAGGAACTGCTAGAATGGTACTGATGCATTCTAGGAAATTAGGTACACAGCAAATGTTCAGACTGCACAATTTCAATTCAGCTCAGTGTGTTACAGCTCTGGGCAAAAATACTAAGTAAAAGTTCAGGCAATTCTGGGCCTTCAATTGAAAGTCAAGTTGTGAGCTGAATTTGGATCATACAGTGTGATCATTTGCAGGTGTCTACTTATAGAAGAATTTCCTTGAGCTTCATATTTGTTGTGTGTGCTTGTGCTTTTGCATGCAAAGGAAAGTTTTTTTAAAAAAAGACAGTATACTGATTGCACATGGTTGTTACTTTTTTTGTTTTTTATAAGCTTTAAAATATGTATTAACCAGAGAGAGAGGGTGAGAGAGTCGATCTGCATGATAATAGTGCAGTTTTCAAAAAAACACGTTCATTTTTGAAACCAACTACCTATCTCACTCAGATTGTGTTGATAGTTGGAATAGTAAATGGTAATTGCTTAGAGTAGTGAGACAGATTTTTTATTGTCTGCATATAGACAGACAAAATGCAAGGGGTAGATTGCAGATTTCCATCTTCACTCTCTGGGCTGTATTCTGGCTTGTTTTTTACAGAACCTGCTGGATTTTCATTTCAGTGAAATGAAATTACTTGTAGCTATCTTTTGCAGTCTATAGGCAAAAGGTTAATTGCCAAGGGAAGGCAGTTTAGGGTGCAGGTGGAGGATTAAAGACCTGAAAAGTGCCGGTGGGTCAGCAAGCTGGCATGATGCTGCCAACTTCCTGGTTTTACTGGATCACATTTGTAGGTAAGTGGGAAACTCCTGTGGTGCTGTTGGGTACAATTTAAAAATTTAAATAATCAATTAATTATGAATTTAACCCAGGATTCCGGTTTTAATCACCAACCCTTTTCTGAGCTGCGTAGCACTCACTGGGGTCAACTGTGCAAGAACATAGCAGGGAGCCATTGATCAATGAAACTGACAGGCTTGAAAGCATTTAAACAGTGAAACCGCACAGCTGTTGGCCTGCCTATGTGAAAGGCTTGTGCAAATAGCACTTGTTCTGAGAGCCTGATTTCACTGCTTCACAGGTGATTTCCAAATTTCTGGAAGTCATTTCACCTATCTTGGAATTTATTCACCTTGATTGGATCTTCCTTGCTGTCAGCCTTCACTGCAGCGTGGCAGCTCTTCCCAAGTCTTCTTTCCATTCCTGTGTTTGCTGAAGGTTCAGGGAGCAATCCAGAATTCAGCCATTCTGACCTTTGCCAGGGTTTCTTTAAGTAAAAATCTGCTCTCTGTGATTAGTCGGGAAACTTGGAACAGGGATGCTAATGCCGTGGCTGAGTTAATGAACCATGGCAAAGTCCGCTACTAAGACAAACAGGTTCCTAACTTGCTGTTTTCCCTCTATTCTCCCCACCCCACAGCTAGTGCATCTATTTCAATAAAATTCTGCTGTATGATGTGCCATTGTGCAGGAAAGAAATTTCAACTGTCTAAAAATAAAGGGAAAACAAAGTGACTGACACCTGAGATGTTTCCGATAAGACTGAAAGAAGTGGAGAGTCTCTCTATCATTGCACTGTTGATGCCAAATGGGTCACAGTCTCCTTGGTGCCATTAAGTCTCTTAAGTATTGCTATTCTGTCATGTTGGAAAACTGACTTTTTCAGCAGATTTGTTGTTTGGGGTGTTATCTGTTGAGACATGCACCTTCTAAACCCTTAGCGTTCCCAGGTTGCAATGTTCTCTTAGTTCTGTTCCGCTATGACATCTCACCGATGTTCTCCTCACCCGTGCACTCTGACAAAAAAAAACTATTAACTTGTGCTGGAGCAATACTTGCAAACATTTTTCTTTGCTAACTTCACTAACATCAATCCTGATCTGGAATACGATTCAGGGTTTGTTTGTCTTGGTCCTCCACATCTGCCCCAGAAGTCAAACTGTTCTGCGCCTATCCGCACTGGATGATAACAGGTTTTAGTGTCCCAGGCCATAACGTAACTGGGAACCCCAATGCAGGGCCATCCTCAGCAGTGCCGAGCACGAGAAAGCTGAGTATGAAAAGCAGTATGGCTGACCCAAGAGGCCCAAAACTGCAGGTCTGGTGGTTGGCTGTGAGGCTGCAACCTGGAAATCTCCCACAGCACAAGGATCTAATGGGTCATTTATTTTCAGGAGTATGAGAACATAAGAAATAGGAGCAGGAGTAGACCATATGGCCCTTCGAGCCTGCTCTGCCATTCAATATGATCATGGCTAATCTACTGCCTGAACTACACTTTTCTGCCCACTCCCCAGTTCCTTTGATTTCCTGAGAGATCAAGAATCCCTTGAACTGAGTGACTTGGTAGGCCATTTCAGGGAGCAGTTCAGAGTCAATCACCTTGCTGTGGTTTTGGAGTTATATATAGGCCAGACCAGGTAAGGATGGCAGATTTCCTTCCCAAAAAGGACGATCCAGTAGTTTCCTGATACTTTATCAAATACTCGCATTTTTTTTTAGAAAAAAATGCCAGGCTTATTTTACTTAAATTCCCCAGCTGCTGCAGTAGGATTTGAATTCTTATATCTTAAGAAACTATTCCAGACCACTGAACTACTAGCTTGGTAACATAACCACCATGCAACTGTATCCACTTCATTACCATGCCAGCAATAGGCTTGCCAGAGTTACAAATGCAAGCTGCCCCTCAGGAAGCTTGGCATATCCTGGGGTAACGTAACACAGGCTGGGACACAATGTGTTAGGTTTCTGCCCCTTTTTTCCCCCCTGACCTTTGCAGGTGTTTTCTCAGAGGCACAGGTCAAGAGAATTGGTCCAACTCACTTTTCGATTCCACCAAGCAGCCAAAGGAAAGCTGCACGAGTTCCTCTCAAATGGCCTGAACAATTGAAAGTTTCTGTTTTTGCTTTTTCATTCATGTTCATCGATCCACTGTTGGAGGAGGCAGAATCCGTAGACACTGAGCACAGGTGAACTACTTTCTCCTGCCATTACCATGAGCAAAAGTCAAGAATTTCAGTCCCTAGATTTTAACACACACAAACTTTGCACACAGATTTATTTTGATCCATTTTGGTGCGGTCAACAATCCACTTTCTATTTCCCTTTGAATTCATTTAGTTTAATGATCAGATTAGTTATCCTAACACAGCTTTTATACAACTCCTAGTCCTCATTACTTTAGATTCCTTTTATCTTTAAAAAAAATGTTGTCTCTGTTTTTTTGACACACTTATTGATCACAGCAGTATAGCTCTTGCGATGATTGCTTTTCTTGTTGTGAGATATCCCTATTCCCCAACTCTCAAAAAAATTCTTACATTTTGCTTCTTTACTACTTCATCACACTCCATGCCCATCCTAGCCCAAAGATTTGCTCATCCTTAGGATTAATTTTATTCTCAGGGCACTGATTGAGAATTAAATGATTAATCATTTCTTCATTTTGCAAGTACACTCACAGGAACCCACAGCTTCCCTCTGCATGTACTCCTGGGGACTGTGTCGTGCACACCAGAAAAATTGTTCGGCATGCACCTAGATTAATGCTGTTGAGCCATTTGATAAACTGCTAATGAGGGCAAACCTGGAAAAGTTGGTTGATTCGTCTGAATGGTGTGCATGCCTCTAATGTTTTCAGTTCTGATTAACTCAGGTAAGATAACAGGAAATCCAAAGTACCACGCCTGTTTACATTAGTTTGTGTCTTTAATGCCAAGCATTCTCATTTTTAATTCTAACAGAAGGAAGCCTCTGTTACAATTGAGGGGATGGGTTGCTCGTTGCTGTTCTTTTCATTTAGCCCATTGCCTGGTAAGAAAATAAAGCACATCACCTAAGTCACAAACTTAATATTCCCAATAACAACAACCCTGCTGGAGTGCATGTCACTAAGGGTACATCTTGCACAGCTGCTTACCAGAGAAGGCAGGAAAAAAGTGCTTGTCCCCAGGGGTAGTGCTATGTTCCCCCATCCCCACCGCCAACGCCGCGTCGGCTGTACCCCCTTTGGAAGGGAGCCACATGGAACAGTGGGGCAGTGGTTAGCACTGCAGCATCACAGCTCCAGGGACCCGGGTTCAATTCTGGGTACTGCCTGTGCGGAGTTTGCAAGTTCTCCCTGTGACTGTATGGGTTTTCGCCGGGTGCTCCGGTTTCCTCCCACAGCCAAAGACTTGCAGGTGATAGGCAAATTGGCCATTGTAAATTGCCCGTAGTGTAGTAGATGGTAGGGAATATGGGATTACTGTAGGGTTGTTATAAATGGGTGGTTGTTGGTCGGCACAGACTCGGTGGGACGAAGGGCCTGTTTCAGTGCTGTATCTCTAAAATAAATACCAGCATTTTTTGGGATGCAGGCTGTGGGCCTGAGCCAGGCCCTTCAAGGTAGGCCCCACAACATTTATGAACGAGGCTGTATGCCTCTTTCTTCTTAGTGTACCAGCCTCTAAAAGTGCATCAGGCCTTTAAGAGGCCAAAGATATGATATCCCCCAGTCTAGGGAGTCCCCAATATAAGACCAGAAACTGGCACATCCAGATCTCAACCTGTATTCTGAATCCTGCTGGAGTGGAGTGCAGCAATGTTTCAAAACTAAAAGGATCAAATCATACGGTGGGTGGGATTTCAATTCCGGGGGTTGGGACCCTGGCACTGCATTCATTTCTGGGTCCTGATCTAACTGTGTTGACAACACACACATGTCGCAATTTTAATGTACCAAGTTGGTAATTGGGCAACAGTTGCATTTTCCATCCAATTAGTAGCAGCGGACGTGGGAAGGAGGTGGGACACAGGGAGGAGCGAGCCCAATTTAAAGAGTGCAGTGGCAGCCATTGCTGTGGTTTCCGTTTGTCCCCAAGATGCAAGGAGAAGCAGAGTAGAGGGCAGTGGGCAATAAGGGCCTCCATGCCAGGGTAATTCCTCCCCCCCACCTCCCCATTCTTCTGATACCTCATTGGAGGTACTGCTGGAGGCGGTGACTGAATGGACAAACATTCTATTCCCTGCCAGTGGCAAAAGAAAGCCTTCAAGACTCACAAAAAGGCCTGGCTAGAGGTGGCTCAAGAGGTCAGCAGCAGAGGAGTGGCGAGGAAGAATTGGGTCCAGTGCAGGAAACATTTCAATGACCTGCAAGGTCTGGCAAGATGAGCCCAAAGAGAGACCCAGATGTCATGCCTCCTGGTACAGCAGTCACCAGAATGCAAAAGTGAGGGGTATCCTGAGAGTGCATAGAGTTCTCATGACCATGGGACAGATGTGTGCACAGCAGCATTGATGAACCATAAGCATAGGTCAGAAGCTTGCTTCTGTTGGACAGGAGAGTGGAGTGCAGACTGCCACATTTTATGTGAATGAAAAGCAGCCAGTAATCAGGGAGAAAGGTATAGTGCTAATGGCATCTTTTTTCAGCTTGCAGGCCGAATGGGAGATGAACGCCAGGGAGAACGGGAGGGCACGTCTGCACGGTGGGGTGCCCAAGTTCGCATTGCTGTCACATTGTAAAGAGCTGGGCCTTGATCTGGCCAGAGTGGCCAGCCACTGGGATGTTGGAGACGGAAAAATGGGAGTCCACCATAGACAATGTGGAAAGATTTCTACATTTCCAGGTTCAGAGGATGTATGGTAATGATCCCCGTGCAATGCGCTGTCAATCTATAAAGCTGTCATCTCATGATTTTAAGTAGCAGAAGCATCTGTTGACTGTTCCAGTCTCTCATCGCCACCTTCTGCTATGTTCCCACAGAGTCAGCTGCAGACAGTCAGGAGTTTAAACAAAGACAAGAGGTTCCAAAGGAGTCAGAGGAGGAAGGCATCTTGCGCACTGTCCACCGGCACAGATACACGCACCTCAGTGGGTCCTCGTATGTTATTAAAGAAGGTCACACAGGGTAAAGCACACATCACATGAGAGCAGGTGGCTACTGGGGAGGCAGAGTCGGCTGTGGCCAATTCTCCTTGGAGGATGGAGAACAGGTGCAGCGCTGCTCAGCAGTGCCTCAGGAGTCACAAAACAGACGGCTCTGCCCAGAGAACCAGAGTGCAATGTATGCCCACATGTCAGAGTTACCTGAGGCACTGTGGAGTCATGGGATGAGAATGGAGAAGTCCAGTCATCTCATGTGTTCCACAATGCCTCAGTGCTTTCAACGCATAAACTCTTCCGTTGAGAGAATGGCCAACCTCATGGAGAGCTGTATGCATCATTACTCAGAGTGGATGCAGGAACAGTGCACTGACATGCATGGAATGCATGTCGCAGTCTGTAGCATTGACTGTTCAGTGGTGCAAATGTTCTAACGAGTCATGGAGTGGATGCTAGGAGCACACCAGCTGATGGTTCCCTCCAGTCATCATGGGTGTCATGCAAGGGCTGAGGAGGTGACAGATGGTGAAGGGGGGAGCCACCCCTCATGGGGCTCCACCCTGATCATCCACCTCCATGGCCACTCTGATGGACAAAGCATCTGTAGAGTTATGCCCTGTGACAGAGGCTGCCCCTGCAGTGACACCAGTGCAAAATCATTTTTTAGATGCCCCCCCCTCCACCCCGGCACCCTCCCCAGCACCTCCACACCGAGGCTGATGGGACACTGACATCTCAGTCCCAGTCAGGCAGGAGCGAGTAGTCTGTCTCCACTTCATCCTCAGCCACAGGGGGAGGACTTCATAGGAGTGGCTATGAGCAATGGCCGCATTGGTGATGCCACTGTGTGGGTTATTTGGGTGCTTCTGTTGTAAACTATATTAAACTGTTTTACGATAAAGCACTGGGCATGTTGGTGCACTAAGGCAGTCTTGTGTGTTTTCATTTCATCATGGCGAAAGGTGAGAAAAGGGAAATAACGATTGGCAAAGCAAAGGAGTGTGTTAGGTAAGAGTGTGTCAGGTGGGGAATCTGAAAGCTTGAAGTGATTGTGCCAATGGAAGGTTGCTGACGTTTGCTCTTAATGGATGCTTGCTCTGACTCAGATGAAGGAGAATTTCTTCTCCAAATATCCTGCAGACCGAGTGTCGCTCAGGAGAAATGTGTCTGGATCAGGGTGGTCCTAGTGTCCCTGCCATCCTGCTAAGTGCTCCATCACCCGACCCTGCCACAACGACATCTCTGCAAAACATGGGGACCATTCTCCAGTTCTTCTTCAGCCTCCTCCTCGTCCTTATCTTTTTCCTCCTCTTCCTCATCCTCTTCCACCTCCGAGGAGCTGTGCCATTCCCCTTCAAGGTCCACACCTCTCTGAAGGGCCATGTTATGGAGTATGGAGAAAACAACCACAATACATGAGAACCTTGAGAAAGTGTACTGGAGGGTGCCACCAGACCAGTCAAGGCACCTGAACCTCATTTTCATGAGGCTAATGGCCTGCTCAATGAGGACCCTCGTGCTTAGGTGACATCGCCTGTAGTGTTTCTCAGTCTCCGTGGCAGATTCATCCGCCATCTTCTCACTTGATAAGCCTTATCCGCTCACAGCCATCCACAGATTTCTGATGGCGCTATGAAGAGTTGCGGCACCAGTGATTGCTGACGGATGAAGGCATCATGGCAGCTTCCAGGATAGCATATGCACACCTGCATGAATCGCTTGCTGTGGTTGGCATACCAGCTAAACATTTAGGGAGTGTAATCCCTTCCTGTTGAGGAGTCACCCTGGCTGGTCAGACAGTGTCTTGATGGCCTTATGGGTGCAATTGATGATCCCCTGCACCTGATGGAATCAGGTATGGAGGCAAACCCCATTGCTCTTTGAGCCTGTGTGCTGCAATTCACCTTGAATTCAATGTAATCCCCACCCTCTCGGACAGAGCATCTGTCACTTCCGTGAAGCAATCATATGCTGCTGCCTGCAAGATGCCACTATCATCTGCTGCCGCTGTTTAGAAGGACCTATTTGCAAAAAGGTGCAAGTCCACTATGATGTTTACCGCCACGGGAAGGCCATGATGACAGTTCCTGTGAACCCTCAGATGACCCTCAACGAGAGGACACAAGTCAGCAACCATCTGCCTATAAAGAGATAGCCTTCTGCTGCACTAACGATCTGACATGTCCGGGTAGCTTCTCCTTTGGTGGTAGACCTTCTGCTGAGGGTATCGCCTTCAGTCCTTTGCTGCCCCTCATTCCTCACTCCTGTGCCCGTTTCCCAGGGGTCTGCCTCTGCTCCTGCAGATGCTGCTCCTTATCGCTAGTCAATCTTATTTTGGAGTAGCTTAATCCCATTTCATTTTATATCCTTCCTTCCTTTCTATTGGAATCTGCAGTCTTGCTGAACCTCCCTTTCATGAACCCGTGGGGCTTGTAAGCAGAGGGACCCATCCACCCAACCCCAAACCCCCCAAAGCGTCATCCCAAAAATGCCCTTGTCAAGAGTGAGGAGATATGACAGATAATTTTCTTGACTCTGTACAATTGGTTACCTGTGAATGAAGGCCTTTTCTGAGCCTTCCCTCTTTAATGGAGCTTCTTGCTGCTGTCCCACTATTCTCAGTGGCTTTGCACTTTGTTTGCGTCTCCTCCTCCCTGTCATGGTTCGGACTCTGCGTGGATCCCGCGCCTCTGAAAGAAAATTCAAAACTGACCCTTACAAGCAGCCAACAAGCTCGTTAAGTGGCCATTTAGCAATCTCGGGTGGGTTAGTTACTCTGGCTGTTGATGGAGCCTTCTAAAATTTGAGTGTCGGAGAACTGGCACACCAACCCAAAGGGCGGGTTTAAGCCACTGCCTACCCTCATTCCCACCCTCACATTGCAATGAACCCCTATCCCAGTATATCTCTATGTTTTAGTTGTGAAAAGTTTTGCCATCTCAAACAATGAAACAGCAAGTGTGCAAAAAAGAAAGCAACCTGAAAATGGGCAAGAAAGAACTTGCATTTATATAACAGCATTCAAGTCCTCAGGATGTCCCAAAGCATTTCACAGCCAATGAATTAATTTTTTTAAGCGTAGTATGGGTAAACATCACAGCCAGTTTGAGCACAGAAAGGTTCTATAAACAGCTGTGATATAATAACCAGTAATAAACCTGTTTTGGTGGTGATGGATCAGAAATTACTGTTGGTCAGAAAACCAGGAGAACTTCTCTGCTCTTCTTCAAATAGTGCCATGGGATGTTTTATACCCACCTAAATAGGCAGACAGGGGACTCAGTTTCATATCTCATATTTGATGAAACAGGACTGCACTGAAGCATCAGTCTAGATTATGTGATCAAATTTCAGGAGTGGAGCTTGAACCCACAACCTTCTGAAAATGAAATCACTGAGCCAAGCTGATATCTTAAATAAAGGCAGAAAATGCTGAAACACATAGAAAACAAGTGGATATGTAGACAGGTAGATGGTACTATTGTAGGTAGTGAACCCACACTTCCCCTCCTATACTCTTAACTCTAAAGTCCAAATGGAACTCGTCCGGGTGAGGAAAATGGTCAAGGTCACAACTCCGTATTCTTTTCACAGTTTATTGTACCATCAATAACTTACAAACATCAGTACCCTGCTCCGTTCAAATTAAATCATTACGCACAAATGCTGTCCCTTAATTTCCAAACTGCAGTCACCCTGCTGATCACTCAGAGAAGTATGTTTCCCATCTGTGTGGATGATCAATTTCGCCTGTGGTTACCTTGCAAGTTGCAGTTCTTGCCCGTAAACATACATTTCTTATAGTGCAAAAAAAATCACACCTGTGACAATGATTGATGCAAACCCCTCCTGCTTTTGATTGTAACTTCTTAAACCTTGCAACAAGTCCACATCTTAGGTTGTAAATATGAACATATGAAGTTGGCCTGGATTTGACATGAACAATGACGGTCCAACTGCACGTGGCGGAGCTGCCGCGATATTAAATGCCGCGGCTCATTTAAATGGCCAGGGAAGACCATGCTCCCCCCCACCAATGATGTAGAAGGAGCAGCAGGGCCGTCCCCGGCAATGGTGCCACTGCACAGGCGCTGAAGCCATTGTTAAAGGGCTTCGAGTCCAACATTGCACTTTAAATTTTTTAAGGAATAGTCATTTTTAATAAATACATAAAGTGATCCTGATCCTCTCCCACCAGCATCCACCACCCCTCCTCAATACGCATAGAAGTAATTCCCTCCCTCTCCCCCACAAAACACTTAACTTGTGCTGCTGACCTTCCCCCCACCAAAGTTCATCAGCTTTAAACTTTACCCCTTTCCACCACCCACTAGGCCAATGAAATTAATCTGACCCCGCTTTCCCCCTCCCACACTGAAAAACTTACCCGCTCCCCCGTCCCCACCAGTATCCCACCTCAGATCTCCGGACGGAGATCCAAAGACGTGGGAGTGCCAGCCAACAGCACCAATATCACCCCAGAACAGATGGCGGGAGCGGGTAGGTCATTTATTCATTCATTTACATTTTTTAAAATATGCAGATTTGGCTCCCGTTGCCGAGTGGCGTGGGGGTGCAGTGCCACCACAAGACCTCGCCGCTGCCATCAATATCGGGCCGGGCCTTCCCAGCATTGAGGCCTGTGCCTGGCCTCTGCTGGAGGCATTTTCCATCCGCCTCCGCCACGACACCCGACATCGGTGGTGGGGGGGGGGGGGGGGGGGGAGGGGGGGTTGGTGGTGGTGGGGCTGTAAAATCTGGCCAGGTGTTTCGATGGTGAAAATTCAGGCTTATCAATATTATCGGTGAATGAGTCTCACTCTAATGAAACAGTTTTTGGGGTTACAATTTCCAAGGGATGTAGCTGTCCACCCAGACATACTGGAACCCACAGCTTGTTAGCATGTAAGTGCTATTTACAGTCTCTACAGGATTCCATGGCTAACGTAAGTCACTTAAACCTGGATAGACACATAACATTGTGTTGTCTGATTTTATCAGCTATTTCTTGACTAGGATATGCATGAAGTCACTCAATTGTGTATATGTCTTTATACGAATAATTTCATTTCAGCTCCCAGTTTGTTTTAAGAGTTCAATTAAAAGTTCTGTTCGTTCCTTGGATTCGAACCTTGGCCCATTTCTGGAGATTGTCAATTTTCAAACTGCCTTTGCAGTAAAGTCGCTTGATCTTTTACTGTTGGCTCCCTTTACATTGAATGGGTTCTTGCTGAAGGACCGTCTACACTATTGCATATTTACAATGTGTTTTTGCTTTACTGTCCATTACAATTAAGTAGTGCCTGCCATACTGGAGATATCTTGTAAACCCCAGTAAATGTTAATATTTGTAAACTTGTTACTATGTTGTGCTTTAAGTAATAGAAACGTGATTCAGTATATACGTATTTCTGAAATAGCAGTTGAAGAAGCCAATTGCTGTGCTCAGTTCAGAAAGAATTCCATTAACACCTAAAATACATGTGTACCTAGGTCTCCCAATTTGATTGGTTATATTGTTTAGAAAAGTCAAATTCTGTCACATCATGCCACCAGCACTTTTAATATCGTTATGTGTAATATCTTTGTTATTATCAGGCTATTTCTGAATACATAACCACTCATCAAACAAAGCTCCCATTTTAAAAGACTTTTTGCTATTAAGCTCACTTGAAGTGCAATTATCTTGACTCACAACAATATAACTGATGATGTTGACATCAATGGTGTTACGACGGAGGTGGGAGGAGTGCACAGTCTTTTCTAGTTCCACTTCTCCATGGTCACAACATATATTTATATGTTTATCCAGTTACCGATGGGGTCAATCATATAAACTACTCTTGATCCCAGAATAATATACACCAACCAGGTTTCTTTAATAAACAACAAAATTATCAGTTTATTAGAAAACAAGACTTAACCAGGAACAAAGCAAAGCCTTAACACACAGATTGAAATATGAAAGTTTCCTTTTTACCTTAGCCTCTCTCACACACACATACACACACATATACCAGTTAACTGAAAAATAAAGAGATTTTATCTTTAGAGCTCTTTTACAAAAAAAAGACAAAAAGAATACTTTAGCCAAATAATTGTTAATTCCTGTAGAAAAAAAAAGAAGATATGGAAAGATGGCAGTTGTCCCTTTCTGGTTTGGCGTCCCAAATGCATGTAAACGGTTTTCACTAGGATCTTTCTAGAGCACTTCTTTTCAGGCAACATTGATGATCAGTTTGGCAGGCTTTTCAGGAGAAATGCAGCATCAGTTTCTCTATTTCTTACACTTGATTCTTAGGAAGTTCTCCAAGAGATGGAAGATGGAAGAGGGTGCTGATGGTGACTGGTCTCTTGGCTGGTTTTCTCCAACTGCCTTCAAAACAGTTCACACCCCAATACACTGGCCAAAGTGAAACCAAAAACAATATCTCGAGATTCAAGCCTCCTGACACCTATAAATCTTGACCTGCCACTTCTCTGTAAACATCTTTCCCGGGCCAAAAAGCCCCCACTGGGTTCTTATCTGAAGACAGGTGACTTCCAATAAGGGTTGTTTATAAACCATGTCCAAAAGACCTTCCGATGACCTCTTTTTAAAAAAATGCAAAGTCCAGCATCTATGAAATCTATTTCAGTTTTCAAACCCAAATCCTCAAAAAAATTAACAAAAAATTGAAGTACTTTCAGAACAATAGCAACACAACTCCTGGGCACTCACACTAAAATGTTTGCAATAAGAGAAGCACTTTGCCATCCGGACACACTGGGGTGTTGTGAACTATGTAATTCTAAGTCCCACATGCTGGTTTTGTCTCACCAGCACTGCCGCCTCTGGAGTTCTCCAAGAATCTATCCTTGTCCTTTCTCATTGGCATGCTAATCCTTGATGGTATCATGCACAAGGAAAAGATTAGGTTCCACATCTACGCTGATGACATCAGCTTTATCTTTACACAATCTCTCTTGCTCCTTAACTGTCTCTGCCTTGAATGAGAACAACTTCCTCCAGCTCAACATCACAGAGACTGAAGCCATCATCTTCAGTATATGTCAGAAGCTACACTCCTTTGCCTCTAATTCCTTCCTTTGTTCTGGCCTTGTCTCAGTCTGAACCAGACTCTTCACAACTTTAATGTTCTGTTCCACCATAAGCTTAGTTTCAGACCCTATATCCTCTCCATCACAAATGCCACTGACTTCCACAAATGCAACACTATCCATTGCTACTTCTGCCTTTTTGCTGCTGAAACCCTCATATGTACCTTTTCCAATTTCAGGCTTGACTTCTGCAATATTCTTCTTGCTGATCTCCCATCCTTCATGTTTGATAAGGTCTGACTAAAGCAAAGCTCTGCTGCATACATCCTGTTCCACACTAAGTCCCTTTTGCCCATCATTTCTGTCTTCACTGATCTTTGTATTGGCTTGTCACATCCCAGGCTGAAATGAATCACACTTTAAATCATAACTTTACCTTTAACAAAGATTTAACAAGTGTTTTATTAAAGACTTCTATAGAGTTCTGTTCACTGTTCTCACGACAGCAGCATAAGCTTATCTGACCTTACAACAACTCCTAGGTCAGGTGTTTTCCCCAAAGCACCAAGTTACTTTCAGTTTCCCTTCCAAGTACCATATATTCTCTAATACGCAAGCCCACACACACAATCAAGCTATTCCTCCCTTATCAGATGAAAACATGTCCATGATTTTTGAACATAATCGCAACACATAATCTTCATATCATGTTCGTGGTTTCCTCTCGTGCCATGGTCTTCCTGTTGTCTAAGGAACTCAGGTCACCACGTCAGGATTAGGAAATGTAGTCGGCCCCTCTGGAACCGATGTTTCTCCCTCTGGATAGCAAGCTGTCTGTCTACTAACAGCATCACTGGCTTGGACATCTGGATTGCTGGATATCAGCTTTGCCTCAGCTCCTACATCTGGTTCATTTGCTATTGTGCCTTTGTCATGAAATCTTTTAATACATGAAGAATTTCTGTCATACAGTACTCCTTCTGGCGACTGCACAGTCACACTGTTTCCCTTCTTGGCAATAACAGTGTACAGCTTGGGCTAATATGGTATATCCATCTTACTCGGACTCTCCCATCTTAGCAATATTTCATCACCTGGCATCACATCAGACTGTCTAGCTCTCCTTCTGTGGTCTGCATAAAACTTTGCAGCACCCTTTTTCTCAGCATCATGATATCGAACCTCCTGATCAACTCTAATGTCCCTCAGCTCCGGTATCTTGATGCATATTTTACATCCAAATAACAACTCAGCTGGGCTCTTTCCCATCGTCATGTGTGTAGCTGTTCTATACATGGCCACATATGACAACAAAACCTCCTTCCAGTCTTTACCCTCAGCCTGAGCAATCCTCATCCGTTTCTCTAAGGATTGGTTTTGTCTTTCCACTTCCCCATTTGCCTGTGGCCATTTAGGGATTACTCTGTGATGGTGAATACCTGTGACTGGCATGTAATCTGCAAAGCTATGTGAAATGAATTGTGGTCCATTATCTGAATCCAAAGTGACTGGTAGGCCATACCTTGCAAATATTTCGGTCAATGCAAACACTGTTTTCTCTGCCGTTCTAGACTTCATTACCACATACTCATAATAACAGCTGTAATAGTCAATCACCACTAGAATGGACTCTCCTGATGGAAATGGACTAAGACATCAACTGCTACATCCTCCAGTGGTCCAGCCAGTAACAGTGTACTGCGTATTGGTTCTGGTGGATTGCGTCTACTGACAAGTTGACATCCATGATATGTTTTGACAAACCTTCCACATCTTTCTCCATCCCTGGCTACCATACTTTTCGCTTTTCGTACATTTCGCTTAGTACCAACCATTCCCAAGTGACCCTCATGAGCTAGCATCACTAGTCTAGGTCTAAGTTTTTGCAGCACTGTAAGTTTGTTGCCTCTTAGAATACACTTCCCAATTGTGCACAGTTTATCTCGTATAACAATATATGCTCTGAATGGGAAATTCTCCCAGTTTCCAGATTGGATTCTCGGTCTGATGTCATTCAATTCTGGATCTTTGACTGACTCTCTTTCAATCTCTCTAGTTGTGATTGCTTTCAGTGTAGCATGAACTGTCACAAACCACACGAATGATTCAACTTCCTTCTCTAGTGAAGATTCCTGTGTTTGTCCTTCAACTGGCTCTATGATGTCTTGGTCAACTCGTTCCTTGATCTTTGCCTCAACTTTCCCTCTCAGACCAAAAGGTGTTTTGTGTACAGGCTGGGCTATAGGCTTCACATTCTTGTCAATTGTTCATCTCACTCGGCGGTTGTGCAACTTCCCAGTTCCTTGAAACACTGGTCCAAACTTCTCTTGAAGCACCACATAGGATTTCACAGAATTCACTTACAATCCAATGTGTAGCACCACAAGGCTCGGCCAGTTTCTCTACTCAGAAGAAGCTCACCATCCTCCTCAATCACTATGAATTCTGCCTGTACACTCTGATCCCCAGCTCTCACACTCAAAATGAAGCATCCGACAGTTTGGTGTGGGGTTTTAGATGTGTAAGTCTAAAACCTTTTGACACAATTTCAAGATGTGGACTCGGTTCTCTTCGTCTTCAGTTCCTCCCAGAGTACTCTGCTGTTGACATTACTGTCACTGCCTGAATCTACAATAATGCTCACTTCGACACCCCCAGCAATCACCCGAGCTTTCTCATGGTTTCTTCCATTGACAAAACAAGTATCCATGATTGCTATTCATATCCTCACTCACGGCATCTTCTTCAACTCGCCTCACAGTTGTACTGCTTTCATCTGTCTTTCCTTTACATGTTTTGCCAGGCTTGCCACTCTGTTCAGCTTTGCTTCTGCACTTCTTGACAAAATGATCTCTGCCCCTACATTTTCTACATATCTTTCGCTTGGCAGGGCAGCAATCATTTCTTCCATAGTGCCTCAGGTTGCCACATCTGAAACACTCGCTCTCAGACTTTTGATGTTTACATTTATGCGTACCTGGATTCCATAGTATCACTCGGTTAACCTCAGATTTTTTCGTGCTGATGGTGGAAATGGGACAAATTTCATGCTGTGAACTTGTCCATCCACTGTTTCCAATGCAGCCGCTATCTTCAAAGTGTCGTCCCACGTTAAGTCACCTCCTCTTTCCAGCAGCCTGCGACTCAACTTAACCAACTTGCAATGTTGAACCACCTGTTCCATTATCTGGTTATTCAAATCCATTACAACATAATTGCATCCATCTGACACCTGTCTCAAATGAGTCACAAATTGGGTACTGTTCCTCCTTCTTTCTGTCTCATTGGACAGATAACATGCCTTTGGAATGTGACATTTGGCATCACCACATATTAGTCTTTCAAAGCTTTCACTGCACGTTCATAATCCACTTTTTCTCCCATGTCAGGCAACATCTTGAAAGTTTCTCTCACTGAAGCACATGCACTGAACAGTAATAAGGCCCATCGCTGTGCTTTCTGGCTCCGTCATCCTGTCCGAAACCAAACCACGGCTATCAGCATACGCTTCAAACTCCTCCAGCCACGCTTCCCATTTCACACTGACAGAACTGGTATCACCCGTCAGATCAAATGGCTCAATTCTCTGGACTGCAGACATATCAGCTCCATCAAATGCCATGATACAATCCTAAATATCTCCGAATTTACCTCGTCGCCAATGTCACATCTCAGGCTGAAATTAATCACACCTGAAATCACAGCTTTACCTTTAACAAAGATTGAACAAGTGTGTTATTAAAGATTTCTGCAGAGTTCTGTTCACTGTTCTCACTACAGCAGCATAAGCTTATCTAGCCTTACAACAAACCCCAGGTCTGGTGTTTTCCTCCAAGCACAAAGCTACTTTCAGTTTCCCTTCCAAGTACCATATATTCTCTAATACTCAAGCCCACACATACAATCATGACATGGCTCCCTCGCCCCGGTGCATTAAATTTAAAATCTTCATCCTTGTCTTTGACTCCCTCCATGTCTTGCCCCGCTGTATTTCTGCAAGCTCTCACAAAGCTCTATTCCACTTCTGCAAATAATCTGATTCTCTGTTTTTGATCATTTTTAAAACTCCTACTATTTGCCTCCCATTGGCAACAAGGTATTTTGCTGTTTAGGTTATACTCTGAAATTCACTCCCTAAATCTTTCATTTCTTGGCCTTTATCTACTCCTTTAAAACCTCCTCAAAATCCATCTCTTTGACCAAGCCTTTGGTAATACCTCTCCCTTCCTGCCTGGCATTTGTTTTCTCCCATCCTATTTGTGGCATGTTCTTTACATTAAAGGAGCTATATAAATGCAAGTTGTTATCTGTATCACTTCATTTCATGTACCTTTCTGTTTTGCTGAACACCAGCTCCATAGGTCTTCTCTGCTGGAAGATTAACCTTAGCAATTTTGCAAGTAACTGTTCAATTGTCACTAACAAGCAAAAATTCCATTAACGTAGGATTGGTAAATTAATATAGGTCACATCAATTCACTTTCATTAGAAATTTTAAGAGTGTGGGCAATGTTGGCTTCATTAATGTTAACACACACAATCACTGCATTTAAACCTACCTCCTAGTTCCAATTTTCAGAGAAAATTAATCCTTATAAAGTCTTACAAAGCTTTAATAATTTAAAACAGCATCAGTTAAAATTTGAAATCCAGTGGAATGACTATGGGAGTCCAAATGCTCACTCACCTCATTTCCTCTAGCATCTCTACAAAATACAACATCTAATAAAGCATCTGCACAATTATCCCATCATTTAGTGCTGAAAAAAAAAGCTACACATTGTGCAGTTGTTCACACTTTGCTTTGCAGATTTTCACACTTCCCTTAGCTGTTATCCCAATCTATGAAATTTACCGCTGAAATATTAAAACCCTACAGGATTATCATGATACAATTTCCGACTATTGCTTTAATTTGACGCAATAAGCCTTTATCTATCTATTCGTAATGCTATAGCAATTGCTAATTATTGTTTTGTTATCCTTATCTCGAATTTCAATCGAATTGCTCCTGTCATGCTATCTGTAATTTCTAACCTTAATTCCACCTTCTCATTAATTATTAGAACTCTCCCAATCAAAAATGCTACATCACATGTAAGGTAAGAACTCTGTGAATTTAGTGGAGTTGGGAGAAATCGAAAAAAGTTTTATGTTTCTGCATTACTTTTGATCACCTATTGAAATTGTGGGAATGTGGCGTTTTGAAATGTTTGTAGACTTGTTCTGGCCCAACATTCTACAGTGCCAGCTTAAAAGTGTTTCGGTACTAATACCTGCTCCCTTGCGGTACCTTGTGAACATGCACAATAAAAACAGTAAACAGTTTACAGCTGCTCTGCTTTGCCTAGGACATTAATTATGCAGAAATACATTTCCATAAGTTTCCAGTTCTCTCTTTCTCCAGCTGTTCTCCCCCTCTACTTCCACATGTACCTAGTTTACATTCACTTTTTTTGTTCAAAGCACATGAGAACCATCCCCACATTACGCTCCCCCCCACCCCCCAACCTTCTCTCCTCATTGGGTAGGCTGGTATAATTCACCCCTATCCTAACTGTGATGATTCTCTCAGCTCATTAACCCCAGTGAAATGCTCATCTTTTGATTTGTTTGTGCATCTGTGGCATATTGTGCAAGCTCCTTATTAATGACCTTAACAAGAACCTTAGTACAAATTGACATTTTTTTCTGAACTTTCTCATATATGGATTAATTTATTTGTGGAGAAGTAAGGATACAGATAGCTTGTTAGCTCTCTCAAAGGACATACCACTTTAATCATTTTTACCTCTTCACTGCAATTGGTGAACAGGAAACTACAGCTCCTGTCTGACTATTACAAAACATTCTTTTGTCCATCAGCCATGTTTGTATGATGGCCATCATATTAATACTTTCAACAGCTGTGTGTACGTCTAATAATTTACTCATTATTCCATGTCATTAGCACTGAAACAATTTAGCTCGCCCTTGAGCCCCTCTCAGTCTTATCTGAACCTCTTCATCACGGGCATCATACCCTTCTTTTTGGTGAGCTCCCACCCATGCTCTCATCCTCCACCACATATAAACCCACCTCTTCCATAGATCCAGTCTTTTCTCCAGAAGACGGGCAGAGTCCATTGTCAGAAACGTCGAGTCCTCACAATCCGCCTAAGAACTCTTCTTTCAAGAAAACAACTGCTCTTTTCAGAGCAATTCACATGGTGTAAATCATAAATTGTCTTACTCAACCTTCTTTTTTGGTTTGCGACAACCTGTTTGCCTGTTTATGTGTAAAGTATCTATGCTCTGCTGCCACCACGCACCCAGCAATGTCCTGGAATGTTCATTCCCATGAGAGGGAAAAGAAACTTATTAGTGATCCATTTCTGTAATTATATTAGTGTCAGCTGTGGCTCAGTTTGTAGCACTCTCACTTCTAACTCAGGAAATCTTAAAGTTCGATTCCCACTCAAGCCCACCACAAAAATCAAGGCTGACGTTTCAACGCAGTGGTGAACATGCCATCTTTTGGATGAGATGATATAGCAAGGCCCCGCCTGCCCTCTCAGGTGGATGTAAAAGATCCTATTACACTATTTTGAAGAAGATGCGGTCCTAGCCAACATTTATCCCTCAATCAACATCACAAAAAAATAGATTATTTAGTCATTATCACATTGCTGTTTGTGGGAGCTTGCTGGGCAGAATTTTTTGTGCCCGTTTGAAGTGGTAATGGTGGCATGGGGGGGAATGGAGAATCATATCAACAGCGTGTGTCCCGAATTCTAGCGTCGTGATGTCAGTTCCGGATTTAGCCAGTGGTGGGAAAGCACCAAGGCGGAATTGCTGGCCCGACACAATGGGAATCTATTTAAAATTGCTGAGCAGTTGATTTTAGGCATTAGCATTGAATACACCTCAAATTAATGGCTTGCGATTTAGTGGACTGCGGAAGGCACTCATGCCTTTGGGTCCATGACCATTAAAAGATGGTAGCAACAAGGTGAGAGGCTTCAGTGCCGTGAAGAATAGGCAGCCATGAACAATGCTGCATAGGGAAAGAAGGGAGTGCAGAGGTCATTGCTGGACCCCAGTGCTGCATGGTCTGCAAGCAGTTTCAGGGTCTCAGGGTCTCTGCAAGGGGTTGGGGTCTCAGGTCCATGCAAGGAGGGTCCTGGTATTGTGTGGCTTTTCAGTTGTCCAAATTGTTGGGTGAGATGTTTGGTTGTCCATACTGCTGGATGAGAGAGATGGCCATCAACAAGAGTGGGCACTGAGAGCCATCAGGAAATTTTGGCTTGCAACCACCAAAAGCATTTCCTGCAGCTGTGTGCCAGCTTCCTGGGAAGCAGCCACAACACCGACATACTTCAACGCTCCCAGGTGCCACAGCTTTTCAGGCCCCTCGCTCACCTACAGGGATGACTTCTCGGGGGCAAGGGCTACCCATTGAAGACTCCCAATGCAGCGAAGGAGAGGTACAATACTTGCCGCGGCTCCACCTGAGTGACATTCGAGCAGGCCATTGGGCTGTTGAAGATTAGATTTCGTTGCCTCGATCGACCCGGTGGAGCCCTGCAGTATGCCCCAGAAAGGGTTTCCTGTATCATTGTGGTCTGCTGTGCTTTGCCGAGAGGAGAGGTCTTGCATGACGATGACATGACTGAGTGATACCCCTCCACGGGTGGGGAGGACATGGAGGAGGGAGATGAGCAAGCAGCACTGGATGTTGAAGCCCTTGCACTGGAGGCTAGGCAGATTGAGCGACGGACCAAAGAGGCAACAGACAACCTCATAAATACCCGCTTCCAGCCTCTCTGATGTCCACTCATAGAGAATCCAATAGACTCACCTCAATGCAATACTCTGTTGCCTCCTTTCCATTTTTGTTCCGTGAGAGCGGCCAGCTGAAACACACACTGGTGCCCATGTGAGATCATATTCAAATGAGGACGATGCCTACATTAACATTCCACTAAGGGGGAAGTCAGCAGCTCACAATGAAGGCATGATAGAATAATCACTTTTACACAATGAAGGTTAATGGCTTGAGCAAAGGAACTTTATATGGTGCAGCACATCCCAGAAACCAAACACCCGTGAACCCCCAAGCATATCAAGGCTCTTTTTGTTTTGCATTTGCAAGTGCTTCCACAAGGTGTAGCCCCTGCGTTAGCAGCTGGGCTGCAGACAGGCTGCTGGTCAGGCGGCCCCTTGGCCTGTGATGATTTTGGCACCGTCCTGTGGCTGCCTGAGGGTATCCTGCACAGGTGTAGGACTCCCCTCAGGCATCGTAGCTCCTGGAGCTGGGCTTACTGACAGTGCAGCTGAGGAGCTGGTGTCCATGTTCAGAGCACCCTGAGGGGAGCCCCCAGCTGTGGAAGTCAGCCTCTCCTCCTCCCTTTCAAGGCTTGTTTGAACCTCTCTGCTCAGAGAAGGATGAGAAGCTGTAATAATCTTCAGGTGACTCATCCTTCTCTTACCTTGCCACTGCTGTGTCACACTCATGGCCAAGGTGATGGTGTGCAGGTCTGCAACATCTGTGGAATCTGGCTGTCCATGAGGGTCGTCAATCTCTCAATGGAGGAAGTCATGTGCTCACATGCCTGAGACAAGGCAGCATTCATGGCATGGACGGAGTCCTTCATCGTCTGCTCATGGCTGCGCATTGCCTCTAGCATCTCCGCCAGATGTTGCCTTACCTCCCTCTATAACTCCTGCATTCCCTGTGCTATCGACACAAGAGGCTCATCATCAGCCAGGCGCTTTGCATGGGCCTGGACATCCACAGTTCTCCGACTGTTAGAGGCCTCAGCTGTCTTAACCTCAGCCAGCTGGTCGCACACATGCATGCTTCTCTCACCAGTGTGTGACCCTGATTCTACAGCCAAGTGGAAACCCACCGAGGTGAAAGCATATGCACTGGTGGAAGGTGCAGGAGAGTCATGGGATGGCGCATCCTCTGGGTGCTCCTCCTCCTCAGAGGTGGACAACTGGCCACCTGCAGCTGGCGTCTCCTGCGGACACTGACCTGCGTGAGAAAACACAAACATGTGTGGGTTAGGCTGTGCAGATCTTATCATGTCAATCATGTTGTGGGTTTCCAGAAGTGAACTGCATGTCAAATGGAAGCCAATCCTCACTTTCTTCATGGAGACTCCAGTCTTCCGTCTGATATGGAACACTCGTCCTAGGTCCCTGCCAATTCTAACGCCTCTTTCTTAGCGTTGGAGAGAGGCTGAAGATCTGGGATTCCTGCACCAGTTCAGGCTGCCTCCCACCTGTTATACGCCCTCGTCCTGCAAGTGGAAAGATTGAGATAAACTTCACAGAGGGATCAACATGACAGTTCTGCTTGTGTCATCCCCTCGTAACGGAGTGAGTTTCCCTATATAGCTCATGCTCTCAGGGGAGTTAATGGGGGTGAGCTGTAAAAGAAGATGATCTGTGGCCGAGATAGAAACATACGTAGAAACATAGAAAATAGGAGCAGGAGTAGGCCATTTGGCCCTTCGGGCCTGCTCCACCATTCAAAAAAGATCATGACTGATTGTCTAATTCAATACCCTGTTCCCGCTTTTTCCCCATATCCCTTGATCCCTTTGGCATCAAGAAATATATCTATCTCCTTTTTGAATATATTCAATGATTTGGCCTCCACTGTCTGCTGCGGTAGAGAATTCCACAGGTTCACCACCCTCTGACTTAAGAAATTTCTCCTCATCTCAGTTCTAAATGGCATACCCCATATCCTGAGACTGTGACCCCTGGTTCTGGACTCCCCAACCATTAGGAACATTATCCCTGCATCTAGCCTGTCTAGTCATGTTAGAATTTTATAGGTTTCTATGAGATTCCCTCTCATTCTTCTAAACTCTGGTGAATATAGAACTAGTCGACCCAATCTCTCCTCATATGTCAATCCTGCCATCCCAAGAATCAGCCTAGTAAATCTTCTTTGCACTCCATCCATGGCAAGAACGTCCTTTCTCAGATAGGGAGACCAAAACTGCACACAATACTCCAGATGTGGTCTCACCAAGGCCCTGTATAACTGCAGTAAGACATCCTTGCTCCTGTACTCAAATCCTCTTGCAATGAAGGCCAACATATCATTCACCTCCCTAACTGCTTGCTGCACCTGAATGCTTGCTTTCAGCGACTGGTGTACAAGGACACCCAGGTCTCGTTGCACCTCCCCCTTTCCCAATCTACCACCATTCAGATGATAATCTGTCTTTCTGTTTTTCTGTTTTTACAACCAAAGTGGATAACCTCACATTTATCCACATTATACTGCATCTGCCATGCATTTGCCCACTCACCCAACTTGTTCAAATCACATTGGAGCCTCTTTGCATCCTCCTCACAGATCACTTTCCCCCCCAGCCTTGTGTCGTCTGCAAACTTGGAAATGTTACATTTAGTTCCCCCACCCAAGTCATTAATGTGTATTGTAAATAGCTGGGGCCCAAGCACTGATCCCTGCAGTACCCCACTAGTCACTGCCTGCCACCCGGAAAAAGACCCGTTTATTCCTATTCTCTGTTTCCTGTCTGTCAACCAATTCTCAATCCATGCCAGTATATTACCCCCAATCCCATGTGCTTTAATTTTTCACACTAATCTCTTATGTAGGATCTTATCAAAAGCTTTCTGAAAATCCAAATACACCACATCCACTGGTTCTCCCTTATCTATTCTACTAGTTACATCCTAAAAAACTCCAGTAGATTTGTTAAGCATGATTTCCCTTTCGTAAACCCATGCTGACTTTTCTCAATCCCGTTTATGCTATCCAGGTGTTCTGCTATCACATCCTTTATAATAGACTCTAGAATTTTCCCCAATACTGGTGTAAGGCTAACTGGTCTGTAGTTCCGTTTTTTCTCTCCCTCCTTTTTTTAAATAGTGGGTTACATTTGCCACCCTCCAATCTGTAGGAACTGCTCCAGAGTCTATAGAATTTTGGAAGATGACCACCAATGCATCCACTATTTCCTGGGCCACTTCCTTTAGTACTCTGGGATATAGATTATCAGGCCCTGGGGATTTGTCAGCCTTTAACCCCATTAACTTCTCTAGCACCATTTTTTTACTAATACTGATTTCCTTCAGTTCCTCCCTGTCATTAGACTCTTGGTTCCCTAACATTTCTGGGAGGTTATTTGTGTCCTCCTTTGTGAAGACAGAACCAAAGTATGTGTTTAATTGATCTGCCATTTCTTTGTTCCCCATTATAATTTCCCCCGTTTCTGACTGTAAGGGACCGACACTTGTCTTCACTAATCTATTTCTCTTCACATATTTGTTGAAGATTTTACAGTCAGTTTTTATGTTCCCCGCATGTTTACTCTCATACTCTGTTTCCTCCCGCTTAATCAACCTCTTTATCCTCCTTTGCTGAATTCTAAACTGCTCTCAATCCTCAGACTTGCTGATTTTTCTGGCAATTTTATATGCCCCCTCTTTGGATCTAATACTATCCCTAATTTCTTTTGTAAGCCACGGTTGAGCCACCTTTCCGGTTTTATTTTTGCACCAGACAGGAATGAATAATTGCTGTAATTCATGCACACGTTCTTTAAATATTATCCATTGCCTATCCACCATCAACCCTTTTAGTAAAGTTCCCCAATCTACCATGGCCAACTCGCATCTTATACCTTTATAGTGTCCTTTATTTAGATTCAGGAGATGCAACCATGCAACTGTCAGGATGAGGTGAATCCTGACCCCCTTTGCCAGAGCAGTTGTAGTGTCTCCCTCCCCATATCCCGCTTCCTCCTACATAGCCACTTGCTATCCCTAAAAAGGAGAAAGTTATGGAGAAGTCATCTTGATAGAACGAGGAAGGTCATTGACCCTCTTACGACACTGGATCCAGTTGCATCGGGTGATCCCACGGCTGCTGACCTCAGCTATCTCCATCCAGGCTTGCTTGGTCAGGCAGGAGGACCTCTTCTTGCCATCGCTGGGAAGAGGACCTCCTGCCTTTTCCTTGCAGTGTAGTGGAGAACCTCCAGAGACACATCACTGAACTGTGGGGGCCACCCAGTGCCTTTCGCTTGACATGGCATGGCCCCTCTTAGATTCTGCAGAGCTCCTGTACTTCTGAGTCCTTAGTCACCAGCACAGCATTTCAGTAGCAGAGGGACCCGGCAGGGTGGCAGCAGCACAGCAGCTCACCAACAGCAAAACCTCATCAAAGGCAAAGCAACAGAAAAGTCAGTCAGTGAAGCAGCAGTTTAAGCAGGGCTGGCAGCACTTTCATGATGGCACCAGCACCCGCGTTGTCTCCACTGATGGATGCCATAGGTGCTTCGCCAGCCGCCCCCAGCATGTCATTGGCCAGGCCTTGCGCCACCATTATGAAAATTGGCTGCCTGCCATGTGATCACAGTTGGCCGACCGCACACAAGACGAGCGGCGATGGTGCCCACTTCAGGGTCCGCTGCTGGGACTGGCGACGGGTTCACTAAATTCTGCCCACTGTGTGCAAATTGGCTGCCACGTTTCCTATATTGCAACAGTGACTACACTTCAAAAGTACTTCATTAGCTGTAAAGCACTTTGAGATGTCCAGTAGTCATGAAAGGTGTTAAATAAATGTAAGTCTTTCTTTTTCTTTTTATGTGTAGCATGAGAGCTGACACATGCATCTGTATCAAACAAAACAGTCAGAGAAACAACCAAGTTAAATAATAAACACGGACAAATACCAACATAATTCTAAAGGGCTTCTTAGAATGGTAGAAATTTGTTCAAATTCTGTGAGCCTGGAGGTTACTCTTCAAGACTAGCGCTATCACATCACCCTAGCTCAAAAACCCACACTCTATTTATTCTCTCCATCTAACCTCCCCTTCCTCTCTAAGGTCTTTGAATGTGTCTTCACCTTCCAGCACCATGCCCGCCTTTGCTATCACTCCCTTTTTGAATCCCTTCAATCCGATAATCACCTTGCTTGCAACACCATGACTGCCCTGGTCAAGGTCACCAAAGATATCTTTTGTGAATGGGATCATGGTTTACTATTCATCCTCATCCTTCTTGACTGCTCAATGGTGTTTGACACAGTTGACTACTATATGTTCCTCTACCGTCTCCCCCAGTGGCATTTCTCTAGCTTTTTTTCACTTCCAACGGTTTCAAAAAAACAACACAGCTCCTGTAATGATATCTCCTCTCATTCCCACTTGTCACACCAGATGTGCTCCAAGGTCCAGCCTGGCTCCCTTACTTTCCATATCTATGATGTGCCTCTCAGTGATATAATTCATAAACATAGGGTCAGCTTTCACATATATTCCACCAACAGTTGGTTTTACCCCAATGCTACTACTCTTGCCTCCTTAGTTGCCACTACACTGTCTAATTGCTTAACTGACAACAGTCCTGGACGAACATGAATTTCTTGCAAGTCAACATTGACAATATTGAAGCAATCCATGAACAACCCAGCACCATTTCCCCACTTCTCTTCCTCTCCCTGGCAGCTCACTCAGGCTCAGGTGGGTAATCTTACTTTCCTGGTTGATCCTGAGCTAAATGTCAAGCCCTACAACTTAACACTCCATCTCCATCCCTAACTCTTCTCCACTTCTGCTGAAAAACATATTCATACATTTATCAGCTGCAGACTCAGTTTCTCTGATCCTCTCTTCATCAACCTTAAAAGTTCTTCCCTTTATTTTTGCAAAAATCCACTGCCTGCAGGCTATTTTGCCATATTTCCTGTTCTCTTATCACCCTGTACTTATCAATCTTCATTAGCTCCTTGTTCCCTTATACATGGATTTTAATATCCTTGTCCTCATTAAAAAGTTCCTCCAACACCTTGCCCTCCCAACTATTCAACCTCCTTCATATATATGTTCCTGTGTGTGCCCTCTATTCTTCCGACTATGGCCTGCTTTTCATGCCCCATCATTCTGCTTCACCTTTGGCCACAAAGTCTTCAGCATTTTCAGGTGAACGCTCTGGAAGGCTCTTCTTAAACCCTTCCATTTGCAACTTCTTTGCTGTCCTTTAAAAGACTACTCAATAGATACTTGATATATTACCTCATTATTGATGCCTTAGGTTGCCCCTAACTCCTCTCCCAATATGACACCATATCATTATTCTTGGCTCTGTGCACCTCTTTGATCTTTTACTACGTGAAAGGCACTTTACATATGCACGTTATTGTAGAAATGATTATATGTAACAGTAGCGCATCAGAAAGACATTGCTTTGTTATTTTAACCAAGGGCTTAAAGCATTTAAAATAAATGCTTCAATACTTCTGTAAGCAAAGCAATGTCATACACATGCAACAAACATTTGTACACTAACATTCCATACAGTAATATCTAATTTCTGAGATTTCAATGCTTTGAATAAAATATATAATAATTGTAAAATGAACAATTCCGCAAAGTATAAGATTAGAATATGGCTACAAGCAATTTGTGTACACATGGAAAATGTAAATTGTCAACCTGGCATATATCAATATCATGGAAAACCAAATCAACAAATATTTTCTGTCTCTGTTTACAAAGTTTTAAAGACGTGATTGAGATAAAATGATTGAGCAATCAGAAATGCATGGATTAATCAAGGTCAGCCAGAACGAATATGTTCAAGGCAAGTTGTGTTTGATGAACGCGATAGAAATGTTTTTGTTGAATAAGTGATGGATTGAATAGATAAACAAAATGCAGTAGATGTGGTTCATATTGATTTTAGAAGGTGTTCAATAAAATAGCTAACAAGACGTTTGTTAGAAAAATGCTGGGTATTGTGCAAGAGAAAATGGAGCAGCTTGGAACGAATGTAGGTTGACAGAGAGGAAACAAACATTGAGGGTAAATGTATGGCTAGGATTGAAGGAGGGTTGGAGGTAATAGCTCTCAGAAGTCAGCACTTGGGTGCGCTTTTGTTCCTGAAATCGAAGATGATTTGAACTCGGGTGAAGGGAGCAGAATCCTTAAATTCTCTAGCAACACATGTCACACTCATGCAAGAAATTATGAACTATAAAATGAGCTGATGAATTGAACTCAAAACGGATACCTTTTGCTGCAAACAAGATGGAGGAGGAGGTCAGGTGACCTTTTCTGTACTGCGAATACACATGGTAACTGCTGGTACCTGAACCAATCGTCATGTCTTGTCAAGTATTGAAGAAAACATTCAATATGTAAATGGCCCATTCAATGTTAATGGCTACCCCCGTTCAACAAGTTGGGCTAATAATGACTTGGTAGACATGAAGATTCCAGACTCAAACTCAAGAGAAAGAATGTGAAAAAACACCACTATATTGCATTGGAATTATAAACTCAGAGAGATTCTAATGCCTATAGATTTCTTACATTCTTGCCTCTGAGTCAGAAGGTTGTAGGTTCAAGTCCCACTTCAGAGACGTGAGTACATATTCAGGTTGTCACTCCAGTGCAGTAATGAGGGAGTACCGTAAAGCCTGAGGTGCCATCTCTCAGATGAGATGTTAAACCGAGGCCCCATCTGTTCCCTCAGGTGGACATAAAAGAACCAAATGCATGATTTCAACTAAGTCCGGGGAGTTATCCCGAGTGCCCTGGCCAATATTTATTACTCAATCAATATCACTAAATTTAGATTATCTGATCATTACCACATAACTGTTTGTGGGAGTTTGCTGTGCCAAATTGGCTGCCGTGTTCCCACATAGCAACAGTGACTACATTTCAGAAGTATTTATTTGGCTTTAGAGTACTTTTGGAAAGATGCTACAAAATGGAAGTCTTTCTTTTTATTCTGCAAGGTCCTGTGATGCTTTTGATCTTGCATCCTGCCTTTTCTAGTACTCCAGCAGCAGTCCCACGGCAGCACCTCAGTTTTCTTGAGGACCAGTGACATATTTTAGCCAGCTGGCAGGAATCCCGTCAGCAGCCTGCCCTGAATAAACAATGAACTCAGCCTAGAAATCTTTGCTTGGCTCAAGGCATGGTTGGGGAGGTGGGCAGGTAAAAGAAAATCCAGCCCCGATAATTTTTGTTGTCAAATTACACTTACTTTATCGCACCAAGCTCTGAATTATGTTTTATGTCTCATTACTCATTCTACTTGAAGTTTTTATGAGTGCATTGGGCACTATCTCTACGTCATTCCATGCAGTATTAAACCTGCTTACACATAACTTTGAGAACTAAAAATGTAATCAGCCATTCTCGATGGCCCTGAGATTCCCCAGTTCCATGTCCTCTGGTTAATAAAGGGAAAATTCCATTCTCTGTGATATATAAAGGATGAAAGAAAACTCATCAGAGCTATTCTTACACAGGTAGGGCCTCAGCATCTGCAATGAGTCAAGCCCATCACTGCAAAGCAGAATACAAAGTTTCCCCTAAGGCTTAATGACATAGAGTCAAAATGGCAGAATGTCAGATTTATTGCGAAGCAACCTTTGAATCAAGTTAATTGTGCAGAAGTCAACAGGGACTTGTGTACACTAGGTCTTCATGTCAGTAGTGACAAAGAGGTCATTTGTCCTTTATTTTAAGTATTTAATTTTGTTTCTTTTCTTTATTCTCATTTACGACAACAGAGTCTGGTAAAAAATAGCAAATGCTTCATGCCCAAATTGTTCTTAGTTTCAAGAGTTTATGTTACCCTGAGCATATTGATTTGACCCTGTTTAAATATTCTGCCCTTTTTAAAATTTACTTTATCTCTCTCTCTCTCTCTCTCTCACTCTCGACTTGTCTGTGTCTCCTCTCAAGCTCATGCATTATTTCCAAACATTTACCGGATGTCCCAATGTGCCTCATAACCAATTGTAGTTACTGTTGTCATGTGGGGAAACATGACAGCTAATTTCTGCACAGCAAGATCCGACAAACAGCATTGAGATAAATGAACAGATAATCTGTTTTAGTGATGTTGTTTGAGGGACAAATATTGGTCATGACACCAGCAGAACTCCTTCTTTGTACATTGTCGTGGAACGTTTTACATCCTCCTGAGAGGTTAGATACCTTTGTCACTCTTTATAACAGATCCTGTAATTTCTCTTAGATTCTGACTGGAATGTCATTGACAGCTGCTATGAATGGAGGCTTACCAACATTTTCATCTACAAAATTCTATTCTCCATGGCGCAGCTTAGCTCAAATATTTTATCCCGTTGTACCACCCATATTTCTTAATACAACATATGACACATTTTTCAAAGGGAAAACCTGGAGTTATTTTCTTATAGATGTGGGAAGAAGCTACAGCAGATGAAGATGAAACTTGCTCAGTCTTCAGTGCAACATTTCTTTTGGTCAAAGCAAATTAAAGTGTTTGTTTCTAAGATACATAACTTATGATAATTGCTGTTTTCTATATTTTGCACTTAAAGGAGCAGGAAACTCTAGGTGAGAGGGAGTACTCCCCTACTTTATATTTTAAAATATCTGTCCTTACAAAAATATCCTTTGGTATTTTTTTAAATGGCAGTATCCTATGTTCATTGTTACAAGGTTAAAAAAAGTTTTAAAAAAATTAAAGATCCTCGAGGAACAATTTACTAACTGTAGGTGTGAGATTCCACGGTTTAAATTGTTCTCTTTCTGGACTTCTGAGGTTGAGTGGCAATGTGGGAACATAAATCTCATCATTAAAAGAGTTCTTACAGCATGAAATAGCAGATCTAACATTATGTAGTAATCTAAAACCTGATTTATAGTGTAAATCCAGCAACCTATGGGGAGATTGAGAGTGAGTTCTGTTTTTTACAAGGCTAACTACTGAGTGAGGGCAATCATTCAGCAACTTATGGTGGTTCATGACTAGCGATATAGCTCTTCCTCATCACAAACTGATGTTTTTTTACTAATAATGGCAAGTGCTATGAACCCGCCATTACATTCCCAACAAATGTTAGGCTGTAGAGTTGACTTGAGATTCAACCCAGAGCCACCTGACTGTGAAAATGGTATGTTTTGTCCAGAGTTAGATGAATCTGGATGGGCTCTCAAAGCGTTCAGAAGTTGCAACTTATTGTTAATTAAGGGAGTTACTGTGGAATGTGAATGCAGTCAGAGCAGGCCAGCAGCAAGAAAAGTTGACCTGGCAGATCACCATTTGAAAAATAAGCACAGAAATGATGAGGGCGAATTTTGATTTTTTTAACATGCCCAGAGTGGAAGAGCCTGGTAACATGCTGGTAACCCACAAGTCTAGGTTTCCCTGCACACTGTAGAGTTTTAAATTCAAAGTTTGCATGTGACCTCATTGACATGCTCCACTCCTGGAAGTAAGCCTGATTGACAGGCTTGCTTCCAGTCGAGCAGGGAAGAGACGAGGCTGTCGGACCAGGGTGGCCTGATAGCAGAAAGGCTTTGATCCCCAAGCCCTTGTCCTGCCTCAATAAAACCCAGAACTCAGTGGATTGGAGTTGTCTTCTCAACACGCTTCCATTTGCACTCAATCCCACTCACTCATCCTTGTTAAAAATTGACCCCCCCTCCCCAATATTTTTATCAATATATTCTTTTTCAATATAAAACAGAGGAGTACATTGAAGAAAGATTAGTCCCTGTCGATGCATTAAAAATCAATATCTGTGAAAAGGAACATCCACAGGAGCAGTCTTAAAGTGAAGGGACACTGGAGGCTAACCCATGAATCTATCAGATTTGTTATTGGATGATTCAGAAGAATATTGTTAAATGGGACTCTTAAATTGCACAGAAAAGAGGGTCAGTTCTAGGTGAACATGGTCAAAAGATGGCTTATTGAACCAAACTGCTGAATAGACAGTCTCCAGCCTTGGAAACAACCAACGTAATTGTGTCACTCCTATAGTACAAACTGGATCATATCATTGTATTTTATTGCTCTTCCTATCTGGTTTTGATGCCAGGTATGGAGGGAAGGGTTTAAGAGGACAGTGTGGGGTCACCTTTGTCTATAATTCCTGCACAATTTATATTTAAATATCATTCAATAGTTTGTAACCAATTGATTGGGCCTTTATGAAATCATTGTTTTATTTCAAGCAATGTGAGTTTTCAAGCTGCATTGTCAGAATTCAGAGGGCATGAGAATGCTTCAAGTGAAAGGACATTTCGCATATATTAGACTGAATTGTTTAATGCTGTTTTTTCCCATAGTATGTTTACAAATACTAACACCGATTTTAAGGAAATGTGCTCACCAAGAACAGGGGTTGTTCAGATCAGATGCTGGATTTACACATTGCTCCATTGTTGTCTCCACTGATGTCAATGGAGTGTAAAATCAGGCAGCATGTATATTGAGCATCTGATTCAGCTTAGGTTATAATTAGAGCTATTGAAAACAAATTAGTTATGAAGGAAATGATTAATGTCTAATATTCGTTGTGATTGTTTGATGCCAATCATTCTCAGCCTTAGGACACCACTGCAAGACTTCCCCAAGGCAGTATCCTAGGCCCAACCATCTTCACCTTTTTCATCAATGACCTTTCCCCTATCATAAGGCCAGAAGTAAGGATGTTTGTTGAGTCGGCACCCACACCCACCACCTTAAATATTCACTCTCTCCACCACCAGTACACAATGGCAGCAGCGTGTACCATCTGCAAGTTGCACTGCAGCAACTCACCAAAGCCTCTTCAACAGCACTTTCCAAACCCACGAGCTCTACCACCCAGAAGGACAAGGGCAGCAGACACATGGGAACACCATCACCTGCAATTTCCCCTCCAAGTTGTGCATCATCCAGAATTGGAAATATATTGCTGTTCCTTCACTGTCACTGGGTCAAAAACCTGGAACTCCTTCCCTAACAGCACTGTGGGTGTACCTACATCACATGGTACAAGAAGGCAGTTTACCACCACCTTCTCAAGTGCAATTAGGGATGGGCATTGAATGCTGGCCTTGCCAGTGACATTCACATCCCATGAACGAATAAAAAAAAATTCACTTCATAGTATACAGCAGTAACAGTTAAACTGAGTAATACGGTATCCATCTTTATTGTCCTGTGCCTATCTTAATACATTTCCAAATGGTCAGCTTGTACATTTTCATATGGGAGCAATGATTATTTTCTTGCAACTGTGTTTCCTCACAATTTGCTTTTGAATGTACATGGTAGGATAAAATGTCCTTCTACACACATGGAGTACCTTTGCATTTGTATCAGAGAAAGCAGTGTATCACCAGTTGCTATCTCTGAATCTATCAAGTAAATCATAAAACACGGGTCTTAATTTATCCTCTGTATTCTTTATAATAGACTGTTTGTGAGCTATTGCACATATTCAGTCTCAATCTTTCCAAAACAGTAGGAATCATCTCCACTTTTCAATTTGTAATATCAATGTGTTATCTTCAGAAACAGACAGCTTGTTGAGTCACTGACCTGAAACGTTAACTCTGCTTCTCTCTCCACAGATGCTGCCAGACCTGCTGAGTATTTCCAGAATTTCTTGTTTTTACTTCAGATTTCCAGCATCCACAGTATTTTGCTTTTATTATAGCTTGTTGACTTTTGCTGAATTTTCTCAGCAGAATTGCTCTTCTACAAGATTCACTCACAAAATCATACAACTACTTCAAGATTACCTTGCCCCATCATTCTTACACTACAATAACTTATGTCTTCAAAACCTATTTGTAACTAAACATAAGATTTTTCCAGGCTAATATTTTATCTTATGGATCTGCTTCTACTATCAGCAAAGGTGCCTATTGTCCTTTCCAAACTAAATACTTCTAAAGGAATGAAGCAAAACTCTGGAATATTTATCCATTCAACCTTCATCTGCTGCCCTTCACAATCAACATTCCTTGCTCCAGCCCCAGGAGTGCTAAAATGAAAAATTGTTATATCATTTTATTCAACATCTCTTTCTTAAAACTAATTTTCTTAATTTAGCAATAACATCATCAGAGAAAACTGGATAGAGAGCTAAACAATAGTCAGGGTTCAATTAACAATAAATTAGCTTGGCACACTTCCACCTCCAAAGTATCTGTCAATTCAAAATGCACACATTATGGCTTAGCAACTCATCCAAGCCCTTTCCCTTGATAGTATTTACAGAACTAATGTGATTCCTGTTTTTAATGGGGAATTTTTGCAGCAAAATGGCAGACATCAGCTGTCTTTTCAAAACAATAATCACTCTTCCATTGTTTTCCTATACTACCAGTTTGGTGGCTGGGAACCAAATCTCCTCAGTGTTTATTACATATTTATGCTGTTGCTTGTACAAGAAAAGGCATTAGAATTGCAATGAAAAATGTAGCCATTCCAATTCACAATCGTAAGTTTACCAAATGCTGAAAACGTGCAAATAGATCAGAGAGGTGGAAAAGAGAGGAGAAAAACATAACTATCCTTGGGTGTATTGTCACTAACAACAACTGATGCTCCCACAACTTCTGGACCTTCATCTTCAACAAAATGCGCCGTATTGAATTTGGGAAAGAAGATGGCTGAATCAGTGTTCCCAGCCAGATTGCAAGTAGCTGCAAGCTTTTTCCAGAATCTAAATTCTGCATGCGCTACTTATATGTCACACACTTATTAAGCACTTTAATATGGCCATCAATTTTTACTAACTATTTAAAATAGTACAATTTTTACATTTCCATTTGTGGGTATATACAGTAGAGTGATAAATTTATTGCAGGAAAGGTGCAGAGAGAAAATGACATTGTATATAAGTAGACTGAGCATGAACCTGCAAACTGTTACAACACAAATAGTACAATACAAGGAGCTTTAAAACTGAATATTTGATCTCCTGTATCAAAATGTAAAGGCTGCTTAACTTATAAACATTACTGACAGCACTTGCTGAAGTTCCAGTTCAATTCATAAGGATGAACTCATGTAAACATCATTCAGGATAGTCAGAACTCTTTTTAACCAACATTTTCAACATTTCATGTGCCTACGATTAATCCAGCCTCCCATTATATTCACCATCAATCTTGGACGAGACTAGGATGAGATAAATTTGCAATGCTATCTTGAAGTTCTGATTTAAGGTCAAATCTGTAGTAATATAATGGACTGATTTTGTTTTTATCCTGCTCCACTCAGTTGTTTGATTTTAGTGGGGTTGCTGGTTTGGAAAATTCAAGCAAAAAGGTATTCATCATCTTTGGGATAACAGGCTTTTCCTTAAACTTACACAGCAGTTTTGCTGTCCCAGATTCGTAACAATTATAACATACTAAGCTACCACAGGAAGTAAAGTGCTAGCAGTGGTGCAGGTGCAGATAAAGTCATATTATGCTGACGGTTAGACTTGTGATCAATTATATTATTTTGACATAATACTACTTGGGACATTCATTTGAGTCTTAAGCATCTTAGATCCTTTCTATTAAACTTTGTTTCCTACACTGCTTGTGGTCCAAGGTGTCAAAAAATTGTATCTGCTTTTGTATGAAGGGCTACTGTCGATGTGTTTCTTTTTGGTTTTTGCTCTGCAGGTAAATGCACAGACATGAGAAAGAGAAATTCATTTTTCTACACACTTTGCAAAGGAAGCTGATGTTGAAGCTAAAACTCTGAGCATTCCACGGCCCAGCCTTCATGCAATTACCAGTTCCTACAGTTTACCTTGCTATCTCTCAGTTCTTCGCATACAGCCATCACTGAAACAATGATTGCATTGACCTTCTCCACAAACTGAAGCTTAAACTGAATGACAGCTCATTGAGCAAAGAGTCTTTTTACAGAGCTGATCTGCCAGAAAGAGATGTGAAACATTAATAACTGAGAAATACAGAAGAATTAAACAAAAATCTATATTTTGGAGCACTCTCTTTAAAATCAAGGATAGTTTGAATATTTGCATAAACATAGATTCTTTGGACTGGATTTTAAAAGCCCACTGGGTGCAGAAGAGGGTGCCAGCACGATTTAAAGATTGCGTTCTCGGAGATGGGCACTGGGTCTCGCCACCTCCGGAACTTTATGCCATTTTGAAGGGATGCTGGGAGGGAGGGAATGTCAACCCCCGCACGCTTCCAATTCAGTGCCTGTTGAGCTCATTGAGGAGCTCATTAACTGGCTTGTCAGCAGCAATTTAGGATTTTTAAAAGGTAGGGGAATGGGGAAAATGACACATCTAGAACACGGCAGAGGGCCACGAGGTCCAGGACAAGGGCGGATTAAAATAGTGCTGAGGCACAAAATAAAACACAGCTGGTCCAAAAGTGCCACAGAGCAGCCATTTCTGGAGCTTGCTTTCCTTAGTCGCGAGGGGCAGCAATTGGGAAAGGGACTTGAGGCTGCTGGCATCACTGTGGCAGCTGGGGTTGGCAGAGGAAGGCCTGGTGAATGAACGAACCCCAGTTGAGAGAGAGTTCAGATGGGAACAGGCTACTCTGACATTGGACAGTGCAGCCAGGATGAGCTTCAGCAGGAAACCAGAGAGTTATAACGGGGTAGGAGGGCAAGGAGGGGAAGAAGGCACTACCCAAGGCATTGAGTCTTCTGGCCAAGAGTCAGCCACCTGCCTATCCAAGCAGATAGTCAGTCCTGTGTGCTTTGATCCACAATGACCAGAGGCCTCCCGTCCCCCATGGCAGTCCCATTCATGCAGCCATCAAAGTCACCGTCGCTCAGACTTTCCATGCAACTGGATAATTCCAACCTAGGTGGCTTCTCACAATTGGCAGCCATTCACATCACCAGGTAGGTCAGGGATGTAATATTCTGGAGGGTAAGGGAACTATATCCACATTGACACAGATGGGTCCACGCAGCACAGAGGGCATTGGGTTTTGCCTCCATTTCTGGATTCCCCTAGATGCAGGGCATCATCAATTGCCCCCATGTGGCCATCAAGGCATCCAGTGATTCGCCAGTGAGATCCATCAACAGCAAGGGCTTCCACTCCCTCAATGTCCAACTGGTCTGAGACTACAGAAAGAGATTCCTCCATGTGTGCGCTCGCTTTGCTGGCAGTAGCAATGACTCCTTCAGTCTAGGTTGCCTTGGATCTTCACTCTATCCCCCAAAGTGCGTGATGGGTCCAAAGGGACAAGGGAAATCCCTTGAAGAGAATGGTTACTGATTCTTCTATGGGAGTGCCAGACAGAGGCACAGAGTAGATACAAACAGTGCCACCTCCTTAGCTGGCCATCGGGCTTCTGAATGTGCGATTCCGATGCCTGGACTGGTTGGGTGGTGCCCTCCAATACGTTCCTACAACAGTCTCGGTCATTATGGTCTGCTCCATTATGTGGCCCTCCAGAGAGGTGTGGATCGAGAGGACAGTGAGGAGCAAGAGGTAAGAGATGAGGAGGAAGAGGAGGCGGAGGGGAAAACACCTAACAGAGGTGCCCCTGCTGCCTGACAAGTTGGTCTTCTCCTGCCACCCTCTAGGAAAAGTCCTCCCTCCTCTCTCTCACAGCCTCCAGTATTAGATCCAGATCAGCATTGATGAAGTGAGGGTCTGCCCTGCCCCCAGTGCCAGGCCTCTGACTTCTCACTTACCTCTGCTGCTATGGAAGGCAGATATCTCCCTCAGGCAACAAGCAGCCTCAGTGATGAGAACAGAATATGCTGGAAATACTCAGCAGGTCTGGAATCATCTGTGGAAAGAGAAACAGAGTTAATGTTTCAAACGTTTACTCTGTTTCTCTCTCCATAGATGATGCCAGACCTGCTGAGTATTTCCAGCACTTTCTGCTCCCATTTCAGAGTTCCAGCATCCACAGTATTTTGCTCTTATTTTAGCCTCAGTGATGGCTGTGTAAGATGTAATATGTGAAATATGAGAAATGATGTGACATCACACAAAACTCAAATTAAATACTAATGCCTTTATTAGGTTTGGTAGGAATACCAGTTAACAATACTATATATCCGTTAGCAATACAACACATCCATTAGCAATGCAATACATCCGTTAGTCACAAATACATTACAAAGAGTTATACATACGATCACCCAGCGAGCAGTCACCTCCCATTAATCGTACTCTTCAGCAACTGACTACGTTGCTTGGCTTAAGCACTGAATCGCTCTTTACAATGACTTTTATACCTTTCTTTCCAAAATGGGCATGGTGTTTCATTGACAAGATCATAATGTCCAATCAATATCCACCTGAAGCTACAATTGTCCAATGAGGCATCTAATTCTTTTCTTCAAATCATGATATTAGAAAATGCCTTGACGATCAGCATATGTTTACATCTCCTTCAATAAGATCATTACCTCTCGTGGATGCAGCAAAGGGTCACCAAAAAGTTGATAAAAAGGGAAAAAATAGAATGAGAGTAAACTAACCAGCAATATTAAAACAGATTGTAAGAGCTTTTATAAGTACATAAAAATGAAGAGAGTAGCTAAAGTAGACGTTGGTCCCTTAGAGGCAGAGACAGGAGAAGTCATCTTGGGGAATGAGGAAATGGCAGAGGGGTTGAACAAATATTTTGCATCTGTCTTCACAGTAGAAGACACAAGTTCCATACCAGAAATAGGCAGTAACCTAGGTGCTAAAAAGAGAGAGGAAGTTAAGGATATTGATATCAGCAGAGAAGAAGTATTGGAGAAACTTGAGGGAATAAAATCTGACAAGCCTCCGGGACCAGATGGCCTACACCCTAGGGTTCGAAAAGAGATAGCTACAGAGATAGTGGATGCACTGGCTATGATTTTCCAGAATTCCTTAGATTCAGAAATTATCCTGTCAGATTGGAAATCGGCAAATCTTAAGCCGCTTTTCAAGAAAGGAGGTAAAGAGAAAACAGGGAACTACAGGCTAGTTAGCCTAACATCAGTCATTGGGAAGATGCTGGAAACTATTATTAAAGAAGTCATAACATTGCACTTGGAAAAGCACAGTATGATTAGAACAAGTCAGCATGGTTTTACAAAAGGGAAATCCTGTTTGACAAATGTATTAGAGTTTTTTTGAGGATGTAACTAGTAGGGTAGATAAAAGGGGAACCAGTAGATGTAGTATACCTGGATTTTCAAAAGGCATTCAATAAGGTGCCACATAAAAGATTAATAGGCAAGATAAGGGCTCATGGTGTTGCGGGTAATATATTAACATGGATAGAGGATTGGTTAACAGACAGGAAACAGAGAGTGGGCATAAAAGGCCATTTTCAAGTTAACAGGCAATGAATAGTGGGGTGCCACAAGGATCAGCGCTGGGGCCCCAACTATTTACAATCTATATTAATGACTTGGATGAAGAGACAGAGAGTAATGTATCTAAGATTGCTGATGATACAAAGCTTAGTGGAAAGGTAAGCTGCAGGGAGGATGCAGAGAGGCTGCAAATATATATAGACAGGTTAAGTGAGTGAGCAACAAGATGGCAAATAGAGTATAATGTAGGAAGTGTCAAGTTCACTTTGTTCATAAAAATAGAAAAGCAGAATATTTTTAAAAGGTGTGAAATTGGTAAGTGTTGATGTTCAGAGAGACTTGGGGGTACTTGTACAAGGAACGCACAAAGTTAACATGCAGGTGCAGCAGGCTATTAGGAAGACAAATGCCATGTTGGCCTTTATTGCAAGGGGATTGGAGTACAGGAATAAAGAGATCTTACTAAAATTGTACAGGGCTTTGGTGGGACCGCACCTGGAATACTGTGTGCAGTTTTGGGCCCCACATTTAAGAAAGGATATACTTGCACTGGAGGCAATGCAGTGAAGATTTACTAAATTGGTCCCTGGGATGAGGGGTTGTCTTATGATGAGTGGCTGAGTAAATTGGGCCTATATTCTCTGGAGTTTAGAAGAATGAGAGGCGATCTAATTGAGGCATACAAGATTCTGAAAGGGCTTGATAAAGTAGAAGCTGAGAGATTGTTCCCACTGGTCAGGGAATCTAGAATACGGGGACAATCTTTCATCACTGAGAAGAGGAGAAATTACTACACTCAAAGGGTTGCGAATCTTTCGAATTCTCTACCCCAGAGGGTTGTGGATGCTCCATCATTGAATACATTTAAGGGTGGGATTGATAAATTTTTGGTCTCGCAGGGAATCTACGGATATGGAGACTGGGCAGGAAAGTGGAATTGAAGCCCAAGATCAGCCATGATCATATTGAATGGCACGGCCATATGGTCTACTTCTGCTCCTATTTCTTGTGTTCTTTAAGATCATTATCAGTAAACACAATAGCAGCTCCCTTTCCTGATCACACACACATACTTTAAAACCAGTGGACAACTAAATAATCAGAGTCCTTTAAATTACTGATTCCTTACAAACTTGTTCAGAGAATTTTTAGTTTCACTGCATTTCAAAAGAAGGCAAAATCTGACATCATCAATCAACCACAGTTTGTGTCACTCTCTCTTCTCTTTTCAAAACACATTGGACCACTTAGACAGTTGAATTAGTATTTTAAAATATGTTCAGTCTCTTACCTTTGTGTTTTCAGACATCATTGCTTCATGTTTTTGTGCACATGAAGCTTCTCCGAAGTTCTAACTCAGTATCAAAGTGAAACATAGCTTTGAAGTACGTCTGTTTATTGGTTTTGTTTCAATGTTTATGATTTTTCTGCGTTTTTGCTAAACATTCCATAGCCTTAAAGTGTCTTTATCATCAATGACTTTGTTTATCTCTAATGAAAACTGTTTGCATCTGTTAACAGGTTACTTCAGCTCGAAAAGCCCTTTTGACCTCCTCAATGTATGCTGATCAGATTTGGTCAGTTTTCTGTACACCTGTATATATCATAGCTTCCTTATTTCATTTAAACTATAGATGCTCCTGGGTTAGATGGCCTCACTAGTCTCAACCACAAATTTTGAGTAAAATAATATTACCAGCTATTACAGCTGCTTTGGGAGTTTACATGAGTCCCACGCCTGATTGATCTGACTCACCTCCATTCCTGGCCCTGCACAGACAGGAAACCTATCCCCATACCAATGAAGGGCTCACCCATTTGAAAATCTCAATCTGAATCAGTTCCCACTGGATGCTCCACTCCACCCTCCCTGCATCTGATCAGCCCCACCCTTCCCTCCCCCACTACTCTCCCCTGCCCTCGCTCATATCTTTGCCACCATCCCGTGATAATTCGCCATTCTGGTGCTGAACTGGAGTCAAACATCCATTCCAATGCTAGCCTGAAGTAAACATCCATTGCAACACTGGCGTTAATTTAGCAGTTGAGTTGAAGAGAGAAGAGCACAGACCTGAGACTCAACTGCACAAATCCGACTGCTGCAAGCCATGTTGAAACAATCATGAACTGGGTGGCATGGGAATACTGTTCACTTAATCAGGCAGGTAGGACTGAATTGTAACTATGCGTATGGTAATGAGTATTCATGTTATTTAAATGAATGCAAAGCTGCAATCCGCCACTGCGCTGGGGGAGCCCCGGAACTCCGCAAACCCGCTGCCGACTTAATTCCTCTAAAATATCCCGCCGTGGGGAATCCGAAAAAAACACATCCCATCTAATTATATTACCCCGATGTCACCAAATCCGGCATGGCAGACAGCATAAAATTCCCCCCATTGATTCTACTCATCCATGCTGGAAACGTTTTTCAGCTTCTGGGTTGCTGTCAGTGTCCAGCAGCGCCTTTTCTGCAGATGGGTTTCTTCTTTCATAACAAGGTCTCTTTAAATAGAAAAGCTGTGGAGCATGCAGCAGACAATGACGATTGGTGAAATTGGGCAGCTGCACCCTGCTGCTATTGCTATTCAGTGGGAAAAGAGCAATAAGTGCTGGCCTTCTGAACAACAATTCGGACACTTGTTGGATGTATATTTGAGCAAAAAAAACCTGATTGATATTGCAGATGTTCCCTTCACTAGCCTGGAGGCATGACTGTTTAAGATAATGGTAACTTTGACTGCCACTGGTAATAACGTTCCTATGATGGAGGTTCTCCAGAGGTGACATTGGCTACTACTGGCAGTGTCATTGTTATGGCAGAGAGAGCGCACAAGTGTTTTACAACATAAGGTGATAGGAACAGGAATAGACCACTCAGCCCTCAAGCCTTTTCTGCCATTCAAACCGATCACAACTGATAAGTACTTCAACTTCATTTCGCTGACTTTGCTCCTTATCCCTTCATATCCTTACTTAACAAAATCTGTCAATTTCAGTGTTAATATTTCAATTGCCTCAGAATTCACAGCCTTTAGTGGGAAAGACTTTCGGATTTTATGGACCTACAACTGTCTCTGTGCTAACCCAGAGCCCATGGAGGCACCTTCAGTCATCACTGGCCTAAGTGCACCAGAGCCTGTAGGTATGATTGATGGCAGATGTCAGCTGATTGCCCTGGCATGCTGTATTTTATTATCTATCATTTTGAGCATCAAGTCCTGTGGTTGGCACACTTTAAAACAACACAAATACTAATGATGAATTACCTCCACAAAACATGCCCCTATCCCTTTAAGAGTTTATTTCTCTACGTGGGGTCGATTTTAATTTTATGCAAACAATGGGCAGTCAGCAAGCCTGTTTATTGATACCACCATGAGATTTGAGCCATTTTGAGGCCGGGCCTCATTTGCATGTTGCCAAGACAACTTGCTTGTTGAAAGGGCAGATAAAGTTTGGCAGAGAGGTGATTCAGGGTTGGGGAGGTGAGGGGTGGAGGCCCTCACATGAGCTGGTAGCAAGCCGGTGTATTTTTATGAGTCTAGAAGGAGTAATCCTACACCCACTAAACCCACAAAAATAAAAGTTAGTACTTTCAGCTGTTTTTTGAACGGCCCAGTTATAAAATCTAATGGCACAGAAGGCGGCTATTCAGACTATCAGACCTGTGCTGGCTCTTTGATAGAGTTGTACCTCAAAATTTCAATTGGAGTCCTGGATATATCAGGATACTACCCAGGATGGTGGTTTGGGGAGCGCTAGCATACAAATGGCCCAAAGCTATTTTCAGGTTATTTCTACTAGTGGAGAAATCAGCCTCAATGCGATCGAGTGGAATTAACATTGGAGAGCACATCCACCCAAATCTCTACGGAGAATTATCTAAGTGGTCTTACTTCCTTTCTTACACGTCAACAATCAAGCTCATTCTGTGTGAGAACATTATATCCCAATGTAAAAGGCTGGCTGGAAAATTGAACATGCACTTTCCAAGCAACGACAGAACAAGGTCTCAAATGTAATGACCTACTGTCTGCACAGGTGCCATTAATAGCAGCAGAAATGTTGCCGTTTATCAGAACTTGGCTCCTAGTTTCACTGTTTAAATGCCTCTTCATTGCAGTTGATAGCAATTTTATAGCAATCCAAGATGATTATTGCTTCTCACTTAGCTGGCCAATGGCAGAGGTAGATCTTACATTTCAGGCCACAGACCAAAAATAGAAAAATCATGTGTAAATCTTTATTACTCCCATAATAAAGATTTTGTGCAATGGTATAAAATGAATCAGCAGCCCGTTTTACTTCTCTCCTGATTTCTTTTTCTTAATCAAACAAAAATCGAAAGAGATGTAAAACGGGCTGGTGATTTACTATCACCCATTTTACACTATCACACAAAGTCAAGATCTACCCCACAGAACATTGCTACCCTAAAATTATCTGTGAAATATCCAACTCAATGTGGTTTCTAGACTTAAAAATCTTACTTCAAATTATTTGGAAAGTTTCAATTCAGTTCCTAATATCAAATTTATATCACAAAACCTCTACTTGAAGACTCAAAGCTATAGGAATGGCTTGTGTGGACATGGAATGATACATGCCAACTTTATTATATATAATAATATTCAGGTCACTGACCTGAAACATTAACTCTGCTTCTCTCTCCACAGATGCTGCCAGACCTGCTGAGTATTTCCAGCATTTCTTGTTTTTATTTCAGATTTCCAGCATCCGCAGTATTTTGCTTTTAATGCCAACTTTATTCCAGTTTTCTCCAAATTCACTTCAAATCCATAGAAATCAAAATGACTTTAAAAAAAATGCATGCAAAAGAAAAGCTCAGAGTAATAAGTAAGAGTTTGATGCAAACCTTTTCAAAAGGTATAGCACAGAGTGAGCCGGTAAGGGGATGTGTTAGATCTGGGTAAAAACAATACTTCCATAATGAGAATGTGTCTAGAGTTGGAAAGAAAGGAAGGAAGCAGTTTATATAGTGCCCTTTGCAACCTCAGACCATTGCAAAGTGCTTTTCAGCCAATGAAGTGCAGTCCCTGTTTACAGCTTGGAAAATGCGGCAGCGAATATGTGTACGGCAAACTCCTACAAATAGCAATGAGATAAATGGTCAATTAAACTGTTTTAGTGATATTGGTTCAGAGATAAATATTGGTCAGAACACTGGAAAAATTCCCCTGACCTTTTTCAAATGATGCCATGGAATCTTTTACATCCAGCTCTCTAGAGTGGGGAATAAGCCACGACGTTTTGACTCAGAAGGTTGAAACCTTACTCTAATCAACAAATGCAAAAGAAATCACAAGAATGTGTGGTTTTGAAGCAAGTGACTTCTGAAAATGAGATTTCATTAGCTGCAACAAGACAACAGCTGCCAATCCTGTAACTCTTCTCAAGCAACTAATAAGTAACTTAATCAAATGAAATGTTGAAAAATACATTACCCCAGACTGCATAGTTATTGGTGAAAGTGGTAGAAGAGCAAAAGAGATGATTCTGATTTAACATCAAAGCTCTGCAAGTGTTGACAACCTGTACTATGGAGCAATGTGCGGATACTTTTGTAGGACGGGATAGCCTTCAAATTGACAAATAAAGGGGTCCATTTTTATCTTCACATTATGAAATCAATGGAATGAAAATAAGTCAGATCTATAACAGTCAGTGACTTTGAGGACCTAACCAGAAAGCTGTAAAAAGCTGCACAACTTAAAGAAGAGCAGATTGGTCAGGCATAAACAATACTGTAAAGTCACAGGACATCCATGGATAATGAAGGAAGTAGCTACAGTTAAAGATATGTCCAAGTAAAGCAGATAAATGTAAGCATGTATTCACAAAGACATGGCATTGATTAGGAATCTTTATTTGGAGCAACACGCAGCAGTAAGAGTTGATAATGAATGACCAAAATGAACAATTACCAGATGAGGACTGCGATAAGATTGTGTCATATCATTCAATCAACAGATAATGTGATTTAATTCTTTGAGACATCCAAATTGAAGAGAAGATCAATGGAAGATTGATAAACAATCTTCACACACCAATGATACAATATGGATTGCAGATACAAGAGAGATTATAAGAGATACTTGAAAAGGTCAGACAAGTTTGGAATGTAGATTCGAAAGAAAACTGAAGCAAAGCCAATGATAAACAGGAAAAGAGACATCTTTAAAACCATCTTTTGAGTGGGCAGTATGAAACTAGAGCAAATAAATAAAATTGTTTATTGGGGTATTCTAATGTCAGATGGTCAAAGTAATAAAGATGTGAGTGACAGGAATTGTAAAAGAGGCTTTTTGGCAACAGGAAAGAGCTGTGTAACTATAAAGTAAAGTTAATGATGAGAAGCAGAATTCTCTGGCTTTATCTGCAGCAATAGCATTTTACAAACATGAGTACTGGATCTTAAATACATAGCAAGACAATGACTGAAGGTTTTTAAATATGGGACTAGACCTCTGCTGAAAACTGGATGAATAAGAAGAATGATTCATCAGAGGCCCCTTCAAGAAGCACAAGAAACGAAAGTGATGAAATTGATTATTATGGGAAGAGTGATACAAAATGGGCACTTTATTTGGAAGTCAGAAAGAAAAGTTTTGGGGCTGTTACGGTTTAGAAAAGTTAATAACAGATCAATTGGCAACCCAAATACAAAATGTGAGAGCTGTGCAAAAATTGTTACATATAGAGCAGTAGTTCTCAAAGGGTCATTCACAGACCACCGGTGGTCCATGAGGGTCCTCCAGGTAATCTGTGGGCTGGTCCAAATACAAGTCACTGAAGCTGGTATTTGGTGAGAAAAGTTTGACAAACTTTTGGCTCCATGTACAGTCTGAGTATCCTGGACTCGCCGAAGCAGCCCTGAAGCACCTGCTGCCATTCCCAACAACGTACATATTTTCTGAAAACAAAGAGGAACTGGCTGAATGTGGAGCCCAACATGAGACTGAAGCTCTCCAGCATGGAACCAGATATCACCTCATTGGTGTCTCATCAAAAGCAGCACCATTCTTCCCATTAATTCTGATGCTTATTTTTTGCAGTGGCAAGTGAAAGCAGGTCAGTTAGGACCAGTAGGTGGTCCACAGGGTCTTTTGCCCTGCCTAAGTCATCCACGGATGAAAAGGTTTGAGAAGTACTGATATAGAGTACATGCATTACCAATTTCAAGCAGAGTGTACATAGTGTCCACCAACATGTCCATTCATATTGACTGTACGAAAGCTCACAATTGTGTGTGTAAAGATAATACCATACCCAAATAGATCATATGTAACATCTGCTGTCTGCACTGAGGGAGGAAAACCTACTGGACCACCAGTTGCAACGGAAAAGCTCTCCACTCAATCTCCGATTGTTACCAAACCCACTTGAGGTGTACACCAGCATAGATACACACATTCATTGGAAGTACATGATAACGTTGAGGAGATGCAGAGAATAAGGCAAAGGTAATGTTAAAGGAGAGCCACCTAATACTATAAGGGAGGACCTTCCCCCACTCCTGACCCCCACTGAGATGTAAGGATATACAGATCATAATGGGCTTGTTTGCAAATAAAGGCTGTTGTAACAGCAGGACCATATTGTGAAGCCACCACCTTTCTTGTGATCTGGATAGCATGATGGTGTCCAACATCCTGCTGAACATTCCCATTTCCCACAAGTGAAGCCATGAATCACTAATTATCTGAATGGCATTTTCCCACTTATCCTGTAGTAACTACATTAGAAACTTTATTTCTACAAACTGTAGGTATAGAAAGGCATTTCTTATGAATGCACCCACTGCTACTGTAGAGGTTTTAGGGCCCAAACTATAAGATGCAGTTAGGTACAGCTTCAACTTGTTTGGAGAATAGTTACAGATAAGCATGGTGGAAGGAATCTAAAACCTAGTATATGGCCAAAGCTTTATGCTTATATAGTTCACTCATTGAAGGATATGCCCCCTACCAGTGGCATGTGTACAAAGTACAAAGCTGATTGTCACTTATATCAGTAGCAATTCTAAGCCATCACATAGCCAAGTGACATACAATATTATTTCTGAAAGCACTGAACACACAGCGTCTACAGCAACCAAGCATCCTGGCATTGATGCATATCCATCAGGACTGGTCACAGGTCTTCCATATCTACTGGTGCTTGCCAAGCATATATGCAGCAATTTATCAATGCTTCGCCCTCAACTAAGGAAGCATTTAGTAAGAATGTATCCACAAATGAAAAAGTCGTACAAGGAATGAATGTAGCATTGAAACACATGAAACACATACACCACTAACATTGGATAAACTAATGAAGTGAGTTCACTTTTAGTGTATCCTGTAGTGTGTCAGTCAGTCATTATGCAGGAAACAAAGCATCAGTTGTTCAAATGCCCAAAAAACATAAATGACTCCTGAGATGCACCTGGTAGAGTGATTCAGAGGTACTGCTATTGGGTGCATTGAAAACTGAAAACTCCAGACAAAGCTAGGGCTTATCTATTCAAGTGTAAGTGAATTTTTAATGGCATGATAAGTTTTAATTACTTCCAAGAAATATTTCTGGCACTGAAAATTTATTTTTACAAGTTTGGAGTTCCATTTCTTTAGATTTTAGTTATTGTTGGAGATTTATTTTTTTTCTGTTTTTTCTTTCTGTCACATTAATATCTCCCCTTAATCCTATCTTTCTTCCCCTCTCTTTATTTCATTTTCTGTACATGAATTTACATTGAATTATATATTCTAAGTTACACTTCTTGATTTAGACTGTGCTCCTCAGTAACGATTCTTCAATCTGACTGGTGGAAGAGTCACGTCATTACTTGTCCCATTCTCATAGGTCCCAGATCTCCTGCCGAGAGTGCTGCACTGCTTTAATTGTCTGATAACCACAAGTCACTGAGTAAAAGCCCACAGATATTATGTGCACTGATTGTTCACTACTGACAGCAAAATCTGGGCCACTATCTTTTACTTATTATTTTTATTTCTTACTTTGCATTGCACTTTCAATTTTTTCTTGTCTAAAATCACCTTTCAATCTATTCATTTAAAATATAATAAAAATGGTATGACCACGTGCATGCCTTATTGTTTGTCATTCAAATATTCTGTCGCACATGCATTTGATTGGCTCAAATGTGGTGTTTATGAAAACATAAAACTGACAACATTTTAAGGAAATAGTTGAACTTATCGACATGGTAAAATGGTGTACATTTTTTTTTCTGGAGACTTGACCCTCTAAGAGAAGCCTAGAAATTGAATCCACATTCTTCTCAGTGTAATGAAGGCATCTGAAAGTCACTGTAGGGCTGGGTAAACTGAGTGGAGAATGCTCTGCCCAGTTTTTTCCTAATTTAGCATCAAGGTTCTGAAATGGGAACTAGGCCTCTGATTAGCAAATTCAAGGGGCTCAATGCCTCTTTTATGTTAGAGCTCTGGGCACTCGGAAGATGGCAACAGCCAATTTGACAGGGATATCAGGTGGGGGAGATTGCACTATGAAATTGGGCCCCCAAAGTACACTTACTGCTCAAAATAGAACAGGCACAATGACAACCAATCTTCCCTCAATGCATACTATTTTAGCGGTAGTTGGTATAAAAAGCATTGAAATAAGAAAATATTAAAATAACGGTTTATATATTTCTTGGCTGATACTATAAAAAGGTTCACTCTAAACAGATGGATAGCAAAGAGCTGTTTTCAAAATTATCTATTTAACTCAGCATTCAACTCCTCAGGCAATAAAATTCCTTCAAATTCAAATCCATGTGTACTCCTTCTGGATACTTTGCAGATTTAGGGTTTAAATAATAAGAGCTGAAATATTTTGCTTGCACAAAGATTTAATGTGGTCACCACAGATCCTGTTAGAAGACACAATGCCCCAGTTTAAGAGTGCTGAGTTCCCTCCAGCCACCTCTGGCCCACTTCCCATGTAATACGTCTTTATAACCTTCTCAGCTGAAATCTTCTCTATAGCTCCTCTAGCTCACAAGCCAGTGGTTCATTGTCAAACTCTGTTGTGCTCTGGTGCAGCAGCACTATTGTTTTGCTGGATTTGCATCTTTCTGCATACCATAGGAGATAAAAAAGGGGAAGAGATAGATATTGAACATATTAGTAAAAGAATATTGATGAGATTAATGCTAAGCTAAGAAACATACAAGAGAGAAATAAGACAGAAGGGAGTTCAGATGCACAGAACAAGTGAGACAAACAATGAGAACTTCGCTTGGGAAAGAGGAATGCCCATGGATGAAATATACCCAAAGGGAAATACTTGAATGAAGGTGAGGAAGGAGCGGAAGAAGGAGGGCAAAGATATCAGCTTGCAGACAGAAATTATTGGGACCAGCTGATTGTCCAACATTTTGCTTGATATTCTGTTTCCCTCAGACCTTCCCCAAGCTCTCTCTGCATTACTTGTCCTTAGTACCTTCGCTACCAGTGTATGCACCCTACAATAAAACACCTCCGACCTCTGAGTGGAATGAACTATCATATACCTGAAACAAAAACAAGAAATGCTGGAATCACTCAGCAGGTCTGGCAGCATCTGTGGAAAGAGAAGCAGAGTTAACGTTTCGGGTCAGTGACTTCCGAAGAAGGGTCACTGACCCGAAACGTTAACTCTGCTTCTCTTTCCACAGATGCTGCCAGACCTGCTGAGTGATTCCAGCATTTCTTGTTTTTGTTTCAGATTTCCAGCATCCGCAGTATTTTGCTTATATCATATACCTGATATTGCTGGCTCAAAACCACACTATAAACACATATGAAAAGTTAAACAATATGAATTTTTTAATGGCTAACACAACTATATCCTGAATATAATTTTTCATGTGTCATTTCACCCATGTGTCAATCTGTAATACTTTTCTTAATTTTTGTAACTATTTTACCTTTCCAATGAGATACTCCCCCAGTGGCTTTGGCGTGGCAGGTGAAAAGCTGCTGTTGCCCAAATGAGGACTCTTGAGATGTTTGTAGTTTGCAAACTCTGGGAGCTCAACCTGGAGAGAGCCCAGCTGCGGACTGCAGTATCTTGACTATTGCTAAGGCAGTGTGGTGCAGCTGGATTTCTAACACCATGGCAGACACTGGATGAGGGGGTGGCGATAGAGCACCTTCATCCTGAGAGAGATGTCAACATGTGTCACTGCCATTGCAACATTGCCACTCCCATGGAGCTTTGGCTCATTATTCCTACTGATGTGTGGGAGAGTAGACTGAAGCACATCAGAAAGACAAATGAAGCCCATATCTATGTGGTTCACTAGCATTTCCAAGGTGGAACCCAGAGTCTAAATGGCAATAATCTGATCTTGTAACAAATTGCAAGAGCTGGTGACAAATACTCCTCATGTGAGAGCCTGGTTGCAGAATTCGATGGAGGTGACCGCTCACTCCATGCTAGATTGCAGACTGCTCATGCCCTGCAGTAGAACACATACAACTTGGAAGAAGATTCCTCCAAAGTTTCAGACAAGCTGAAGCAGCACCTTGGCAAGCTTTCCAATATGTCATAAAATTGCATGTGTGCAGAAAGCAGTTTTCTTTTGAAAGCTGAGTCCCAAAGGTTTGTTTTTCTACCCTCCTCAGTAGAGCTTGGAGATAAATTTGCCCTCCAACAAGTCATCTCCTGGGTTGCTGCCCTGCTCCTATTCACTCATGTTCTGTGACCTATCGAGTTCTGACCCTTCTAACTCACCATCTAACCCACATGGGGTGCCAGTTTCTGGTCCTTGGATGTGATACATGGAGCGTCTATGCTTCTTCTGGAAGATTGTCTTCCTACAAGTCCTCTTCCACTAGTTTCAGGTGTTGAGAGGACCTAGGAAAGGGGGAGAAGAACAAGAATTTGCATAGTATTGACTGAAGAGGCTAGACAGTAGCAGATGATTGGCAGCATTATGCAGTATAAAATTGCCATGCTGCTTAAATGAGTGGTTGTTTACGGTCAATGAAACAGTACGCATAATCGGCAGACACGTTGGGATATACTCAATTGCTTCAAATCTCCTTCAGTGTGCCCGGCAGCTTTGCCATCACTAACATTTTAGCTCTGGATTGTCCAACTACATCAATGGCTGCCAGTTCCATCTGAGTGAGTGCCTGGATGCTTGCTGGAGTGACCTAATTTGTGGTCGGGTCTCTTGTTTTGTGAGTTATTTTCTCCTGAATAAAGAGATAGAGACAGTTGTTAAATGGCTGCTGAAAATGAATCTGCATATGTGTGGGGCTTCTTCATATTGTGTGCATCAGAGAATGCAATGTTTAGCATTTGCTAAATGATGAAATCAGAATACTGTTGGAGCCTGTTGTGAAGAGAGCAAGCAACAGGTGAATATGTGATGTGAGTTAGAAGGAGAGTTGCTCCAGTATTCCCCTGTGATTGGTGGAGAAGCATATGGTTCAATGAGGTGTGCGGGAAAACATGCCAGGAGCAGCACCAAGCATACCTAAAAATGAGGTGCCAATCTGGTGAAGCTGCAGTATAGGACTACATGCATAGTAAACAGCGGAAGCAGCATGCGATAGACAGACCTAAGCGATCCCACAACCAACGGATCAAATCAAACTTCTGCAATCCTGCCACATTCAGTTGTGAAAGGTGGTGGACAATTAAACAAATAACTGGAGGAAGAGACTCCACAAACGGTCCCATCCTCAATGATGGGGGGGCCCAGCACATAAGGGAAAAAGATAAGGCTGATGCATTTGTAACCATCTTCAGCCAGAAGTGCTGAGTGAATGATCCATCTCGGCCTTCTCCTGAGGTCCCCAGCATCACAGTTGCCAGTCTTCAGCCAATTCAACTTACTCCATGTAATATCAAGAACCAGCTGAAGGTATTAGATACAGCAAAGGCTATGGTTGCTGACAACATCTCAGCAATAGCACTGAAGAATTGTGCTCCATAACTAGCTGCACCCTGAAGCAAAATATTCCAGTGCAGCTACAGCACCATCATTTTCTCAAGGGCAATTAGATTAGATTAGAGATACAGCACTGAAACAGGCCCTTCGGCCCACCGAGTCTGTGCCGAACATCAACCACCCATTTATACTAATCCTACACTAATCCCATATTCCAACCAAACATCCCCACCTGTCCCTATATTTCCCTACCACCTACCTATACTAGTGACAATTTATCATGGCCAATTAACCTATCAACCTGCAAGTCTTTTGGCTTGTGGGAGGAAACCGGAGCACCCGGAGAAAACCCACGCAGACACAGGGAGAACTTGCAAACTCCACACAGGCAGTACCCGGAATCGAACCCGGGTCCCTGGAGCTGTGAGGCTGCGGTGCTAACCACTGCGCCACTGTGCCGCCCCAGTTGGGTTGGGTTGGCCAACAAATACTGGCCTTGCCAGTGATGCTCATTCCCATGAAGGAATAAAAAAATGGTGCAGGGGACAGAAGTGTATAGTTTGCTGAGAGGATACAGTGGAGTGTTGTTGGTGGGGTGTGGTGAGAGCACTGCAGCCAGGTGAAATGCAGAGCAATGGAGATAGAATGATCTGTGCTCATCCCTGCTGCTCTAGTTAGATCATTGAACTCTTTCCTGCATCCAGGTCCTAGGAATGATGTAGTGGGTGTTGACAATATCTGCCACTGCTCTCTGCATTTCTTCTGTAAATTTTGCTTGGCACCTTCCTACCACCTGTTGGAAAGACTGTGCTCTCACCATCTCAAACAACACTAGGTACTCTTACCTGATTCCTTTGCTGCTTTTTCCCCTCTATTCAACCAGTTTGTTCTTCATAATTTAATGCAATCTCCCCTCAAGAGCTGCAGTTACTCTTTAAATACCAAGAGAGCAGCCTGCAGGAAATCTGACCCTCCAAGTTAGCAGGCTTGCCTGTCACCACAATGATAACATGGGACAATCAAATTCAAATGAGGCCCGACTATAAGATGGTCCAAGCCTCACATTGGATGGACGAGCCACTCTCTCTGCCAAGCGCTTGCTGTTAAAACCATTGGCTGGTGAATTCTCTCCTACTGGGTGTTGCATGGTGTAATTATAAAAAAATCGCAGAAATATAAAAGAATGCATTAAAATATTGTTTAACTCACCATGAACAATGCCATGGGAGACCTGCTAACGTCTAATGCTGTGATCAAAAACCAAATGCAACAAAAGTGAAAAATCATTCACTTGATGTTGATGGGGCGACACAGTGGCACAGTGGTTAGCACCGCAGCCGCACAGCTCCAGAGACCCGGGTTCAATTCTGGGTACTGCCTGTGTGGAGTTTGCAAGTTCTCCCTGTGTCTGCGTGGGTTTTCTCCGGGTGCTCCGGTTTCCTCCCACATGCCAAAGACTTGCTGGTTGATAGGTTAATTGCCCATTATAAGTTGCCCCTAGTATAGGTAGGTGGTAGGGAAATATAGGGACAGGTGGGGATGTGGTAGGAATATGGAATTAGTGAAGGATTAGTATAAATGGGTGGATGATGGTCGGCACAGACTCGGTGAGCCGAAGGGCCTGTTTCAGTGCTGTATCTCTAAACTAAACTAAACTGATAACTATTCACTAACAAGCACCACTAAATAAAACATTGATAGTGATGATCAATCAGGGTATAGGAACAGCATTGTGGCACAAAAAAATCAAAGGATCAATTTTAACCCAAAGTGTATTTAGCAGGGGCTGGACAATTGATAAAAGGCCCTCTTGGAGCTCAGCTTGAGGCATGGATATTATAGCTCCCAGGCATCATCTGTATTTTGCATGCCAGTTGCCCATGTGGAATGCAGAGTGGAAGTTTAGGGGAACAGAGCCTATCAGCTGGCGCAATCAAAGTCTTTCCAGCAAGCAAGCAAATCGCAGGGAGAGGGTTTTAGGATTGTCTTGCGAAAGGTTGGGATAGTGGTGATGGTGGCAGCATGGAAATATGGGGTAGAAGAGGGTGTGATTTATTTTTGGGGGGGGGGGCGTACCTGGAAAAACACTACTACCCATCCTGGTACCGCAAAAGAAAGTTTTCCACTTAGCTTCGTGGGTCCTTTTGTCCTTCTGACTGCTGCCAACTTGGCAGGAAAGCCACAATGCCTTAACAGCTCAGGCCCAGATTAAATAGTTGGAAATTTGAGACAAGGAAGGGATCCAGTCAGCCAGATGCATATTTATGTCTGAGAAACTCTTGCATGTCTCTTTACATATTTCACAATATATAAGCCCTTGGCATGTTCAAAGTATCTGTTTATACCTATGTGGTGAGTAGCAATTTTAAATCGTCATAGGTGCTGATTTGCGCAGAACATTGGGGTTGCAGGGGGAAATGTCATTGCTATTGTTTCTGTCTGAAGTGCTGCTAAGTGGAACTGGTTGACTGTAACCCATAACTAGTTACAGTACAATTTATGCTCTTAATGGTGAGGTAAGCGAAGAGAGGCAGAGCAAAATATGACAGAGGTTACTTTCCATCAGATTTCACTATTAAGGATGTTGCAAAGACGCCACAGCCGGAATCCTTAGCATTTTATGCATAATTAGTCCTTGCTGGCCCTAGTGGTAGTCACCTTAGGAAATGTCAGTCAAACAGTTCAGATTTATCAGTTCATTGTGGTCTTGCAATATTTCCATTAACTGAAGGGAGACCTGTGGTGCCTTTATTTTAAAAAAGGAGCAAGTCAGAATCCAGCAACTATATACGTTCGTTGTTAAAGGAATTATTAGAGATGTGCTGGACAATTATTTTGAAAGAGTGCTGCTTATTAGGGATTCTCAATGTGACTTTTATTTATTTATTTTATTTAGAGATACAGCACTGAAACAGGCCCTTCGGCCCACCGAGTCTGTGCCGACCAACAACCACCCATTTATACTAATCCTACATTAACCCCATATTCCCTACCACATCCACACCTTTCTCCTACTCCAGGGGCGGCACAGTGGCGCATTGGTTAGCACCGCAGCCTCACAGTTCCAGAGACCCGGGTTCAGTTCTGGGTGCTGCCTGTGTGGAGTTTGCAAGTTCTCCCTGTGTCTGCGTGGGTTTTCTCCGAGTGCTCCGGTTTCCTCCCACAAGCCAAAAGACTTGCAGGTTGGTAGGTAAATTGGCCATTGTAAATTGCCCCTAGCATAGGTAGCTGGTAGGGAAATATAGAGACAGGTGGGGATGTGGTAGGAATATGGGATTAGTGTAGGATTAGTATATATGGGTGGTTGATGGTCGGCGCAGACTCGGTGGGCCGAAGGGCCTGTTTCAGTGCTGTATCTCTAAACTAAACTAAACTAAACTAAAATACAATCTGGATCCTCATGAACTGAATGGACCTCTTACTAAATGTCTGAGACCGGCGCCTGCTTCTGGGAGTGAGCATCTTCATTCTTCTTTCACAGTGCTTTGATAGTTCTGACTCCTCTTTAGATTCACCATTGGATTCAGGATATCTAGGGGAACTTGTAAGATGTATAAATCCACATTTTTCTGCAAGTAGTCATTTGCAAATTGTGGACCATTATCGGAGGCAATCTGGTCAGGTACACCACATGTTGCAGATATTTCCGTTAAAATTCGAATGCCTGTCTCAGTAGTCTTTGTTCACAAACATTTGACGTCGATCCACCTGAAAAAATAATCATTAACAAACAGGTAGATTTCCCATTAAACGTGAATAGTTCCATCCCCAGACATGCCCACAGTCTGGTTGGAAATTGGTTCACGATAAGGGGTTCCCTTTGGTCTGGTCTGTGCAATGCGCATACCTGACAATTAGAAATCATTTCTTCTATAATATCTGGATATTCCTGGCCATCACACAGATGACTGAGCCCGTGCTCTGCATTTTGTGTTATCCATGTGGCCCTGGTTTATTTTCTCCAAGATGTCTCCCCTGAGTGAGACTGGAATCACCAGCCTCTTGTCATATACCAGCAAATTATCAACAATATTAAAGTGCTTTTTGTGCTCAAAGTTTTCCATTACCGTACCACTGAGATGCTGCTGTGGCCAACTTTGCATGCAATATTGGCAGAAATGGATGTATTCCTCATCTTGCATCTGAGCATCACAAATTTATTGGAGCTTTTTTGAGCTTGCCGGCCACTCTGATGCAGTGAACTGAGAATATAACTCAATCTCATTAATAAGGTCAACATCCTGTTGTGTAGGATGGTCAACAGTAGCTCTGGACAATGCATCAGCTTCCACTTTCCTGATAAGATTAAGGTCTATACAAGCCCTTCCATTTAAAGAGAAAATTCTTGATTGTGTAGAACATACAATGTTTTCATTGTTCCATTGTGACAAATCCTGTGACATTGATCACAAGTCGTGGGAGTCAGTTGCCAGTGTCCGCCAGAGCTGGCGGGCAGCCATAAAGACGGGGCTAAAGTGTGGCGAGTCGAACAGACTTAGTAGTTGGCAGGAAAAAAGACAGAGGCGCAAGGGGAGAGCCAACTGTGTAACAGCCCCGACAAACAAATTTCTCTGCAGCACCTGTGGAAGAGCCTGTCACTCTAGAATTGGCCTTTATAGCCACTGCAGGCACTGCTTCACAAACCACTGACCACCTCCAGGCGCTTATCCATTGTCTCTCGAGATAAGGAGGCCAAAGAAGAAGAAGACAATGTTTCCAATTTCTGCTTTCCACTGTACTGGAGTGTTGCCTGTAGCATTCCCTTGACTTTCAGTTCAATCCCTCCTGGACTGTCGAATTGAATTTCTGTTGGTTGCAGGCAATGCATTGATAACCACGGTTCGTTGTCTGATAATACTGTGACACTTGCTCCACTATCTAGTTTGAAGTCGGTGATATGTCTGTTGACATATTTACCCAGTCATTGATCTCACCAAGAAAGTTTTTGATTTCTCTTCTGATGGAGATTATGTATAGAGCTATTAATGAAGTTGAACAAATACTTTTCTACAGTAAGTAGTGTTTTTTAGGGAATCAGGGTCCCTAGTGTCAATAATCTCTAATTTTTGAGCAATTTAAGGGAGTAAATTAAGGGTAAGTCATGGCAGGCCAGCTCAGCAGCATGGAGTGCTCCTCCTGTGCAATGTGGGAAGTCAGGGATACTTCCAGTGTCCAGGGCAAACACGGGTGCAGGAACTGTCTCCAACTGCAGCTACTTGAAATCTGCGTTTCAGATCTGGAGCAGCAGCTGGGGACACTGTGGAGCATCCGCGAGGCTTAGATCATCGTTGATAGAACATACAGGGAGGTGGTCACACAGCAGGTAAAGACTGCTCAGGCAGAAAGGGAATGGGTAACCGCCAGGCAGAGTAGAAGGACTAAGCAGGTAGTGCAGGAGTCCCCTGGGTCCATCTCCCGATCTAACAGATTTTCCGCTTTGGATATTGTTGGGGGAGATAGCTTCTCAGGAGAATGCAGCAAGATGCAAGTCTGTGGCATCATGGGTGGTTCAGCTGCACAGGAGGGGAGGAAAAGGAGTGGGAGAGCTATAGTGATCGGGGATTTCATCGTAAGGGGTACTGATAGGTGTTTCTGTGGCTGTAAACATGACTCCAGGATGGTATGTTGCCTCTCTGGTGCTAGGGTCAAGGATGTCACAGAGCGGCTGTAGGACATTCTAAAGGGAGAGGGTGAACAGTCAGAGGTCGTGGTTCACATTGGTACCAATGACATAGGTAGAAAGAGGGATGAGGTCCTGCAACAAGAATTTAGGGAGCTAGTAGCAGATTAAAAGCAGGACCTCAAAGCTTGTAATCTCTGGATTACTCCCAGTGCCACATGCTAGTGAATACAGGAATACGAGGATAGAGCAGATGAATGCGTGGCTGAAGAGATGGTGCAGGAGGGAGGGCTTTAGTTTCCTGGATCACTGGGTCTGTTTCTGGTGAAGGTGGAACCTGTACAAGTCGGACGGGTTGCACCTGAACCGGAATGGGATCAACATCCTTGCAGGGTGGTTTGCTAGTGCTGTTGGGGGGTGTTTAAACTAATTTGGAAGGGGGATGGGATACAGAGTGGCGGTACAGTAGTGGGTGATGCACAGCCAAATATAGAAGAGAAACTAAGTCAGTCTGGAAGGCAGGGCAAATATAGAACTGTTAAGGCACAAGTGAAAAATGCAAGGCTGGATTGCATCTATATTAACGCAAAGAGTCTTACAAGTAAGGCAGATGAATTGAGGGCATTGATTAACACATGGGAATATGGTATTATTGCTATCACAGAGACATGGTTGAGGGAAGGGCAGGACTGGCAGCTCAATATTCCAGGGTATAGAATCTTCAGGTATGACAGTGGGCCGGGGGGGGGGGTGGGGTGTAAAAGAGGAGGTGGCACTGCATTATTGATTAAGGAGTCAATTACTGCAGTAAGGAAGGATGATATCTTAGAAGGTGTCTCAAATGAGGCCAAATGGGTAGAACTTAAAAACAAAAAGGGGGCAATCACTTTGTTGGGAGTGTACTATAGGCCTCCAAACAGTCAGGGAGAGATAGAGGAGCAGATATGTAGGCAAATCTCAGAGAGGTGTAAAAATAATAGGGTAATAATAGTAGGGGATTTCAACTTCCCCAATATTAACTGGCATAGTCTTGGTGCAAAAGGCTTAAAGGGGGCAGAATTCTTAAAGTGCACCCAGGAGAGCTTTTTGAGCCAGCATGTGGAAAGTCCTACAAGAGAAGGGGTGTTAATGGACTTAATCCTAGGGAATGAAGCCGGACAAGTGGTAGAAGTATCAGTTGGGATGCATTTTGGGGATCGTGACCATAACTCTATAAGATTTAAGGTAGTTATGCAAAAGAACAAAGATGGACTAGAAATAAAGGTACTGAATTGGGGGAAGGCCGATTTCAATATGATAAAATAGGATCTGGCCAAAGTGGACTGGGAGCAGCTACTTGTAGAAAAGTCAACATCAGACCAGTGGGAGTCATTCAAAAAGGAAATAGTGAAAGTTCAGGGCCAACATGTTCCCATAAAGCTGAAGGGTAGGAGCAGAACCCTGGATGTCAAGGGATTTAAGGGATTGGAGAAGGAAAATAAAGGAGGCTTATGGCAGATTTAGAGGGCTGAAAACAGCAGAGGCCCTAGAGGAGTATAGAAAGTATGGGGGGGTACTTTAAAAAGTAATTAGAAGAGCAAAAAGGGGGCATGAAAAAACATTGGCGGGCAAGATAAAGGAAAATCCCAAGGTGTTTTCTAAGTATATTAAGGGTAAGCAGATAACCCGTTAAAGACCAAAGTGGCAATCTGTGTGTGGAGCCGGAGGACATAGGTGAGGTTTTAAATGATTACTTTTCATCTGTGTTCACTATGGAGAAGGACGATGTAGGTGTAGAGATCAAGAAGGGGGATTGTGATATACTTGAACAAATTAGCATTGAAAGGGAGGAGGTATTAGCGGTTTTAGCGGGCTTAAAGCGGATAAATTCCCAGGCCCAGATGAGGTGTATCCCAGGCTGTTATGTGAGGCAAGGGAGGAAATTGCAGGGGTTCTGATACAAATTTTCAAATCTTCTCTCGCCACAGGAGAGATGCCAGAGGACTGGAGGACAGCGAATGTGGTACCATTATTCAAGAAGGGTAGGAAGGAATAAACCAGGTAATTACAGGCCGGTGATTCGAACATCAGTGGTAGGGAAACTATTGGAAAAAATTCTAAGGGACAGGATTAATCTCCACTTGGAGAGGCAGAGATTAATCAAGGATCGTCAGCATGACTTTGTCAGCGGGAGATCATGTCTAACGAATTTGATGAAATTTTTCGAGGAGGTGACTAGATGTGTAGATGAGAGCAAGGAGGTTGATGTAGCCTACATGGACTTCAGTAAGGCTTTCGATAAGGTCCCACATGGGAGATTGGTCAAGAAGGTAAGTGCCCATTGGATTCAGGGCAATTTGGTTAATTAGATCCAAAATTGACTTAGTGGCAGGAGGCTGAGGATGATGGTCGAGGATTGTTTTTGTGATTTGAAGCCTGTGACCAGTGGTGTACCACAGGGATTGGTGCTGGGACCCTTGCTGTTTGTAGTGTACATTAATGATTTAGACGTGAATATAGGAAGTATGATCAGTAAGTTCGCAGATGACACGAAAGTTGGTGGTGTCGTAAACAGTGAGGAGGAAAAATTACAGGACGATATAGATGAGCTGGTAAGATGGGCAGAGCAGTGGCAAATGGAATTTATTACTCAGAAGTGTGAGGTGATGCATTTTGGGAGGACTAACAAGCCAAGGGAATATACAATGGATGGTAGAACCCTAGGAAGTACAGAGGGCCAGAGGGACCTTGGTGTACTTGTCCAGAGATCACTGAAGGCAGCAGCACAGGTAGATAAGGTGGTTAGGAAGGCATGTGGGATACTTGCCTTTATTAGCCGAGGCATAGAATATAAGAGCAGGGAGGTTATGATGGAGCTGTATAAAATGCTAGTTAGGCCACAGTGGAGTATTTTGTACAGTTCTGGACGCCACTCTATAGGAAGGATGTGATTGCACTGGAGAGGGTTCAGAAGAGATTCACCAGGATGTTGCCCGGGCTGGAGCATTTCAGTTATGAAGAGAGACTGGATAGGCTAGGGTTGTCTTCCTTAGAGCAGAGAAGGCTGAGGGGGGACCTGATTGAGGTATACAAAATTATGAGGGGCATAGATAGGGTAGATAGGAAGAAACTTTTTCCCTTAGCGCAGGTGTCAATAACCAGGGGGCATAGATTTAAGGCAAGGAGCAGGAGGTTTAGAGGGGATTTGAGGAAAAATCTTTTCAAGGGTAGTTAGAATCTGGAGGGGTGGTAGAGGCAGGAACGCTCACTACATGAAGTATTTAGATGAGCACTTGAAATGCAATAGCATACAAGGCTACGGTCCAAGTGCTGGAAAATGGGATTAAAATAGATAGGTGCTTGATGACAGGCATGGACACAGTGGGCCAAAGGGCCTGTTTCTGTGCTGTATAATTCTATGACTCTATGACTTCAGAAATTGTGAAAGTAGAGGTTTTATTTTGGCACATCTTCCCAAAATGGCCAAATTTCTTGCAGTGAAAGCATTCTGCTTTGTTTACAGGACCCTGTTAGCGCCTATGTGTCTTTTTGGCACCACTAGCGCTGGCAGGGTTTCATGGCATCTTGCACTTTCCCTTCCAAGCCTACCTTCTTTTCTGGTGCTTCTTTTAGAGTCCTGTGCTTAAGAAACTGTATGGTCATTGGAAGTTTCCTGAACCAACATTTTTCTTCACCTTTCGAGATTGCTCTATTTTGCTTACTGACCACTGCTTGCTTGTCTTACCAGCTGTATTGCTTTTACAAGGTGATGTCTTCCTTAGACTGCAATAAATCGGATAGGGATTCATCAGCAATACAGACTACAATGAGGTCTCATATTAATTCTGGTCTTAGGTCTCCATATTCACATCCTTCAACTAGCCTGTAAAGGTCATTAATAAAAGCATTTACCAGTTCACCTGGTTTCCGGACTCTCCTGTTGAATTTGGCCCTTTCTAGAATCTTGTTGCTCCTCAGGTTTAAATAATTATCAAAGGCTTTTAAGACTTCTTCAAATTTATCTGATGTCTCAATAACGCCTTGTCTTGCAATAACATTGTCTGCTATTGCTCCTGTAGAATAAAGTAATGTGTTAACTGGTTCTGCATCAGACTTGCTGTCTAATTTTGAAGCAATTTTGTACCTCAGAAATCTTTTTAGCCAAAGTGACCAGTTTGGACTTTGATTTGGTCCATCCAGGTGTCCAAACCTCTCTGGTGGCGTAAATTTAAGATCCATGACTTTGCCAAGTTTTCTAGGTAGTTTACCTGCTGTTTTAAATTTGCCTTCCAGTATTGGAAGTTTCTCGCACTTCTCAGCCTCGCACTTACTCCCGCGATGTGCTCACTCTCTTTCCCTGGGAAATCTCTCCGCTAGACTAGGTATTTATCTCTTGAATGCAGCTTTGCAGTGTTATTTCATTAACCTCTTCATTCCCTTCCCCTGGAGTATTGAGTATTTGCAGTTGCTTTTTTGTTGTTCTGCCTTGTGATCGCCACGTATAATGGAGCCGACATGGATCTGACCTTGTTAGGGGTTTGGTTTTCCTGGTGCTGCCTGCCCCATGCACCATTAATAACAATTTTCTACCCTTTTTAAGGATTTCTCACCAGATCCCCAACTGTTGCTTGGTTCTCCGACTCGAGGCCTGCGATCGCTGGATCAGGACTTTTTTCACAGACCACCACACCTCTGTGGTGCAGCCTGATTGCCTCTGCAAGCCGACCCCCTGACTCTCCATGCCTACACTTCATCCATCCAGCTCCTCATAGCCTCTTCGAGTTCTGCAGTTTTGGTGCCAACATTTTTAGCTCTGACTTTCCAACCTTCTTCAAAGTTGTTTTTCAAAATTTTCTGAGGGTTGTATGGCAAGAACCACCTCTGTTCACCATGTTTTATATTTGGTTACTCTAGCTAGGAAAGATTACTGAGTCTTCGGTAAGTTTTAACAATAACTAGTTTATTACATATTAAAGAATTATACACAGCTTTACAGAAGTATGTCTAACTCCTCTGACGCCATGCTGCTTCTTCTCCTCCAAGTCTCTCTCTCATGTGATCTTTTACATCATCACAGTGGGAGGTGTTACTCACAGTGACTGAGACATTAACCCTGTCAAACCCTTATAATACAAGAACTGCAAAAAAAAAAGGCCTAACAACAAAATTACCTCTAAAAAAAAATCTCAAAACTATCTTTGCTTTTACAAATTTGAAATAGATGAAAAACAAGACCATGCTATCATGAGTTTGATTCAGAGGAACTATAATCTCTTTATGTCTTCTACGGCCATCTACTAAATATAATAGTAATTTTCAGTGTTCCTGGTGCATATGGCACTGAATGACTCCTGGGTGCTTCAAGTCATAGTGCGGTAGAGTGGAAACTCCTTCGTAAAAATTTAATGTGAATGGAATTGTCATTCTTTGGGTTTATTCAGGCTAAACTGAATTTAGGGCTGATTTGGTAATAAACCTTTGGCAATGTTTATTTATTGACGGGTGGTGGGGTGGGTGGGGGGAGGGGGTCTGTAGTTTCAAAGTAGCTAAATATCCATCTAAAACCTCTACTGGGCGGAGGTAAATCAAAGGGTTGGCTTCTATGAGCCATCGGTTGGCTTGAAAATGTGTTTTCCAGCTCCATTAATATTCTGAACCAGATTCAGATTTAAAAGATCTAAATTCTCTATGCCCAGGGACTAAATTCTAGCTTTATCCAAATGCTCGTGGTGTTTATTGCCTTGTTGCATCTGAACCCATACAAATGAATTGCTTATTAGATTATAGTCAGTGATTTCTGTGCATTCTGGCTCATCTGCGTGTGTCCTTAATTCGCGGCTGAATGATATTTGAAGCAATTGAATATATCCCCATGTGACCGCTGACATAATGAATGAGAACGACAACCAATTATTATCTGACAGTGCTTTGTGACTGTGTGATGATAACCAAAAATGACAGGCTTGATAACTGAAAACTGACTTTGTTGCATTCAGGAGATGAAATCCAACAGCATTTACCAAAAAATTAAGACCCAAAAGTATGGTGCTACAGTAATAGAATTGTTCAGACTGCTGGTGTTCTGTATCCCAGGTTTTCAAACAGTATTGGAGGGGGGCATGAATTGCAAACATGTGTTCTAATACAGCCTGCATTTACCTCTTGCTACTGAAATTGCCCATGTCTTTTGGTCTAAATATCCCACTAAAACAGAATCAGGTAATTGTTTGAATAACTTACTCAGTCGCTCAGAAGCAGAAAGTGGGAATACAGCTGGCAATGCTCAAATTTTACAAACAGTGATAATCATGTTACGACCAGGTGAGTAAGGTGTGTAGGGGCCCCCTCTCAGCCTTCACCTGGTCTTACTGTAATAGGGTATTATTTTTAAACACACTGTTTTTAGCTCCCCCTTGGTGCATTCTTGTTCACCGCTTTTCAATTATAAGGCAAATTAACCAGCACAAACAGGTTTTCTTAGGTTTAAAGAAGAAAAGATGAAATTTATTTAACTTGAACTTCATCTCTAATTCGATTGACAGCTACGGATACACGACCCGTCAAGCTAGGATGCATACATGATACACACATGCACATAGAGACAGAAAAGAGAAGAAAAATAAAGTGTAAAAGTTTGAGGCAATATCTGAAGAGTTATTGTTACAGTTCTTTGAGCTCACTGTAGAGTCTTTGTTTGTAGATAGATCTTGCTTTTCGTTGGGGCACAGTATTCTTCTTAAACCTTGTTCGCTGTAGGAGACTTTTCTCTCTTGGGGTTCATGTGTCTTTAGTGAATTCAGAGGCTTGTGAGAAAGAGATGGGAGCAGACAGGAGAGATCTTCTCAGTCCAGGAGCAAACAGTCTTTCTGAGTTCAAACTCTCTGTGGCTAGTTCAAAAAACCCCTCTAGAACAGCCGGTTAGTCACGCAACCAGCTGGTCCAACCAGTCCTGGATTGTATCTCCTTAGCAGGCCCCTGAATTCGCTTGCTCACCTTTGATGTCTGTTAGTATGTAAATATATTTTTCCAGCCATGACTGATCTATTTAACAAGTCATTTCCTCACTCTAGCAACAGCTAAAAAATCAACATTCATGTGATAAAACCAATGTGCCTCATTCTTGGTAGGTGAAGGCCTGCATGACACCTCTGCACCCAGTGGAATGAAATGCAATTTGATAAAAGGCGCATTTCATTAAAAGGGTCGAGAGAAAATATAAGATACAGAAAAAAAAATGCATTTTTCTCATTCATTCCCACTCATTCATAAATCCTAAAACATATTCCACCTGTCTTTTTTTGGTGCCAGTGCTGTTTTAATTTCCCCTTTTTTGTGGCCTCTCAATAAACATGTAGTTTTTGGGGAAGCTTTTCTTCAGTTTGCCCATTTCCATGACTGCCGAGGGTGTATTTGATGGTCAGGTTTAATTAGCCCTGAATTGGAATTATTTCATTTTCAGGAGAGTCAGTAGTGGGTGGGTCTATCCTCAACTCTCTTTCAGCGCTTTGCTGAGTCATGCAAAGGCTTTTGACTTCAGGGGGATGGGTGGTTCTTTTTCTCCTGACTGGGGGAGTATTCTTTGCTAATCTCCGCTTTGTCCCAGAAGACACTCCTGCCTGCAGGTAGTTGTGCAGACTCTACTGCACTCCCTGTGGCATTTCAACTAGGTGAGGCATCACCCTCACTGTTGTTCTGCCCTCTAGATGTTTTTCTTTGTCTCTGCAGGTTCCTGTGCATGCTGTTAACAACTCTGGTGGAGTGCTTCTAGTGTCTGCATTTACTTAGGAAGATATGGGGTCTAACTTTTCACATTTTTCGGGGTTGGCTGACCAGACAGTAAGGGTTTTCATTCAGGATTCCTCCCGGACTTCTTTTAACCTGCCCACTTGGTTGCTTTTTCCCCTTCCATTTCTAACCTTTTGCCAGCCTTGTGCCTTCCTGTCCCCTTTTTGTTCTCGGCGGGGGTCCCTTACAGTTCACCAGCCCTCTGCTGGAGGGTCCTCCTGACACAGGTACAGGACTTAGAGGTGCAGGTTTCACTGTAGGTTAGTGTTTCCCCTCAACCTGGCACATGTGACAATTCCTGCAGTACTTTACCACATCTTTGTGGAGTTTTGGCCATCCAAACTGCTGTCTTATGCAGGCTTTGGTCTTTCTTATACTGGCATGTACAGCTGCTGTAATCTCGTGGGCTCTTCCTAATATCTCTCTCTAGTACCTCTGCAGCACCACTAACTGGTGAACTACTGTTCACTCCTTGCCCTCAGGTCTGTGAGGAGAACTCCATTTCCTTATCAGTACCTCATTCTTTAAATAGTAGCAGTCAGGAACTCCCTCTGCTTCGCTTTCAGATTGGGCAAGCTGTGCTAAATCTCACAATACGGGGTCGGCTCGCTGAGCCTCAGCAAGGGAAAATCCATTTAATTAATTCCCTGGGTTTTCTAACTTTCCAAAGAAAATCTCAGACAGACAGACCTGGTCATGTGCCTGCAGTGCTAATTCAATCTCCTCTGGGGGAGTTGGTTTGATCATGGCTGATCCACGATACATTCAGGGAAACTGCAGGGGTCCATCTTCTGCCACTGCCCTGTCTCTCTGACCTACTGCCGTCTTTCTTTCACTACTGGGGAGGCGGGGGGGTGACCACCTTCACTCCTGCCAGATCATAACCCAGGAGCAGGACAACCCTGTCCACAGACAAACTTGGGACAATCCATACGGGCCCCCTCTCAACCTTCACCTGGTCTTACCGTAGCAGATTATTATTTTTAAACACATCGTGTTTTTAGCTCCCCCTTGGTGAATCCTTGTTCACTGCTTTTCAATTATAAGGCAAAGAAACCAGCACATACAGGTTTTCTTAGGTTTAAAGAAGAAAAGTTGAAATTCATTAAACTTGAACTTAAACTCTAATTCGATTGATGCCTACGGATACACGACGCGCCAAGCTAGCACGCACATGTGATACACACATGCACATAGAGACAGAAAAGAGCAGAAGAAAAATAAAGTGGAAAAGTTTAAGGCAATATCTGAAGAGTTGTTATGGTTCTTCGAGCTCACTGTAGAGTCTTTGATTGTAGGTTGATCTTGCTTTTCGTTGGGGCCCAGTATTCTTCTTAAACCTTGTTCGCTGTAGGAGACTTTTCTCTCTTGGGGTTCATGTGTCTTTAGTGAATTCAGAGGCTTGTGAGAAAGAGATGGGAGCAGACAGGAGAGATCTTCTCAGTCCAGGAGCAAACAGTCTTTCTGAGTTCAAACTCTCTGTGGCTAGTTCAAAAAACCCCTCGAGAACAGCTGGTTAGTCATGCAACCAGCTAGTCCAACCTGTTCTGGATTGTATCGCCTTAGCAGGCCCTGGAATTCGCTTCCTCACCTTTGATGTCTGTTAGTATGTAAATGTTTTTTCCCGCGACGGCTGATCTGTTTAATAAGTCATTTCCTCGCTCCAGAAAGAGCTGAAGATCAATGTTCATGAGACAAAACCAATGTGCCTTATTCTTGGCAGGTGGGGGCCTGCATGACAATTGATTAATACCCACTGAAGGAAGATTCCAGATCATGATTATTTACTTAGGATCCTATGATTTTAAGTAGGTATGCTAATTCAGCTCTGTCAGATTTGGCTCAATAGCATCCCATATACACACCAGCACAAATGGGAAAAGCATAGCGTGTTGCTAATGATAGGCAAAGTTACTTCGAAAATATATCCTCCAGTATTTTCTCCAACTAATTTCTCCATCATCATTTACTATTAAATTTACATGAATCACAATTTTTTGACTTTGAGTTTAGATTTTGGTGTTTGCATTAACATTTGGATACATTTAATTGTGGTAGTAAATATGCTTATTTCCATCATTTCAGAGTTTCTATTTGTTGTTAGTAATTAACAATAAGAGCAACCGCCAGAGTGATAATGAATAGTGACAGTCTAGGAAATGATGTTCAATGATGGTTAAACTTCTCCTTTGATTCCACTCACTTCCTCCAAATAAAAGCTGTTGCTATGGGATTTCATATGGGTCCTAGCTATGCCTGGTTTTTCATAAGACAAGTGGAACATTCTTTGTTCCAGTGCTACTCAGGTCTCTTCCCTCAGCTATTTTTCTGATTCTTTGATGATTGTGTTGATGTAATTTCCTGTTCTCATCCCAAACTGGAAAATATTATCAACTTTGCTGCAAATTTCCACCCTTCCCTCGCCCTCACATGGTCCATCTCCGACTCTTCCCTTCCCTTCCTCGACTTAATTTCTTCGGATAGGCTATTGACCAATATCTACTTTACTGACTCATGCAGCTACCTTGACGACACTTTCTCCCACCCTGTTTCCTTTATATATATATATATATATATATAGGGCACTCGACAGTATCTATTCCATTTCCCACACTTCTGCTCTCAGCCTTTTCCCTTCCTCCTAGAAACACAATAGGGCTCCCTTATCCTAATGTTCCACTCCACCAGCCTACACATTCACAGGTCATCCTCCGCCGTGATGCCACCACCAAACACATCTCTCCCTCTGCTTCTCTTTGAGCATTCCGAAGGCACTATTCCCTCCACAGCACCCTAGTCCACTCCTCAATCATCCCCAACAATTTCTCCCCTTCCCGTGGCACATTCCTGTGAAAGCATAGGAGATGCAACACCTGCTCTTTTACCTCCTCCCTTCCCACCATCCAGGGTGTCAAACTCTCCTTCATGTGAAACTGCAATTTAGTTGTACTTCTTTCAATTCAGTGTACTGTATTAATTGCTCAAAGTGCAGTCTGCTCCACACTGGGGAAGCCATACGCAGATTGGGTGACCACTTGCTGGAACACCTCTGTTCAAGACGCAAGTGTGACCCCGAACTTCTGGTTGCCTATGATTTCAACTGTCTGCTCCACTGCCACTGTGACCTTTCTGTCCTCAGCCTCCTACACTGTTGCAATGAAGCACAACATAAACTGGAGGAACAGCACTTGACCATTCAATTATGCACTGTTACAGCCTTCTGGACTCAGCATTGTGTTCAACAATTTCAGATCATAACTAATGCCCCCATTTTTGCAGGTAGCAGGTTAATGATTCTGCTATTCCCACTTACACCTCCTCTTGTTCCATCTTTTGTGCCTTTGCATGTCCCATTATCATCGCCTTTTGCCTTGCACCACCATCCCTTTGTCATTTAATCTATCCTATCTTCCACCCTATCACAGACCTTCTCTTTTGTTCTTTCTTCCTCCCCTATTTCCCTGCCTCTTAACAGGCTTAAAACCTATTACAGTATTTAACTTTTTCCAGTTCTGACAAAAGGGGCTGAATTTTAAAGTGACGGCGCGACTCCCGGTGGCGGTGCATGAATGAAATGCAGCCGGCCAACCGTGATCAAGCAGCGGCCAGACAATTAAGGATGGAGAGGTGTGGGGCCTGTGTAATTTAGGGCCAGAGATGGGGAAGGGGACGCCAAAGGTGCTGTCACCGCATGTAATGGCTGTTGCTGGTGCCATATTTAAAGGGCCGCCAGCCCTGTATTCACTCCTGCTGGAAGGAAAGAAAGCCTTCTTGAGTGCACTATGTTCTCCCTGGACCATGTCTCCTGCCTGTACAGCCCTTGGATCTTGTCTGCTGCTTGTACTGCATAATAGGCAAAGTGCTGATCGCGAACCTGCACCGACCATTGCTGAAGGAAGACCCGGATGCCCCCATGGTTTAACAATGCCTCCCTGCAGGCAGGTTCTCCTCCAGATTGCAAGGACAGGAGGGAGGTCCTCTTTCCCAGGGATGGGAGGAGGACACTTGCCCGCTTGATCAAGCATGACTGGACAGAGATTGCAGAGGACGACAGCAGCCATGGGTCACCCACAGGACATGGATCTATGCAGGAAGTGGGTCAATGAACTCATCTGTGCTGCTAAGTTCAAAACTGCAAACACTTGGGACCCTTTGGCATTACATGTGCCTCAGCAAGAGGGAGCATTTTTTTTAAGGGAGTGGCCACCAGTCACGTTCATTCGGGAAGGGCAGCAGGACATCATTCCTGTGGCTGGGCTGCATCTCAGTGAGGAGCCCACTCTCAGTCATTGTTAAACCCCACACAGTCCCTCGAGAGGCCTGCATACAGAAGGCATATGTGTGCCCCATCATGGCCCTTTGGACTATCACCATCAACTCATAAAGTCATTTACGGCACAGAAGGAGGCATTCGGTCCTTCAAGTCCATGCTGGCTCTCCACGGAGCAATCCAGTCAGTCCTACTCGCCCACTCAATCCCCGTAGCCCTGCAAGTTAATTTCCTTCAAGTGTCCATCAATTTCCTTTTGAAATTACTCCACTTCCACCACCCTCATGGGCAACGAGTTCCAGGTCATTACCAATCACTGCATAAAAAAGTTTTTCCTCACATTCTCCCTGCATCTCTTGCCCAAAACCTTCAACCTGTGTCCCATAGTCCTTGTACCACAAGTTAATGGGAACAGTTTTTCCTTGTCTAACCTATCTAAGCCTGTCATAACCTTGTACACCTCTATCAAATCTCCCCTTAATCTCCTTTGCTCCAAGGAGAACAACCCCAGCTTTTTCAATGTAACCTTGTAAGTAAAATCCCTCATCCCTGGAACCATTCTGGCAAATCTCCTCAGCACCCTATTGAGGACCCACACATCCTTCCCAAAATGTGGTGACCAGAACTGGATATAATACTCCAGTTGGGGCTTAACCAGAGCTTTATAAAGGTTCAAAATATCTTCCCTGCCTTTGTATTGTATGTTACTATTTAAGAAGCCCAAATTCCCAAATGCTTTGCTAACCACTCTCCCAATACGTCCTGCCACCTTCAAAGATTGAGGTACGTGTAACCCCAGGTCCCTCTGTTCCTGCACACTCTTTAGAACTGTGCCATTAAGGCTATATTGACACCCTATCCCTTCTGCCAAAATGCATCACCTCACACTTGTCTGTATTAAATTCCATCTACCACTTGTCTGTCCATTTTGCTAGCCTATCTAAGTCCTGTTGCAAGCAATTTGTATCATCCTCACTGTTTGCCACTCCTCTAAGTTTGGTATCATCAACAAATTTTGAAATTCTATTCTGCATTCCAAGATCCAAGTCATTTATATATCACAAAAAAAGCAGTGGTCCCAGCACTGACCCTTGGTGAACAGCACTGTCTACCATCCTCCAGTCTGAAAAACAATTGTTTACCATGACTCACTGTTTTCTGTCCTTGAGCCAAGTTTGTTATCCAATTGGACACTGAACCTCCTATTCCATGAACATTAATTTTGTTAACTAGCCTTTTATGTGGTACTTTATCAAACGTTTTCTTAAAATCCATATAGACAACATCCACTGCATTCCCTTCATCAACCTTCCTTGTTACTTCATCAAAAAATTCAATGAGATTAGTCAAGCATGATCTGCCTTTTACAAAGCCATACTGGCTATCCTTAATTAACTCAGACTTCTCTGAATGACTATTGATTTTACCCCTGATTATTGTTTCTAAAACCTTACCCACCACTGATGTTAAATTAACTGGCCTGTAGTTGCTAGGACTGTCGTTACACACTTACTTGAATATGGGTGTCACATTGGCCATCCTCCAATCCTTTGGCACCTCCCCCATATCTAGGGAAGATTGGAAGATTATAGCAAGCCCTTCTGCTATCTCCACCTGCACTTCCTTTAGCAATCTGGGATGAAAGCCATCTGGACCAGGTGACTTATCTACTTTAAGCAAAGCCAGCATTTCCACTGCCTCCTCCCTCTCAATTCTTAGCCTGTCCAATTGCCTCTACTCTCTCTGCACCCAGTCCTCACCATTTTTAAGCCACATTTCCATTATTGCCACTACATCATATTCCCTTACTGCTATTTGTGCTTGTAGTTCACCAATCGTATTCACCACACTTTGTGTATTTACATACATACATTGTAATTCTGCCTTTGCATTCCTTATAGTCATTCTCAGTCCACTTTTATCTAAAATGGAACTACTTCCTTCTCTTGCAGTGTCCAACATTCTCACATTATGCACCTTATTCCTCTTTTCTACTTCTGTATTCTGGTGCCCGTTCCCCTGCAAATTTAGTTTAAACCCTCCCAAACAATACCAGCAAACCTCTCTTCAAGGACATTGGTCCCAGTCCTGTTGAGGTGCAACCCATTCCTTTTGAATAGGTGACTTCTGCCCCAGAACTGGTCCTAATGCCAAAAGAACCCGAAGTCCTCCCTCCTGCTCCATGCTTCAAGCCATGCTTTGATCCTCCCTATCTTCCTATTTCTACCCTTGCTAGTGTGTGGCAGTCGGAGTAATCCAGAGATTACTACCTTCAAGGTCCTACTCTTTAACTTCCTCCCTAGCTCCTGAAAATCTAACCGTAGAACCTCAATTCCTGCCCTCAACATGTACCACAATTTTTGGCTCACTCCCGTCCCCTGCACCTTCTCCATGATATCCTTTACCCTGGCACCAGGGAGGGACTACAGCATGCAGGAATCACGATGACTATTACAGAAATGCCGATCTCCCTGACTATGGAATCTCCTATAACAACTGTATTTCTACAATTTGCTGGTCCCTCCTGTATGGTCCCTTGCCCATTGGTGCCATGGTCTGGACTAGGTAGCGTCACTCCCGCAGTGTCCAGTGATAAGTACCTGTTTGAGAGTGGGACACATCCTCAAGACTCCTGCACCTCTTACCTCGTCCTACTCTTCTGTGTGGCCACCCATCTTGATGTGGGTGACCACCTCCTGGAAGGTATGATCCGGGAAATTCTCCTGTTCCCTGATGCTCTGCAGTGACTCCAGCTGCCCCTCAAGTTCGGAAATGCTGACCTCGTGCTGAAGCAGCTGGAGACACTTCCTATACACAAGGTCTCCCAAGACATGTGAAGTATCCTGTAGTTCCCACATGGTGCAGGAATTACAAGCAACAAGTCGCAGTTGCCCATCCATGATCAAAAAAAAGCTCTATTCCCTCTTTTAGAATCTAGTTGGTACCTTGTTTAAACTACTAATTTTAATTAATGTATCTGGACCTGCTGTGTGCTACTACTCTTATTAATTCACTCACTGTTACACACACCCTGATTGAGATTATTAATTTCTGGGCTCCTAATTTGAAAGAATGTCCTATTTTACAGAGAAAAAGAGAAATATTCACCAATGCTTACCTGCTTTCCTGTGACGGCACACTTTGATTTTTTTTGTTGAACGTAGTGTGTCCACTCTGTCCCTGCCCCAGAGCTGTTCTATCCTCCTCGTCACCAGCTTGCTGTGCTCTCGCTCTCCGGGCTGCTCGTTTATTACCCCCGCCATTAATATCACTGTGTTTTTACTCTCAGGGACTGTTCTTTTATCCTCCACACTGGTCTTGTTGTCAGTGTGGGGCTTTTCCCTGCTGGGAGACTAACTTTGTCCATCGTTATGTCTGTGGAAAAAGACAACCCACAATAGGAAGGAGCATGCCAAGACCTGTGGTAGAGTGCCTTATCGAAATATCCACACTCCAATGGAGGAGGAAGCCATGCAACTGGCAGTGCAGCCCACACCCTAGCGGATGGCAAGGTGAGGTGCTGACCCAAAAAAGTGTGTGAGAATCTCCTGGGGCACAAGGGCCTATCTGGTACTAAAGAGCCATGCTGCTCATCTGTTCACCAGTGTAACAATGGAGCTGCGCAGTGGAACTGGTTGGAATGTCATGATGGGCAGAGCCTAACCCTTCAATGTCTATGTTTTCTCATGCGGGTGAAGCTGAACTACAAGTGAGAGAGAGAGAGGAGCTGAAGAGACTGGGGGACAGTCAACCACCTCTGAGGAAGGGAGTGAGCCTCAGAGGATGTACCATTCCCCGCACCCTCCACTAGTGCAGATACTCTCATGTCGTTGGGTATCCACTCGTTTTTAGATTCGAGCACAGAGTTTGGTGAGCATAGCATAGACATGCCCAGGCAGCTGATGGAGGCTGTGACAGCCCAGCCCACTTGCAGTTGGATGACTGTGGGAGACCAGGCCCATGCTGAGCTCCAGGCTCATGATGTGCCTCTGGTGTTGGCGGCAACACGGGAAATGCTGCAGCTGCAGCGAGAGGTGAGGCAACATCTGGCAGAGATGCCAGTGGCTATGTGTACACAAGCGCTGATGATGGAGGATTCCATACAGGCTTTGGGTGCTGCACTGTCTCTGTCGGTGGTGCGTCTGGCTTCCTCCGTTAACAGGTTGGTGACTCTCATCAGGAGCCAGATCCAGCAGGCCAATCAGTAGCTGCCAGAGATGCGGGCAGATCTGCACACCATTGCATTTTCCAAGAGCTACATGCAGCGGTGGCAAGGTGGGAGGGGGACGAGGCACCTGGAGTCTCCACCAGGTCCATAACTCTCTCAGGTCAGCAGGAAGGTATAAAGCATGGCTACCCGACCTGAACCCGACCAGACTCGAAGACATGTGTCGGGTTCGGGTCTCTGTTCCGGGTCCGGCATTCGGGCTCGGATCGGGTTGGGCTGGACGTGGGCACAGTTCTGCCTTGCTCAGGGAGGGAAGTAATCTTCAAAATTTGAACATTCAGCCGGGACGTCAAGGTGGAAAATGTGCTGCCAGAACGGAGGATCACAACATTTGGACAAGGTAGAGCACTATAACCTGTTTGATATAATTAACTTTATCACGGCAGTGGGTCGGGTCGGGTCAGGTCAGGTGTGGGAAAAAAATCAAAGGACTTGGGCCCGGGTCGGGTTCGGGTTGAATGTGGTAGGGTTGGGCCTAGGTCAGGTTTCAATTTCATACCCAAGTAGGTCTTTAGGGAGGTACACGTTCACTATAAGCGGGGAGGAGCAGCTGCCTCCTGCATCGAGGGGCTCCTCTCAGGGGGATCCTGGTGTAGACAGTAGCTCTGAAGTCGCTCTGTCAGTGACGCCATCGCTTCCATCAGCCCTGATGACAAAGGTGGTCCCTGCATCTGTGCAGGAGGCTCGAAATGTGCAGGGGCTTCCCAGGCCTCAGGCAGCCAGAGGGTGGATATGAAGGTCAGCCAAAGTCAGACAGCAGCAAGGTCAGCAGCCTGCCTCCACCTCAGCTGACAGTGCAGGGGTAGCACCAAAAAGGAGCACCCAGCACAGATTTAAGAATCACATCTTGATGTACTTAGGAGATCACTGGTGAAGATGCAGTAGAAGTGCATTTGGTGTGACACGGAATAAACAAATGACATTCACTCACCGTGTCTCCTTTCAGTTGTTGCTGCCCTTTGGGAATTCATTTGAACCCTTCTTCCAAAGAGGCTGAAGTGAGGGACCAAGCCCCGAGCACTCAATGCTTCGGGCTTGCCACTGTGCAAAGGGCACCTGGTTACTGCAATATAGAAGAAAGGAGCAACAACAGGGCTGCTTAAAGATAACGCTTTATGGTTGCATTTCCAGAAGGTGGTAAGTCACAAAGGAAATGTGACTGTATCAAGGCATCTCTTGCCTCCCTTGCACATGGAATATTTTCGGGATAATTTCTTGGAACAATAGTTTCTGGAGTCAAGCAGAGAGCAGACTATACTAGACCTGGTTCTGATGAAGGGTCACCGACCTGAAACGTTAACTCTGTGTCTCTGTCCACAGATGCTGCCAGACCTGCTGAGTATTTCCAGCATTTCTTGTTTTTATGTCAGATTTTCAGCATCTGCAGTAGTTTGCTTTTATTATACTAGACCTGGTATTGTGCAACAAGATAGGATTAATTAATGACCTCATAGTTAAGGTGTCCCCAGGTAGCAGTGATCATAATATGATTGAATTTTACATTCAGTTTGAGGGAGAGAAGAGTGGGTCCAAGACTAGTATTTTAAACTTAAATAAGGGTAATTATGAGCTAGCTAAAGTGAACTGGCAAATCAGGTTAAGGGATAGGTCAATAGAGATGCAGTGGCAAACATTTAAGGGGATTTATACGAATACACAGAATAGATACATTTCAATGAGAAAGAAAAATTCCAAGGGTGGCACCCACCATCTGTGGTTAACTAAAACTGTTGAAGATAGTATCAAACTTAAAGAGAAAGCATATAATTGTGCAAAGTTGGGAGGCAGGTCAGAAGATTGGATAGAATATAAAAAACAGCAACAAATGACTAAAAGATTGACAAGGAAGGTAAAATTAGAGTACAAGAGAAAGCTAGTTAGAAATATAAAGACAGATAGCAAGAGTTTCTATAGATATTTTAAAAAAGAAAAGAGTTAACAAACTGAGCATTGGTCTTATAAAAAGTGAGTCTGGGGAATTAATAATGGATATTAAGGATACGGTAGATTAATTGAACAGATAATTTGCATCAGTCTTCACTATTGAGGATACAAGTAACATCCCAATATTAGCTGTAGGTCAAGAAATGGAAGGGAGGGAGGAACTCCAGAAAATTACTATCACCAGGGAAGTGGTACTGAACAAATTGTTGGAGCTGCGGGCTGACAAGTTCCCTGGTCCTGATTGCCTTCATCTTCGGGCTTTAAAAGAAGTGGCTAGTGAGATAGTTGCTGCATTAGTTTTAATTTTCCAAAACTCCCTAGATTTGGGGAAGGTTCCGTTAGATTGGAAAATAATGAATGTACTCCTTTATTCAAAAAGGGAGGGAGACAGAAAGCAAGAAACAACAGGCGAGTTAGCTTAACATCTGTCTCAGGGAAAATGTTAAAAGCTATTATTAAAGCAGCTATAGCAGGGCATTTTGAAAAAATTCAAGGTAATCAGGCAGAGTCTTTTTTAGTTCAGAGATACAGCACTGAAACAGGCCCTTCGGCCCACCGAGTCTGTGCCGACCATCAACCACCCATTTATACTAATCCTACACTAATTCCATATTCCTACCACATCCCCACCTGTCCCTATATTTCCCTACCACCTACTTATACTAGGGACAATTGCTAATGGCCAATTTACCCATCAACCTGCAAGTCTTTGGCATGTGGGAGGAAACCAGAGCACCCGGAGAAAACCCACGCAGACACAGGGAGAACTTGCAAACTCCACACAGGCAGTACCCAGAATTGAACCGGGGTCGCTGGAGCTGTGAGGCTGCGGTGCTAACCACTGCGCCACTGTGCCGTCAACATGGCTTTGTGTAAGGGAAATCATGTTTAACCAATTTATTGGAGTTCTTTGTGCGAGTTACATGTGCTGTGGATAAAGGGGAAACGGTGGATGTACTGTACTTAGATTTCCAGAAGGCATTTGATAAGGTGCCACATCAAAGGTTATTGGAGAAAATAAAAGCTCATGGTGTAGGGGGTAACATATTGGCATGGATAGAAGATTGGCTAGCTAACAGGAAACAGAGAGTAGGCAAAAATGGGTCATTTTCTGGTTGGCAAGATGTAATGAGTGGTGTGTCACAGGGAGCTGTGATGGGGCCTCAACTTTTTACAATTTATATAAATAACTTAGATGAAGGTACGGAAGGTATAGTTGGTAAATTTGCTGATGGCACAAAGATAGGTAGGAAAGTGACTTGTGAAGAGGATATAAGGGGGCTACAAAGGGATATAGATACGTTAAGTGAGTGGGCAAAGACCTGGCAAATGGAGTATAATGTGGGAAAGTGTGAAATTGTCCACTTTGGCAGCCTTGAGGGGCCGAGTGGCCTACTCCTGCTCCTAATTCGTATGTACGTATGTTGGTATTCCATGGTGCCTTTCCAGTTGTGCCTCGGCCCGTTCATCTGGCACTGCTTGGGTAGCATCCTCCTCCGCATCCTCATCATCATCAGAGGAGGCAACACGCTCCACGATATCCTCACTGGTCAACATCTTCTCCCTCTCTAGTGTCAGGTTACGCAGTGCACAGCAGAGCACCACGATATGCGAGACCCACACTGGGGCACACTGAAGGGCTCCACCAGAGCAATCTAGACATCTGCATCTCCTCTTGAGTAGACCAATGGCCTGCTCTATGGTCATTCGGGTAGACCCATGGCTAGTGTTGTATCTCTCCTCTGCATCTGCACGTGGGTTCGTCGTAGGCATCAGTTGCCGTGTACTCAGTGAGTACCCCTTGTTTCCAAGGATCCATCCCTGAAAGCATGCGGGGACACAGAAAAGGTCTGGCACCTGGACTGCCTTAGTATGTCGGCATCGTGGCTGATTCCGAGGGATCGAGCACACACCTGTAAGATCCGATTGCAGTGGTTGCAGACCAGTTGCTCATTGAGGGAGTGGAAGCTCTTCTGGTTAATGAAGACAGCAGGCCGGTCAGTGGGAGACTTTAGAGCCACATGCATGCAGTCAATGACACCCTGCACCTGAGAGAATCCAGTGATGGCCCTGAATCCCACAGCCCTCTCAGCTTGGCTGTTTGGATCAGTGCGGAAGTGCACACAGTTGCCAGTCTTCCTATACAGGTCATTGGTGACCTTTTTGATGCAGTGATGCACCTCAGACTGGGAGATTCCACAAATATCTCCAGTGGATCCCTGGAATGAACCAGTGGTGTAGATGTTCAGTGCCATGGTGACCTTCAGTGCCACTGGCATCAGGTGACCACCAAGTCCCATGGGGCTCAGCTCATCTTGCATCATGGTGCATCGATCCCTGTAGAGGTGGAGTCTTCGGAAACACTGCTTCTCAGACATCAGCAGGTAGTTGAGCCTCAGCCAAAGACCCTCACTGGAGGGTAGCATTTTCTGCATGCAGGAGGAAGCTGGCGTGCCCTTCTGCATCCTTTCCCAGCCTTCCATGACTGAGGCTGACCCTCCTGAGTGTCCCCAGACTGCAGTGCTGCCCCTGCCGGTTCATGTGTCTCCCACCTCCTCTTCAGCTCCTCCTCCTCAACAGGGGGCTTGAAGTCAGGCTGAATGAGGCCGATGAGAGGTTGCCTCGACCCGAGTGCAAGGCCTTTAAGGCAAACAGCCCCCTCCTTCCCCTCACTTGTGACCTCCGACGAGGTGGCACTGTCCCGATGGAACCTTGGTATGGCTCCCCCACAGTACTGGCATCTTGGCCCACAGCTCAAACAATGTTTCCCAATGCCTTCCCCCCTCACTGCCAAGCGATGCTGCCTCACCCAATGGCAGCACTGAGCTCCCATCTCCTTGTTGCCTCCTATAACCAGCTCCATAGTTCCCATGCATCATTTGTTAAATCGCCCCCAGTGAATAAAATTGCTGTCTCTTAGGCTCTTAACTACCAAATGTGGAAGTGCAAAGTCCGCCTCCATGTCAACTGCCAACTGGAAAATCCAGAAGGGACGTCACAACATCGGATTTCCTGTCCAATGTCATCCATCCCTATTTTAGGCCACACCCCCATCGCCTCCATTCCCATTTCAAACAGTCCCTTAAAATTAAATCCCTCCAAGGTCATCAACCTGAAACAATAGGGGGCCTAGGCCCAACCATCTTCAGCTGCTTCTTCAGTGACCTTCCTTCAATCATAAGGTCAGAAGTGGGGATGTTCGCTGATGATTGCACAATGTTCAGCACCATTTGCGACTCCTCAGACACTGAAGCAGTCCATGTAGAAATGCAGCAAGACTTGGACAATATCCAGGTTTGGGCTGATAAGTGGCAAGTAATATTTGCGCCGCACAAGTGCTAGGCAATGACTATCTCCAACAAGAGATAATCTAACCATCTCCCCCTGACATTCAATGGCATTATGATTGCTGAATCCCACACTATCAACATCCATTGACCAGAAACTGAACTGGAGTAGCCATATAAATACTATAGCTACAAGAGCAGGTCAGAGACTGCAAATTCTGCGGTGAGTAACTCATTTCCTGACTCCCCAAAGCCTGTCCACCATCTACAAGGCACAAGTCAGGAGTGTGATGCAATACTCTCCACTTGCCTGGATGGGTGCAGCTCCAACACTCAAGAAGCTCGACACCATCCAGGACAAAGCGGCCCACTTGATTGGCACCCCATCTACAAACATTCACTCCCTCCACCATCGACGCTCAGTAGCAGCAGCGCGTACCATCTACAAGATGCACTGCAGAAATGCACCAAGGCTCCTTAGATAGCACCTTCCAAACCCAGGACCTCTACCACCTAGAAAGACAAGGGCAGCAGATGCGTGGGAACACCACCACCTGCAAGTTCCCCTCCAAGCCACACACCATCCTGACTTGGAACTATATCGCCATTCCTTCACTGTCGCTGGGTCAAAATCCTGAAACTCCCTTCCTAACAGCACTGTTGGTGTACCTAGCCCACATGGACTGTAGCGGCGACACCCTGTAAACTTAGTGCGGCTCCCGCATTCAGCAGCTGTTGAAGGACCCCAGTGATATTTCATGCCAGGGCTCATTTCAATAGTGGGGGGAGGAGCGGCCGTTCCCGATGATGTAAGGGGACGGGCTCCGCTTCCCCGGCAATGGTGTTCGTCGCTATTGCCAAGGTGTTGGCGTCATTTTTAAAGGTCTTTAAACCCTTTCAATGTAATTTTAATTTTTAAAAGCTGCAGTCATCAGGAAGTTTAATTAGCAATGAATAAAGATGTTGAGGCCCTTTCCCACCGCCCCCCCGCCCCCCCACCCCATGGTCATTTAAGTGGCATTTCTTCTCAAAACATAATTTGTTCCCTTCCCGAACTTTCCCCCCGAGCCTTTGAGCACCTTCATCACCTCCATCACCTTCCCACCATTCCCACATCCAATAAAATGTGTTCTCCCTACTCCTCCACCCCTCCAGCCCTGACAATTTTATTACTCCCCTCTCCCCACCAGGTTCTCGCCCGGAACTCCATATGGAGTTCCGAAGGCGCACGGAGCATAAACGGCAGCCATAATATCAGAGTGGGACGGCCGCCATCTGCAGGTAGGTGAATTTGTATTTCATTAGGCCTTATTTTAATATGGAGATGAAAGGCCCACCGCCTTGCGGCAGGTTGGGGAGGGTGGGGGCCGCACCAAGGTCCCGACGCTGCCGGTAATATACAGTGGGCTCTTCTCGATGTCATGGCGTCAAGGGGCCGGTAAAATACAGCCCACTGGGTGGGAAACCGACTGGATCAGGTGCAACACTGATTTTACCCCCCACCCATTGGGGGCAATTTTAACTTATGTCACCAGTCAGGAAATTGACAGGAATAGGTACAATGTTGGTTTTGTACCCTGCCCTATTTTACTCTCCATTCAAATCAATGAGTAATCTTGGGCGAGTTGTAAAATCAGCATGGGTTTCCCACCTTGTGAGCTTGGCTAAAATTGCCCCCCAAACTCTGTTTCCCTCTCCAGAGATGCTGCCGTACCTGCTGAATATTTCCAGTCTTTTCTCTTTTTATTTTTGATTTCCAGCATCTGCTGTGTTTTGTTTTTAAGATTGACAAGCCCAAGCTGGACTTGCCAGAGTATTATAGAGTCATAGAGAGATACAACACCGAAACAAGCCCTTCGGCCCAATGAGTCGGTGCCGACTATCAACCACCCATTTATACTAATCCTACATTAATCCCATTTTTCCCTCTCACATCCCCACCTTCCCTCAATTCTCCTACCACCTACCGACAATGGGGACAATTTTTATTTATTTATTTTTTTTACAATGGCCAATTTACCTATCAGCCCGCAAGTCTATGACATGTGGGAGGAAACCAGAGCACCTGGAGGAAACTCACGCGGTCACAGGGAGAACTTGCAAACTCCACACAGGCAGTACCCAGAACCGATCCCAGGTCACTGGAGCTGTGAGGCTGCGGTACTAGCCACTGCGCCGCCCAAATTCTAAATGTGTTCTCAGGGGTATATTCCATTGAAATTGCTCCGATAACGAGAAGCTGCTGATGATTTATGTGGGAGGAAGAAGAGGCTTGAAAATGTATTCTGAATTTTCAAAGCCTCCATCAGTTACTGATCTCTAACCATTGAGCCTGCATAAATAAGCGCAAGGGACAACAAATTTCACTTTGTTGAGGTCATGCTGGAACGTGGTACGATAGCAGTAGTATCACTTCATCATTTAAGCGTTAACATGAAAGTCAAGAAACTCAGTGGAGGTTATGTTTAGTTTAGATTTTAGTTTAGAGATACAGCACTGAAACAGGCCCTTCGGCCCACCGAGTCTGTGCCGACCATCAACCACCCATTTATACTAATCCTACACTAATCCCATATTCCTACTACATCCCCACCTGCCCCTATATTTCCCTACCACCTACCTATTCTAGGGGCAATTTATAATGGCCAATTTACCTATCAACCTGCAAGTCTTTGGCATGTGGGAGGAAACCGGAGCACCCGGAGGAAACCCACGCAGACACAGGGAGAACTTGCAATCTCCACACAGGCAGTACCCAGAATTGAACCCAGGTCACTGGAGCTGTGAGGCTGCAGTGCTAACCACTGCGCCACTGTGCCACCCTAGCATTGCTGTGCCCTGGCTTAGCATTCTTTTGGATGCAATGTTCCTGTCATATAACCAGCTGGTTGAAGCTGCAAGTATGCATTTGATTCCTCGTAGTTTCCATGGATAGGGTTTCTGGCTAGATAACCTGCCAATCTTGTAATAGTATGACTCAAATTTGGGGTTGAAATATATTCCTACTGAGCAGACAGTGGGGTGGAAATTGATCTTCAGTGATAGCACAAAATGCCCGATAGCAAATCAGCAGCCTGTTTTACACCAGGCCCAATTTATTTTCTCCAGTTCTCTGAGTTTAGGCTGGAGGTCAGATTAGACTAAAAAATGAGTGCCATTGTTAAATAGTTTCTTTTTAAATATACAAATTAATGTTTGATCCATTGTTTGGTTTGGATCCAGCTATCAGTGTTGAAAAATTTCATCTCTTCAAGTCAAACTAAAACATCTCAACTGTATTTGAGCACAAATGTTTGCTTTGAGAAAACAGACTGATATGAACCTTAGTTTTCCAAAGTAGACCAAATTAGATAGTACTATTCCATAAGGATATTAAGGGATTTGTGTGACAGTCATTAGCATTAGGACCAAAAGGTTACATTTTATTTCTCCACCGCTTCATAGATTTTCCAAATTCACTTTTTTTTAGATTTAGAGATACAGCACTGAAACAGGCCCTTCGGCCCACCGAGCCTGTGCCGACCATTAACCACCCATTTATACTAATCCTACACTAATCCCATATTCCTACCACATCCTCACCTGTCCCTATATTCCCCTACCACCTACCTACACTCGGGGCAATTTATAATGGCCAATTTACCTATCAACCTTTGTGAACGCTTATTTGAAAATTCCCCAAGACAAGCCTCATAAGAAATTAAATTGTTTCATCATAGATTGCAAGGTGATGTCAAGTTAAAAAAAGGGGTTGGCATAGAAAATGTAGAGTTGACAAACTCCGCCCTGGCTGCAGCCTAGGCCCCAGTGCTGGCCTTCCTCTCTCTTCCACCACGGGCAGCCCTTTGCAGAAGGAACCCTCAGGGCCTAACCTTGTACTGATCAATTGGGTCCCAGCGTTGTCGGCCTCCCATCCAAATTTCTGCTCCTGTTCCTCATTACATCATTCCAGTCAGCTTAAGGCAGTTGACAGCACAGATTTAATGAGGCCTGAGAGTTAATATAGCCCAGGCCTCATGTCAAGGAGTCTGTGAATTTCCCTCCCGCCATACAGCCCACATGCCCTGACTTAATATCAATGCTTTAGGCTCTGTTTATTTGTAATGGTGTCAAATTTTAGTTTTATTATGCATAAATTACAGAATTGAACTGATTTTTAGACAAATGAAGATTGAAAGGAGATACAATTTGAAAGAATTTAAAATGCTGTGATCAATACCTATTACACATGTAAGAAGGTTACTTTATTTGAAGTCTTAATACAAATACAAAATAAAACACAAATCAAATTTCAAATTCAAAGGAATTCCTTTTCCACAGAGTGTTCAATAAATGGGACAGACTACCATTAAAAGCAGTTACTGCTGTGCCAGTTAGTATCTACAGGAAGGAACTGGATGAATATCTGGATATGAATGGATTGAGGGTTACAAAGATAGTATAAAAAAAGATGATTTTGGAATGGATGGCCCCTAGAAAAGTCATCCCATTGAAGGATAGCCTGGTTACATTGAATAATGTAGGATTAACTGGTCATCAATCTCATTCTGGTTTGTCGAATATTGGTAAGCATAAAATTGCAGTCCTGTTTGTCTACATAACAGTCATTCTATATGAAAATATTTCAGATCATGATATATTTTTGAGAAATGTAATGAGGCACTTTCTACATCGAAAGTTACAAGTTTTCTAGGATGTAACATTAAATAGACGCTTTGCAGTTTAGGTTGATTTACACTCAGAAAGGAGGAGGAAGGAGTAGGGGAAAAGAGACTTTACACAGAGACCCCTCAAGGGATTAAACAGGTTAGGTGGAATCTATGATAGAAACGCTTGTCCATGGATAGAATGGATTCCATGAGCTGCATGTTGTTTCTTGCTTTATATTGGCCTGGATTTTGTAGTAAGAATAACAGCGAGGTTATCAGTGCTCACCATTACTAAGAAGTAAATCAGACATCAAGGTTCAACATTCACATGTGCACAGTTAAACACAGAAGTCAGGAAGTGCTGTCCAATATGTCCTGCTCCTTCACAGGCTTTGCTATACTGGTATCTCGCTGTGTTAAAGCACATGAAGGACGTGATGTACTTACCCATTACATGCAAACCAAACATGCCAGGAAAAGTTGGAGTTTATCTATTCAAGTGTAAATGAACTCTTAACTGTGGAAGCAACCTCTGTGGCCCTGAAAGTGAACTTTTACAAATGTGGAGTCTCATTCCTTCAGATTTTAATCATTGTTGGAAATTTTAAAAAAAATTAAAATGCTAGTTTTTTTTCCTGTCTCTTTCATTTCTCACTCTTTCTCTGAATAGCATCTTTTCCCCCCTCTCTTTATTTTGCTTTCTGTACAAAAATTGAATGAAATATTCTAATTTATGTTTCCTGGTTTGGACTCTGTTGGCCAGAAATTGGGTTGCCCCGATTTATGGGGTGGGGGAGGGGGGTGGTGGTGGTGCGGGGATGTGGAATTGCGATTCATGATGTTCCCACAGCTTTTCAGATCAGTGTGGGCAACACGTAAAATTTATGTGCCCACCTCATCTGAATGATTGTGGCACTGGCTGGTGGGCCTTCAACACTACCAAATGCTCCTGAATGCTGCTGGTGAGCTCTGTACACAGCACAAGGCCACAGTAGCATTGCTCACAGACCAGGTAATTCTGTGTGAGGTCATTAGACTTCTTGTGGCACTACTGCCAGGTTCTTGGGCCCAGACTCCAGGAGTTCACCTTCCTGGCCACCTGCTCCCATTGCAGCCTACACTTCTTAGAAGAAGGATGTCTCTTAAAGGGAAGCTGCACAAAAGGATGGCTGCAGTGGAAATTCTTGCAAATTGAACACCAGAGCAGGGGGATCCATAGTGACAGATGCAGTACAGCAGGCATTAGTGGTGCAAGTGGGCAGAAGGAGAGATGCCAAGGTGTTGTGTGGGGACAGGGAGACCCTCAAGAATCACCACCAGAAGGCAATGGGAGCAGATGGCCAGGAAGGTGAACTCCTGGAGTCTGGGCTCAAGAACCTGGCAGTAGTGCCACAAGAAGTCTAATGACCTCACACAGATGGTCAATGTCAGTGAATGCATCTTCACATGACAATCCTATCCTCTATAATACTAGTTTCTTATGCTGTTCAATGTACCAAACCACCATCACTCATTCCACAGCACTCCCTGGCATTCAGCACTCATTCTTCACATCTATATACTCCACCTCACCCTCACACACCTATCAATGCTGCCAGCCTCACAACC